>NC_088651.1:2228100-2240600 GCF_964019385.1 Sycon ciliatum | reverse complement strand
CTGTCGGCATGTGAACAGGTCGGCAAGATGTCAAAACTCCAAAACGCAGAGATGTGACAATCGTCACTTCGCGCAGCAAAGCAAGATGAACAAGTAATTAGTTCAAAATAGAAGTCGTTCAGCCACTGCAGAGCCCATACCTCGAAATGGATGATCTCCCCTTTTCCAGCGGCCTCGACGATGTGTCCTTGGTCGCCAAGGAGAACAGGCGAGATCTGATCGGAGCAGTCGGGGAGTGCTGGTACGACTATCATATCCCTCGGAGGAAATTTGAAATGTTTGGCTTTACCTGTGTTTGTTATTCTGGGCATCTGGAGCGAGAGCGGACGCGGTAGTGAGTACCAGCGCTGCAGCGCTACCGTGGTCTCCGCCAAGATGTCGGAGAAGGCATCCAGGTAACAGCGAAGACGATCAGGGACGCGGAGAAGCTTCCCCGCGACATACGACATCGCGTCGATCGACCTGCCACTTGAAACGGTTTCAGCGGTGATGAGTCGAGCGATGGCGACCCAGACTGAGATTCTACTCCCACTAATCGATCCTCTAGTGTAGATATTGTAGATATGTCGAATGAATGTGTTGAAGTGTTTCTCTTCCAAAAGTACACTTCTGTTGAGCACAGTAACTCCTTGAAAAGTCACGTGAAAAAGTCACGAAGTTTTTGTTTCCGGAGGAAGTAGATAGATAGATAGAGAGAGAAAGAGAAGGAGAGATAGATATATCGATAGATAGATAGATAGATAGAGATAGATAGATAGTGAGAGAGAGATAGATAGATATATAGAGGGATAGAGAGAGAGAGAGAGAGAGAGAGAGAGAGAGAGAGAGAGAGAGAGAGAGAGAGAGAGAGAGAGAGAGAGAGAGAGAGAGAGAGAGAGAGAGAGAAGGAGAGAGATAGATAGAGATAAAGAGGGCGAGTGTGTGTGAGAGAGAGAGAGAGAGAGAGAGAGAGAGAGAGAGAGTGAGAGGGAGAGAGAGAGAGAGAGGGAGAGAGAGGAGGGAGAGAGATAGAGATAGAGAGAGATAGTGAGAGAGAGAGAGAGAAGAGAGAGAGAGAGAGAGAGAGAGAGAGAGAGAGATAGAGAGAGAGGGAGAGACAGAGAGGGAGACAGAATAACAGCTTTCAGGTTACCCCAATGACTATTATTGCAGAAGCAGTCAGCCAATTTGTCCTGAAGTCCAGCAAATGAAACTTACGAAACTGAAGGGTTCATGATGCAGGGGTTATTTTCTGGACAGTTATCACATGTCATACGTCCTGCATGGTGGAGAGGAAAGTAACAATCAAACACCAGAAATGGCACAAGGCATACAGCATAGACCTTTTTTCCTCTTTCCTAAATCCCTTACTTCCTCCACACAAGCAAAATATTCGCTTATCTTTCCACTTTTTACTGATACATTCCAGGTTCTCAGAACGGCTTATAACGACTCAGAATGAGTTCAGGAGTCGTTGAACATCAAGAGAAACACTCCAAGTCGAAAGATGTAGAAGTCATCCTTTGTCATCAGGCGACGCAGCACTTGTTGTCGGGTAGTACTTCACACTTTCCAGAAGCGCAAATATTTCGTATCGACACTTTTCCAAGCGCTTCACTCCTTCAAGAGTACGATCGGTCGTGTTTCTTACCAGCCAAAGCTGACGAGCTCAGCGTCGATTCAGGATCGTTCACGTTGACATCAGGCGAATGAGCTGGGTGAGTGACGACCCTGTCATCGAAGCCTTTCTTTTCCCCCTGTTTTGCCCAGTGCCGATTCTGGTTCGTTTTGCAGTATGTGGGCGAGCATCGCTGACTGTGAGTGGCTTTCTCAGCTTCAAGCATCTTGCATCAAGCATCAAGCATCTTGTGCCGGATACAATCAAACGCGCTGGCTTTTCGCAACATGACACTTCTGCTCTGTACTCCAGTCTCCATTGGTACTCTAGCAGCACCCAGCCACCCACCTTGACCAGTGACTGACTTCGTGTCTTTTTTACCAGTTCACTCGCGTTCAACGCGCTCTACTCTAGGTGTTTCTTTACTCTTTGCCGACTTCGCCGACTTGTCTGGAACTGGTACGTCTGAACCAGCAGATTTGTGTGATGGTGAAGTGCACAAAAGGCAACAATTGCTGCCAGACACCTGTCATTGGGCTGAAGGAGATAAGCGAAAATTTTGCCTAGGCGGAGGAAGTACAGTTAACCGGGTAGTACCCAGAACGCAGGATTTTGTACCCTCTTTTCAAAATTTTACCCCCCCCCCCCCCGACTCCACTCCGGCTGTACCAGCTCCAACGGGGGTGCTACGCGCCTGTCAACTCCATTCTCACATTTGTTTCCCTGTACAGTGGAGATCGGATATAACGACCTTGAATATAACGACAAATTGAGTTTAGTGACACAATTCTCTTGCCCAAGTCGTTTAGTAAGTCTTTTGTGAAGATCGGGTTTAGTGACAGATCGAATATAGTGACATCTGGTTCTCTCCCGAAGGAGTGTCGTTATATCCAATCTCAACTGTAGTTGGGCGTGTAGCCCTTACGTTCTTGAGTGTTAAAATTAGGAATACAAATACCGCAAACAAACTTCCATTCTAGTCTGCTTGTCGATTCAATTCGTGAATCTCAGAGTTAGGAAATAGCAACTGTTTATGTAAATAAAATCAGAGAACAGCAGCAAATGCAAGTGTGCTGTGCAAGTAATAATTACATATACAGACAAATAGGATGGAATACCATAAACAACAGGATAGCATTCTTGACAACAGAGTTGGTGTAAGAGTTGAAACATTTTCTTCAGACTTCGAAACTCTTCCTTTCCCTTCATAATTCATAGGTAGCTTTGTGTTTGATATAACAAGTGTATGACTGATCCGAGTGCGTACTAGATGTGTAACAATGTGCGTGCGGGCACCAAGACATCTTAGCATCTTCGTCCACCTGTGACAGAAGAGACCATTAGCAAACCGTCAGGAGCGACGATTGGGACAAACATGGAACGAGGCCGGCGCGCGGGAAACTCGAATCGTTTCGTGAGCACGATTGGAGCAGCTCCAACGGGTGACCACGAAATGATTACGATTCCGGTTCATGTAAGGAATCACGGCCCGCCGTGCGCAGCGCGAAGGGCGGTGATGAAGGCAGATCGAACACGAGTACGAGTGTTTTGATTGCATTTCCAACATGCACCCACGCTTGACACTCATATCGAACTTCAAAATACTTCGCGAAGGGCTGTGATTAGCTGATAGAACATGAACACGACTGTTTTTACTGGATTTCTGTCATGAACACGCACTTCGACTTCTTATCGCGCTTGAAAGCACGACTTAACCACTTTCTCGAGTAAAAAATTCAATTGGTCATCTCCGTGCCAACAGTCTTGTGACATGTCAGAAGCACGCATCACTTGCCTGAATGGTTCAACGCAAAGCTTCTTGCCCTGCATGCTTTGACGATTGGAAATCGGAGCTGTCCAATCGTTTGACCGTTAGCGTGACAGTTTGTTAATGGTCTCTAGTGAATGAGACACATCGGGATCACGAACGTGCTGCATGCTCTGTGTGTTTGTGTGTGTGTGTGTGCGCGCGTGCGCGCGTGGGTGTGCGTGGGTGTTTAAGTGCGGGTGTTTAAGTGTGTGTGTGTGTGTGTGTGTGTGTTTGCTCCTGCGTGTATCTCTATGTGTAACAGTGAATGGAACATACCTGGATCACCGTCGTGCTGCATGCTGAGCGTGTGTCCAAGCTCATGGCTCATGATTAGCGACACAAAGCTTGCCGGAGCCTCGGCGAAATTCTGTCAGGGAGAGGAGGACACGTGTTCAAGTGTTTCCAATCCGGTGTACGTGCATGTGTATACAAGTGTGCGTGTGTGTGTTCACGCGTGTGTATGTGTGTGTGTGTGTGCGTTCACGTGTGTGTGTGTGTGTGTGTGCATGTGTACATTTTAAAGAAATTGTGTGAGAAAAGAGACAGAGATACATGTGTGTATATAGAGAGAAAGAAGTCAACAACAAGAGTTTGGAAATATATGTACACTTCAAAACTTCCTTAAAGGCATGGTCAGTGGCTAGCATCAGGAGTCAGAATTGAATAACGAGACTCGAATCTTAAAAATTCACTCAATGCAGTGCACTGCGATATACTAGAATGGCCTTGTCAATGTTGGTGACAACAAGCATGCGGCAAAACAGTTCCAAACAGTTCCGCCACTCAAGTAGTCTTCTGAGATGTGTGTGTGTGTGTGTGTGTGTGTGTGTGTGTGTGTGTGTGTGTGCGTGTGTATGTGTGTGTGTGTGTGTGTGTATGAGTGTGTGTATGAGTGTGTGTGCATGTGTTTGTGTGTATAAATCACCTGTACTATGGATGTACCGCGTCTTTCACAGATGTTATCCACAAAGGCCAGGCCAACCGTTGATCCATCAAAAGACACACCACTGAACGAACGCAATGTTCACACGCATACACACACACACACGAACACACACACACGAACACACACACATGTACGATGTACCATGTATACGCCCATCGCAAGAAAAACACGCAAATCTGCAAATGCACTTATTGCAACGATAGCGAACAAGATCTGAATGAGAAAGATCAAGACTTGCACCAGATAACTGTCTAATCAACACAACCTGTGAAGCCATGTGAATCGATCACCAATGCACATCTGGTCTACACCACATGGAGTACATTGGCATAAAACGGCCAAGACAGTTACCTATGCACACCCTATACTTGCTGGGGTAACCAGTATAGACAGCACACTGCTTTGATTGAAGCAGACTCCAACACCCACATCCACATCCACACCCACATCCACATCCACACCCACGCGCGCGCATGCATGCACACACACACACACACACACACACACACACACACACACACACACACACACACACACACACACACACACACACACACACACACACACACACACACACACACACACACACACACACACACACACACACACACACACACACACACACACACACACACACACACACACACACACACACACACACACACACACACACACACACACACACACACACACACACACACACACACACACACACACACACACACACACACACACACACACACACACACACACACAGACACACACACACACACACAAACACACACACAAACACACACACACACACACACACACAAACACACACACACACACACACACACACAAAAACACACACACCAGCAAAACATAACCCCAAACATTAGCATGTGCAAGCAAGTACTCACGCTGTCTACATTACAGCCCGTGCCGAGTACTCTGCGGTGGAGTCTATCGTGACTGCACACTCTTGCATATGCTTGTATGGAGGAAGTTGCTGCCATAGAATTTTTACCGAATAGCGAATGTACCTGTAAGTGCTGAATCTCTGGACAGCTAACTCAGCTTCCATTTCTTTTCTGACCTCCCCTCTATTACCGCCATTGCTGACTATCGCCCACATCACCTTTTCATTGGCTAGTGCGACGTGATTGTGAAAGAATACGAGCCACAGAAAAGTGGCATCCCTGTATAGCCATCTTGTCCTCTCACCTAAGGAGCATAGCACTGTCTATGGCGACGCCAAAACTGACAAAGTCCGCCTCGACGAAGGCGGTGAAGCTGTCTAGCAGCTGGTTGGCGTTGGTGGATTCAGCAAAGTTCGTGTTGTCCTCCAGTTGCAGAAAGCCGCTGAGGAATATGCGCATGTTCACGGTCAAGTAAGCCTGGAGAAAGCATCATGCACATAACATAAAATGATAAATATCACGATTCGTGTGAGACACGGTCATATTTTTGAGTAACCCTGGAATAGCCTGGAGAAAGCATCATCCACATAACATTTTTTTTAAATGGTACATCACGTGTGAAACTCGATCACAGTGAGTTACACGCATCCGTAGGAACTCTCCTACCCTGCAACGATCAAAGGAACCAATGCAGCCCCTAAAGCGATGGAGAGTGAGTAGATCAGACTCACAACTAAACGATGAAAGAGCGGAAACTTCATTCACTGCAAGCCATGCTTCCAATGTGCCAGGCCATGAGTTCCGGATAAAACTGTTGTTTGGACAAATGGTTCCCAGCAGGACCTCAGCGTATCCCTGTCACTCGAGTTGAATCTTTGAAACTCAAAGGTTCAAAGGTTCAACTCGAGTGACAGGAACGCGCCCAACAGGCTTGAAGGTGTACCCTGCATGCATGGTGGCCAGGTGACTGGTGTACGCATGAGCACGTGACCGCTTATTCAACCATGTTCGATTGGGAATAAGGGCCGAATGCTGCACCGCAGTCTTCTCGGACCAACACCAGTCGACTCGGCATCCAAAAGACTACAACATATGGGCCAATCGCGGTCATCCGTGCTTTTATAAGAACGAAATGGTGCTTTCACTGACAGTTTGCATACAAATCTCCATCTAGTAGGGCGCAGTCACCCAGTTGGGGGGGGGGGGGGGAGCAACGAGTTCGATAGGGAGTAAAGGAGGAAGGGAGCATTTCAGCTTCCTCGGACCAAGACCATTCAACTCAGCACCCCGAAGACTTCAACTGGTGAAAAATTGATTTTAGGCTGAACTTCCCCTTTAATTAACCTAGTACTCCCCTCTCAGGCGTATGGCCCACATGGGGCACGATCATGATCTTAGGACATCCCACTATAGAGGCGATGCGAATGATTTCTCAAGGTGAGTCAGTTGAATCGCTGATCGGCGCTGAGTGCACAGCGTGTCAGTGGATTCGCTAGTGGGTGCCGCGCACTCAGTGCAGGTCGCTAGTTCAAGTGCAGGGCTGAGCCACAAGGCCCGCGAGGCCGCGAATCCGCCAGAGCATCTCAACCGATTATGTATTCGCATAACCTCTATATCTGACTTGCGGAGGGCGGCGGCCATTTTAGTCACAAGACCAATGCGGGAGAGACATTTTAGTGGCCAAATGTGCCAGGGCATTACCTGATCCATGAAGTTGATAGCGCTGTTGATGAAGTCTTGAACTTGCGCCGCATCATTGCCAAACTGTGGCGGCTGTGTATTGAGTACAAACAGAACATAAATAATTATATCTTGACTTGCTCGAAATCATCTCCGTCTTTACAAATGCTGCCGTGCATAGCTAGCGATATTTTTGTCCTCCACCAAATTGTTGTAGTACAGGGGATCCAAGTGCAGTTTTAGAGAGGTTCTGCATAAGATAAAGTAGAGCAACTTCACGTAAGGGGTCATCCGGCATTATCGATAATTTTCAAGGAACGAAAAAGTTTAGTTTTGACCCTTCCCCACCCACCCACCCCCTTCAACGAAAAATATATTGACTTGACAGCTAAAATTGATTGATGTTTTAGCTATCAATAATTTTCAAAACGAAACTCTCCTCAACCCACCCACCCATATACGAAACGTTTTCTCTTCGTGAAAAAGATCGATAATTACGGAAAAACAAGAGGGCGGAAAACACGTAAATTCGCGCGTTTGCACTCCACTTACGACGAAGAGTTCGTAAATGGAGCTCTACTAACGGACGTGCTCCGTAAGTGGATTGGGGTATGAATTTATGACTCTCTCCCTAGGGCATACACGGGCGCGTTCGGAGTCGCCAAGGACAGCTACGTGATTCGAAAGCTACGTATGACGGGACACGGATCTGCATGCAGTGTACGTAAGACTTTCCGTAGGTTGATAACGTTTTTTACTGACGCAATTAAGTTGTACAGAACCTCTTTACTGTAATTCGGGGTATCCAAGTGCTGTCGCTTCTCCAATGAGTTGAAGAAAACATGGATGTGATCGACGGAAATCTCACAACCATGGTCAGACTGTAACAGTGATATAGCGTATTAAAGCCAGGCTTATTTCTGTACAGTATGATGTCAGTGCTAGGCTTGTATTCAAGTGAGGCTTCTATTCAACAAGGTATTTCTAGGCATGTCAATACTAAAAGCAGGCTTCTGCACCACCAGTGCATTTTGAAAATCAGGCTTGAATTCAAAGCAGATTTCTATACAAGGCAGGTCTTATACAAGACACTACGGTATGTGTGTTGCGAAACTGGGCTCACTGGAGGATGGTGATCCCAAACAACATAAGTACAGTAAAACCTGTCAAGGCGACCACTCGGGTAAGGCGACCACCTGCCCCGGAAGACCAATGCTGCCAGGACCAAGGATGCTATTTCCAGTCAAATGACCCTGGATAAGGAGACTACCTGGCAATGGAGACCACACTTTGAATGTCCCTTGAGTGGTCGTCTTAGACAGGCTTCACTGTATACCCACGATGTCATTACAATTCATGCGTTTCACGTATTCCCATTCCACAATTCCACAATGCCACACTGCCACAAATCTAATTCCAATTCATGCTCCCAGCGTAGCTGCCATGCTAGGTCCTATGAGTACGTGCTTACTATGAATCTGTCAGCGATGACGAAAAGATCCACGGCTCGGCGGACATTGGCCGTGCCGGGTATGAATGTTTGACGCTTGGCCTGCAGCAGATCAGATCAACAGACCAGTCAAAATCCGTGTGTGACATATGTGCATGTGTGTGTGCAAGTGTGTGTATGTGTATCTCTCAGTGTATATACGTGCATCTCAGTGGCTGTGAATGTGCCATGGGAGGGGGGGGGGGGGCATTCTACCCTGGTGCAGTTTGGAGCTAGGAGCCAGGTAACATTGAGAATGAATTCCTAGGGACCATTGAATCACAGTGTGTCAGCCTGTTCACTTCCCCGACTGATTCCACTGTGTGCCTTTAACCCTTTACCGGCAAGTGCATTTTGTATATGAAATCCATAACATTAGAGAGGTTTTGCATTCCGAATTTCGGAATTATTTTCGACTGTGCTTTTCCGAAAAAAGCGCGTTCCGAAAAACGGTATTTTCAGTGTTTTGCATTCCGAAAATCTGATTCGACTTCGTTTCCAAGGGTTGCCATGCAAAAACAAAATGGAGAGCGTCGAAGGGGTTGAGCAGGATCAGGGAGTCGTAAAATACCTGGTATTTTACGACTCCCTGAGCAGGATCAAGTCCATGTGCGCAGGCCAAACTGTTTTTGGGTGCGGTTCGAAGATGAGGACGTACTGATGGTGGACCAAGTGATCCAACAGCTGAAGACGAGGTTGTCGAACTACATGTACTGTCTTGTACTGTCAGTAGGCTCCATGGCAAAGGAAGATAGAGTGTGATGGAGTGTGAGAAGATTAGTCAACATGGCGAGATCAGCGAGAGCAGCAAAACCAGCAAAAATCAAACTGACTACATACGTGGACATTTTTTCAAATAATCGAGAGCAGCAGAAAGCAAAAATACAAACATGAAAAATACACTTTTTTGTATTCAAATATGTACTCCCAAACATGAAAGAGCCGAAAATCCATTTTCGGAAAACCATGCACTTTCGCCACCACACTTCCGAAAGTTCGACTACTTTTTCGACTGCTGCCGCCACATTCCGAAAATAATTCCGAAATTCGGAATGCAAAACCTCTCTATTGAGAAGGATGCCAATAACTCACAACGAGGGCACATTTTGTATGTGCAAGTTATGTTTTCTTGGAAGTCTGGTACTACTTCTTGACGATGGAAAAAATTATTTTCATAATTATACCACACACATACGCTACTAAATTGGCACCTATATGTCTAAAAACGGAAAGATTCCGACATTGACATGAAACTGCCAAAACAAGTCGACATCAGAGCGGAAACGAACGCCATAGCCATCACAGACTTCAGTGGCCGTGCCTCGCTCGCGACTGAGAGCAGCATCGCCCCAAAATCGCTATCCGATGGCTTCGTAAGGTCGTGCGCAAGTCGCGCAGCGCTGCCGTCACTCAGGTGCGTAGAAAGTCGATGGCCTAAAATTCCGTCTCTGGGAGACTGTCGACACGGGGATCACTCTCCATGGCTTCCCCACCATAAGCACCATCAGATTCTTCCAGGTACATCACGACGACATCGCCTTCAGCGGCTGGAGCTCCCGATATCTGCGTGAGAATTTACTTGGCGTGCGCTCCGCTCCGCAATTTGAAATTCGCTTGCATCGGCGGCTGGAGCGAAGTATCTATCTATCTGTCGTGGGTCCCAGAGCTAAGGTCTGCTAGGTCCTCGTCGGAGAAGTCATCTGAGGACGAAAGGAACTCACTGCGCAAGAGGAAATGCACCTGATGACGTTTTGACGGAGGCAGACGGCATTGTCGGTGCGCGTGTATTTCCGTAAATTTTCGATCGCGCAGTTCTCAATGAAATCAAATGGGACACGCGTAGATCTCTTCAGCTACGGATAGGATCATACCTAGGCTGTGTGAGGGCCACGGGAAATCCCCGTGGGCTGATGCTTCCCGTCATACCAGGCATGGTTTTAGTATGCATGTCGAATGCGTCGTTTACGACGCATTCAAGTATGGGGCTGCCGGTAAAGGGTTAAGATTTTTCTTACCCGCATGTGGACATCTTCGCCAACAATCTTCGGAGCTAGCTGATCCATAGGTTGGTCAAATGACAAGCCTGGGTCATGAGTCACACCTTCAATAACATACACACATACAGGCACACACATAAATACACCCACACTCCCATGTATACACACAGACACACACACACAGACACACACCATTGGACCATTGGACGCCCATCGCCAGAGGCGATGATAGCGATGCTACAGCAGAAGCCATAGCAGCTTGTGCTGGGATTGCACCATTCAACAGCTTGCAAGGCTGAAGAATTGACCACCACTATTCAGCCTGGTCTACACCACACAGCTATGAAGTGGCTTTTTCTCACACACACACTCATACACACACAAATGGAAGGAATACTGGAACAAACAACTGACTTCTTCATCAAACTCAAAGGACTAACATGATGTCAAGGGCAGGGTTTACCCTGACCCATGGCAAAGCGGTTTCTATGGCATCACATACACATGCCCATCAGCAGGAAGATCTTCAGGATAGAAATTGAGCCCTTTGGCCTGTTTGGTTGCCAGTCTTACCGCATCCAAAGTGGAAGTTGTCATGCATCTCAGCTGTGCGATAGAGCACGTGTTTGCTGGACATCTGTAGGCACACACACATACACACACACACACTCACGCATGCACACACACACACACACACACACACACACACACACACACACACACACACACACACACACACACACACACACACACACACACACACACACACACACACACACACACACATACACACACACACACGCACGCACACACATACACACACACACACACACACACACACACACACACGCACGCACACACACCCACCCACACACAAACACACACGCACGCACACACACCAAGAAAAAACGGTGAGTAAGCACACCATAAGCTTTCATCGTGGTTAGAGTGTGAAGATCACTGTTTGGATAGTTGTTTCTATAACGGAAAGGGAATGGTCAGCTGAAGGTTGCTCCCTCCATGGTATATGGGGTACAAGAGATTTTACTCCAGTTGCTCGTGAATAAGTGCGGTCTTCACACCGAAATGTTTTAGATAGTCCTGAGCTCTGTCAGACGAAATACTTCGAAGTAGATCCAAATGTTTGTGAACATGCCGCCAGTTGGGGAAAAGCTTTCGTTACACAGCACCTGCGCTAGGGAAAGATGAAGTTAGTATTACGTTGCTGGACATTGCATGTTGTCACCAAGACTAACACTAGCTCCTCTTCTCAATGGTGCAGTGCTGTACGCTGTTTCACCATCGTAGAACATCACACTGCACAGAAAATACAACACACAACATAAAGTTGATCATGTTTATTGTAACAATGGACTCAGATGGAGAGCCAAGGACTAATTTATACATAAGAAAAAGGACCAAGGAACTACAAGTTACACTATAATGTCCACTAACACCACCAGTTACTAAACAATCAGCTCATGCGATAACATTTAACAACACTGACCGATGGTACTGATGTTCTACAACTAACTGGCTAACAGCTCTTGCACATCTTGGATGCGTACTCCAACAGCCTTATGTTATTTCCTTTTTCTTTTCTATAAATATTTACTGTAATTCTACAAATTTTCGGCCCATCCAAATTTCGGCCTCCCAGGGTTAAAACCCATTTCGGTTGCATCACAGTTTGGCCTGTACTGCTGCCACCTGTATACACTGTCACACTGAACCTCGCAAAACAAAATTTCGGCCGCAACAAATTTTAGGCCAAACATGATCAGGCCGAAAATAGCCGAAAATTAACATGCTCCGAATATTTGTTGACCTACAGTACCATGTGAACAAATCCATACAGAGTACACATGGAGTCTTGTGCATAGCAGGGACGACTGGCCAGCACGTAGGATTGCTCTAAACAGGTTTGCCAGTGCTGTACAGGTGCATGTGACTTACGAGAGTCCAGAGCAGGTGCTGCCGGCCACCCAGGATTTAGGACCTTTGCCGCGCACAGACCCATGATAGTGACACGTGGAGGCGAGGATCTGCACAGAACCAACGGAACAAGCCCAATGCACA
>NC_088651.1:2070600-2225600 GCF_964019385.1 Sycon ciliatum | reverse complement strand
TTCGGACAATAAACGGGAACTAGGCCCAATGATATAAAGGCAAATGGATAAGCCGCATTTAAAAAAGAGAGGACAGGAATTAGAAAATTACGAAAGAAGAAGTATCTGACACATACAAGCCATGTGGTCAGTCCTTTCAAAGTTCGAAAGTGTAAAGTATCAACCGGGTCACAGGTGACCCGGTACTATATTTTCAACCGGGTCCAAGCGCCGCCCAACCGGGTGGATTACCCGGCTCACCCGGCGCTGGAGCAGACACTGAATACATCATCTATTTCTTTGGCATAATTATTTCAGTTATTGCTTGACTAGCAAACACAGCCCTGCTAACAATCAGGAAAAGAGGACAGGAGAAATGACACCGGGCAACAAGCTAAATGGCTATATTAGGCGGCTGGTCATTCCAGAAAGGCCATTAGGGTTTCATTTCTTCACTCTACGTTTAGTCCGCCTGTCCAAGAATGTGTCTCTTTGTGTAGAATTTCAGTGCATCTGCAATTTTGCAGCTGCCCCAGTCAAGTTACAGAGGTACTGGTAAGTACAGATCAGTGTTGATTCTGCACAGGTCCAACTGTATGTCGATCTAGGGTAGAAGGTGGAAGTGGACTGTCATCTCTTTTTCTCCTGGTACTTCAGAAGTACTTATTTAAATAAGTTCTCAACTATCCCATGACCGTATTGTCATTGACGTCGGCTGTCTGCAGTCATCATGGAGTGGATACTGTCATGGCGTTTTCAGCCTTCTGTATGTCACGCCAATAATAACTTCACACGTTGCATGCATAATTGCCCCCCCCCCCCCCTGACATGTGGATACAGTTGCAACATTTTCTTGACCTCTCTTCTTACACAGAAAACCCTAGACCGTCATCAAGAAGTTTTGAAGTGGCTTAAAAGTGGACCTTGCGCACCTTTTAAAGAAATATTTTCTTACCATTGGCATTGTGGTCTTAACCCCCCCCCCCCCCCCTTGAACTTATTATTGGTTGAACTGTGTAAAATGCTAAGGTGATATCAATCTTATAGAAAAGAAAGAGGACCAAGGAACTACAAGTTACACTATACTGTCCACCACCACCACCAGTTACTAAACAAACAGCTCATGCGATAACATTGCACGACACTGCCCGACGTCTGGGTCCATTCTTGATATCAAACCACATGCAATTGAATGATATTCACATGTCACGTTTTCCTGCCAGTGGCGCTGGCCCTGCCAATTGACTGTGCAATCAGCTAATGTGAGCTCAGTTGACTATGCTTTGCTTTCATGACACCGTATATGCGCAAAGGAGCTCTATTTTCCAGAAGACACATTGGGAGGGTTTTTTTGAGAGAGGGCTCTATTCGATATGGGGCTATATTTTGTAATAGAAACATCATTATAATTATTGTTTCACCCTATCACTGCTGATTAGTAAATGCAACGAGTGCACTCCATAGTTGTGCGGTAAGTTGTAATGTAAGTATCCGTGAACACAGTTTGTGTGCAATGACACCACAGGCTTGCTTTGCAGCCCCTACTCTCCCTGCTGTTTTACTACTGTATACTCTGTTGTCTTCTCCCCTTCTAAAGAGTAGGTTGTGTACTTAGTAAAAAAAAGAAAGAAAAATAAGTGCACCATGGACCTTATGTAGCCGCGCCGCCAAGGGGGTCGGATTTCAGTTCCCAGCACTTTTTTATTTTATTTATTTTTTACTAAAAAACACAGCCCTACTAATAATCAGGGGAAGAGGACAACTGAAATGACACTGGACAACAAGACAAAGGGGAGTAGGGGCGATATGCCGATGTGGTTGGCGAGGCTCATCCGACCGGAGGTCTCGGAATCATAGCCTACGACCAGGCATCGTTACACTGTACGTGGTACAGATGTACGCAGTAACGCTAGTTCTTTACTAGGATGGTAGGTGCGTACATACCCGTTTGGTTGTTCGTTGTGTGCTATGCATGGGCATTTGACCAATTTTAGCCACAGAATTAACGGCAAACAATCGCTTTCCAGCTTCTTCACGTTGTCAGAAAAAATCGTTTTCGTAAGAACTGCCTTCAGGGCCCATTTCGTTGTGGAAATAGCAGTAAACACAATAGGGGTCCTGCACATTCAACACCCAGGCGGGTCTACTACGGGATTCTACGGGATTTCGTGCATGTGTGCAACGTGTATAAGGCTTACTGCGCATGCATACTGCACACGGTTCATGTACTGCACTGCGTCCTACGGATCATAGCACCGGGCATTTACAAGACAAGACGGGGCTTTAATATTTCGATGGCCTCTGATAGGTGGACTCTATTTGAGAGGGGGCTTGTGTTTGAGCTGGTACAGTACCCACCGCTGGGCACTGCATCTGCCGCTCGGCTTTACCGGGTGTTAGCGGCCCTTTGGGAACGGGCATGATAATTTCTCTTCTTTTTTTTACTGTATCTATCTTCCCAGATTGCGGCGTGCATCACTTTCTCACCCATTGCCTTTGGCTAGCTTGGGTGGGACAGTAATAGGATATTCACACAACGCACAAACTCAACGCGTGCAAAATCTTGATAGACATAAACTTGCTGGGGGGGGGGGGGGTGCCCATGGGCAGGTTGTCCACTTTTCATTTTCACATGGTGTGAATCCCCTATAAAGAAACAAAATGTGGTACTCAGTAGTGAGTAAGGGCAAGTCGTACCTTGTACACATCACTTGGAGACAATTAAATCAGTTACCCTGATCACGAACACACACCCGGTCAGTGTGACAGGATGCATCATGATGTTTACGATTCTCAGGTTCAAGCCACATGGAAAGCACTCTTCTACCCATTTTGCTAAACAGTGGGGGTAAGCATCCACTTGAGGATAATTGGTACCAGCAACAAGTGCATCCTGTCAGTTTCAAATTCATAGTTGCTCACTGACACACACACACACACACACACACACACACACACACACACACACACACACACACACACACACACATTATACACACACACACACACACACACACACACACACACACACACACACACACACACACACACACACACACACACACACACACATTATACACACAGTGATACACACACACACACACGCGCACACACACATACAGTGACATCCCTCGACCTTGATACACAGACACACCCACACTCACAGACTGACAGTTCAAAGGCCGTTTATCCACACTAAAGCTTTGCCATGCCTTGACTCTGGCCAAAACACTACTGGTGCGGCTGTGAAAGTGGTATCTTCACCGCCATCCAGTGTCATGCTTCCCTAGAGAGACCCAAAACGCCCTATGTCACTGCAATCATTCCCTAAAGAGACCCAACGCCCTATGTCACTACCATCAAACCCGTTACATGCTACTGCCACACTAGAATGCTCATGATGTGGGAACTTGAAATACATCTCTTCAGTGTTTATTAGCATACTACCATTCATATGATGCATGCGTCCTCAGCACACTCGTAAAGGTCGCTGGGCTACACTAAACACAGAAAAGTAAAACATCTGAATTTTAGGACCACGCCAACAATCCACAAGGATCATGGTGTCATGAGCAGCTCATAAATCAGCAAGTGGGGGGGGGGGGAGTACATTCAATCCAAATCGACAAAGTCAAACTAAGTGGCAAAGGCGAGGGGGAGGGAAGGGGGGAGGGGGCAAAGGCGAGGGAGAGGAGATGAGCGCCGCCTTCACTATTGGGAGCTCTGTAAAAAAAACGGTAGGTCTATAACACCTTTTTGCCCTACAGTCGACTATCGGCTACCTCCGCCTTTACATTTTTATAACTACCCTTGATTGGGGGTGGGGGAGGGGGAAGGGGTGGTCAATTGTAAACGTTTCATTGAAATGTAACTACTGCAGTAGGGAACACCTGAACATAGCCAGAATTTTACAACTATCTCCACAATCTACATGTATGTGTTTCGTTAATAACATTATCAGACCACTGCTGCATTCACTATGGCCCAAGGCAAGCACGAACTCTACAGTTATGCAACACAGCTTAGTGAGTCAGTCACGCCCTTGTCATGTTGTGACAGAAGCTAGTTATCTGCGAGCCAGTGGATGCAGTTCAGTGTCCATCACTGTGACGCGTCGTAGTAACTGGGTAGGCTATAGTATACAAAGGGTTCATTCGCTGATCTATGTTGCGACTGGTGATACTGGATATGTCTGCTTTGGCCATGCAGTGTGTCTTGGCAATCAGTCTCAATTGAATGCAGGCGCCACTAACGTCACTACGCATGCAGTACCATGACGGCAAGGTACAAAGGAAAACTGACCTCCATGACTAGATTGGTGGCCCTATTCGTGCAGACACGTTTTTATAATTATTATGTATTCGTCACACCCTTATTTACAGAAGTGCGTTAATTTTGAAAGCATAGCTTATAGTTCTAGAGTCTTGATCATGTATTGTCCTAAATTGTACAGTCTATCCACAAAAGATGTATGTCAGCAACTGGAACTTCTAACACGTGCTGCCTTTGAACACACCTGGAAATTGGTGGGTAAAAATTTCACGGTTCGCATGAGACTCGGCTGGAAACCGAGATTCCTGCATCCTTAGGAACGCCACCACCCTTCAAGGATCAAGGCGCAGATGCAGCTCCTAAAGCGGTGGGAGGTGAGTAGATCAGCTCACCAGAAAGTGGTCAAAGACCGAAAATCCCATTCACTGCATCCATGTTCTCCATGTTGGTGGGTAGTATCTCTACAGTATACCAATGAGCATGAGGTATCTATGTCTGTGGTGCCTCCTTTTGCATCATGGCTGGTAGCTCGGCTTGCTTAAAGCTCGTAGCTCTACTGATGAGGCCTGTACGGCGGAAACAGCTTGCTGTCTACAGCATTGGGTATTGCGCTCCTCGACATGTGTCTTGTTGAGCACTCTCGGTAGGCTGCTCTAGTGCTGCTGCATTACGCAATGCCCGCTCCTTTGCGTAGCTAGAGCACTTTGGCGCTAGAGCGACGAGTTATCTTAATGTCTGTGGTGCCTCCTTTGCACCATGGCTGGTAGCTCGGCCTATTTAGCTCAAAGCTGTACTGCTGAAGCTTATACGGCCGAAACAGCTTGCTGTCTCCAGCATTGGGTATCAATGAGCAAAGAAAGTATGGCTTCCTCCTGACCACTACATCTGTTTTATGTGTTTTGTGTAGACACACTTGTCACTGGGTGCGAGATGCACCAGTGTACTGGACGATGATAGCGTATAATGGCCCCCACCGCCACACTCCATTATTCACCCCAGTGTCTGAAGACAATTATGTGGATTTTGTAGGAAAAAAATGTGTGAACGTGAGAGCTACAGCAATAACGTTATAGTTTACCCGTCTCTGCAAGTGTATTGTGTTGTTGACACGGTATGATATGGTGATCAAGACAACACACCTCGCAAAATGGGGGCAAACGCAGGCCTGCACACGCAAGCTCTATAACCTTCAGAGCCTAACTTTGCCTAACTCTGGCACAGAATTCCTCTATTGACTTAGTTGTTCGAATGCTGGTTCGCTGAGCATTCACACTGACATAATATTAATAATTATACCAAAGTGATCCATGAAGGGCTTCCAAATGTTTGCACCTGATGGAAACGGGTATCCTCTCCAAAACCCAGCAGGACACATTCACACTGTTTGTGTAGTACCACCTATAACTATCTAGACCTATTGCTGGTTCAACTCTGCAACGTATCTTGTAATAGATTTAAAAAAAATTGTTCTGACATAATCTTTCACTCCATCTTGTCTTCCTTCGCATCACAGGGATTCAGTTGTGAAGCTGGATGACCTCCAGTTCAAACCTTCTACGCTCTATCTGACCCCCCCCCCCCCCATTTTCATCACCCACAAATCATAACGAACACAACCTGACTTTAATCGTACTTCAACATTGTTTTTCTCGTCCGAAGTAGACGAAGTCCCATTTCTCCTAGCTGGACACGAAGGCATCACAACGACACTATCCCACACCTCACGATGTTGCCATCAACTCAGCTTATACTGTCCTCAAGAACTCGACACGCGCACTCGCATGTCCTCAAATTCCAGCTACAACAATCCATCATTAATTTTCTTGTACCGAACACTTTGTTCACTCACCCTTTCCCATATGCATCGGATGGAGGGCATGGCCGCTCAGCAAGTCTTCCAGCACGGCATCGGTGGACGCTACCTGCTCAGCGTTCGTCACCACCAATCCTTCGTAGTCTTCCGGGCGAAGATGTTGAATTTCGGCAGCGGCGAAACTCCACAGATACAGGAATAAAACAAATATTTGGAACATTTGACTAGCGGGGTGTTCTGGCCCGAATGTTCTGGACATGGTGATGTCGGCGACCGGTTTTCACGGTACGGACTCAGGAGGATTCGACTTCACACCACACACCCTGGCCGTGCACAAAGCTAATCTCGATGCTGATCTTTGTGGTTCAAATCATTTGCCTGCGCCAAAGGCATTGATTCCCTACGACTAGCCGATATCCACCATATGCAGGGAAAGTAGAAGCGGCCTGATCATACACTGACAAAGCTGGTGCAAGCTTCGGAGTCTGGTGTTTTTGATGATGAGAAACGATGTTTCCTTTGCGGACGCAGGTGCAAATGGCGATTGGCCTGAAACTGCATAGCTAGCGTGGATTCACCACTACAGTCTACACTCAAGTACGATGATCATGTAAACTTCGCGCCAGTCTCCGAAGCAACACGCATAGCACCACACAAAACCAGGACACAAACACAGTCTACACATCTCAGGCTGCCCAGGTCGAACGAAGCATTCGCACTTGCAGATTTCGCGAGCATTCACGTGCGAGCCCGTAGCCGTAGGCTAGGCTGTGAGTGTGAGTCTGCATTGAGTTCGTGATTCTCAGTTCTAAAGGCGTTCCTCCACTTGAGCTCGTGCCCTATTGCCCTATTGTAGGCCTAGCGCTAAAGTCCAGTGTAGTGTTTTGTATTTCCACTACACGGCAGGTCGTGTTTTCCGGCCAACAAGGTCACATCGCGGAGCATGGAGATCTACTGACTGTGTGCCCTGCACAAACACCACTTCAAACCAATCATGAAAGTCCACAGCGGATGTAGCTCTCCAGCGCATAGTGTCGCATGCCTCCAAGGAGCTCACGCATTTCTTTTTTACTGTAACATCAGTATTCTATCCCCTGGTACATGGTAAGGGATCAGGCACCGACCGTATCGATCCAGGACTAAAAGCTTCGGCGACATGATACTTGCTTGGAGGATGATTTCCAAAATGCAATAGAGAGGTTAAAGGGGAAGTTAAGGCAAAAATTAAAATTTCACCAGTTGTAGTCTTCGGGGTGCTGAGTCGAATGGTCTTGGTCCGAGAAAGCTGAGACGCTCCCTTCCTACTTGAATCCCAATCGAACTCGCGCACTTCCACCGAAACTGGGTGACTGCGCCCTACTAGATGGGGATTTGTATGCAAAATGTCACTAAAAGCGCCATTTCGTTCTTATAAAAGCATGGATGACCGCGATTGGCCCATATGTTGTAGTCTTTTGGACGCTGAGTCGACTGGTTTTGGTCCGAAAAGGCTGCGATGCAGCGTTCCTCCTTTATTCCCAATCGAACATGGTTGAACAAGCGGTCACGTGCTCCTGGGTGCCCAAATCACCTGGTCACCACGCCAGCACTCGCAGCAGGCGAGAACTTTCACACCAAGGTTCAACTCGAGTTCAACTCGAGTGACAGGACTGCACCCAAAAAAGGTCAAACAGGCTAGTAAGTTGTACCCTGCAGGCACGGTGACCAGGTGACTGGTGTACGCAGGAGCACGTGACCGCTTGTTCAAGCATGTTCGATTGGGAATAAAGGAGGAACGCTGCATCGCAGCCTTTTCGGACCAAAACCAGGCGACTCAGCGTCCAAAAGACTACAACATATGGGCCAATCGCGGTCATCCGTGCCTTTATAAGAACGAAAGGGCGCTTTTAGTGACATTTTGCATACAAATCCCCATCTAGTAGGGCGCAGCCACCCAGTTTCGGTGGAAGTGCGCGAGTTCGATTGGGATTCAAGTAGGAAGGGAGCGTCTCAGCTTTCTCGGACCAAGACCATTCGACTCAGCACCCCGAAGACTACAACTGGTGAAATTTTAATTTTTGCCTTAACTTCCCCAATTTCACCAGTTGTAGTCTTCGGGGTGCTGAGTCGAATGGTCTTGGTCCGAGAAAGCTGAGACGCTCCCTTCCTACTTGAATCCCAATCGAACTCGCGCACTTCCACCGAAACTGGGTGACTGCGCCCTACTAGATGGGGATTTGTATGCAAAATGTCACTAAAAGCGCCATTTCGTTCTTATAAAAGCATGGATGACCGCGATTGGCCCATATGTTGTAGTCTTTTGGACGCTGAGTCGATTGGTTTTGGTCCGAAAAGGCTGCGATGCAGCGTTCCTCCTTTATTCCCAATCGAACATGCTTGAACAATCGGTCACGTGCTCCTGGGTGCCCAAATCACCTGGTCCCCACGCCAGCAGGCGACAACTTTCACACCAAGGTTCAACTCGAGTGACAGGACTGCACCCAAAAAGGTCAAACAGGCTAGTAAGTTGTACCCTGCAGGCACGGTGGCCAGGTGACTGGCGTACGCAGGAGCACGTGACCGCTTGTTCAAGCATGTTCGATTGGGAATAAAGGAGGAACGCTGCATCGCAGCCTTTTCGGACCAAAACCAATCGACTCAGCGTCCAAAAGACTACAACATATGGGCCAATCGCGGTCATCCGTGCTTTTATAAGAACGAGATGGCGCTTTTAGTGACATTTTGCATACAAATCCCCATCTAGTAGGGCGCAGTCACCCAGTTTCGGTGGAAGTGCGCGAGTTCGATTGGGATTCAAGTAGGAAGGGAGCGTCTCAACTTCCTCGGACCAGGACCATTCAACTCAGCACCCCGAAGACAACAACTGGTGAAATTTTAATTTTTGCCTTAACTTCCCCTTTAAGAACTTAAGATGCACGTTATTTCCGACGTGACGCGCAATTTCACGTCAAATTTGGCGTAAAACTCCAAATTTCGACGTGAGTAGCAGGTCACTCGCGTTGATTTTTCGACGTGCGAGCAAATAACGCGAACTGAACTTTCGCGTCACGTCAGAAATAACGTGCATCTTAACCTCTCTAATGATCGCCGGCAGGTGAAAACTGAAAACAGCGAAACCGTGCGAGAAGGGCAGAGCCGCGTTAGCACCACAGTCTAGCCTGCAATGGCCTTATCGTCGGAGAGCGCGGGCGCTGCTCCCGAGGGAGTTGATAATCAGGTCGAATTATTTGTAGTGAGGTTTTGCATTCCGAAATTCGGCAAAAGATTCGGCACGCGAGAGCCAGGTCGAAAATACACTCTAAGATTCGGCATGTTTGTTCGGAAAAGCTCACAAGGGCTGAAGTTATTTTTCGGAATAATTCTCTTGCAGAAGAGCGCTGGCGAGTGATTTATTCAAAGACATTTCTTAGCGCGGCATGGCTCTCGCAGGCGACTTCGGCGACACGAGCATCGTCAGCTATCTCTCCAATGCGTGGCTACTTCCTTTCGCATGGAGTCACATGATCCTCACCATCATCAGTGTGGCTGAAAAGACTGCGGCGATACGCATAAAACCATAGGGTTGGTTCTTGTGGGGCAACTGACTAGGCAGATTTGGCCCTGGCCTTTACTCTTTGGGCGATCACAGGTTGGTTGGAACCAGCAAGAAATAAAAAATAAATAAATAAGTAAAAAAATAAAAGAAAAGGAGCACGGGATGCTGGAGTAGCCCTTTCCCAAAGGTGCTCGCCCTTTTTGCCCTTTTTGGAAAGCCCGTTTCTTTCGCCCTTTATTGCGTTTTTTGGTGAATATCGCCCTTTTTGAGCTTTTTTAGCTGAAAAAATGCTAAAATCAGTTAGCTCATGCATGCGATCAGGGAGTATATCGAGTAGTACAATAATTATGTAGGTATTGTACTACTCCCTGCGTGCGATCACAGTTTCCGAGTGCTCGATGGACGATGGGCCTTGGCACGCCGCTTTTTTGGGGGCAACAAGTTGGTGAAGCTTGTACTTAGTCTTTGTACACAATGCTGAAAAAAGTGGATTTTTTGAACTTTACTTCCTGTTTTGCCTTTCGTGGACCCATACATGTACATGTAGATGGAAAAGTGCGTATTCATTTCTCAGCTTGGGTTCATATCTGAACATGTATCATGGCCAGGGAGTAGTAAAATACCAATATATTTTACGACTCCCTGATCATGGCTATGCTTCACTGAAAAAGAGCACTTTTTGCCTGTTTTCACTGAAAAAAGAGCACTTTTTCAGCATATTTTGAGGGACGCGAAAAGCACTAAGTGCGAATTAAAAGAGCACCTTTGGGAAAGGGCTATGCTGGAGGTCACGAAATGAAAACACATGAAGTTCGACTTTCAAAACAAACGTTGGTTCGAAAATTCTACATTACCGTCATGAAATTTGCTGTTCGACAAATGACCAAGGAACGCCGAACCGAAATTCTGAATGCAAAACCTCACTACTATTGTCACACTACCCTCGTACAGTACAGTGGCGAACACTGCACTGTAGGGTAGTGTAAATTTACCTCTCGGATGTGGTGTGATTTGCACGTTCCCGCGTGCAGGTTGGTACATTTGTTTTTGAATTCGCAGAACCAAACGGGCGGTGTCGCCCAATTACATGGAAGCGAATGGAAACAATAAAATATTGTAGGAAATAGCCTAACATGATGGCAGGGTGTAGTGCAAAGCAAAGAACGCTCAGTCAATGAATAACGCTAACGTTAGAATACAACACCGGGGAGGCGGTAACAGCACATGACTGGTACTGTGGAGTACCGCAAACGTTCAAAGGTTCCTGCAGTGTTCAGTAGTGGGTGCTGCTGCTAGCAAGACAGAACGGGAGGCAGGCTTGTTTGAATTGGTGGTACTGGGTAATACCACGCACGTCGGATGGCAGGGTGTTCCGTAAAATGGACCCGCGAGCGGTTGGACGGCCGTGGGGGACTCATGGCCGGCTTTGGAGGCAAATCATTTTGGGCACTCGAAGGCCCAAGCTGCGGTGCGCGCGCGTTGTTCGAGTACTGGGACGCTCCAGAAGGGCTTGCAGTGCATTGCTTGCCCGACCATTCGAGCAACGCCAGATCATAATAAGGTTCTTTTGCATGTGGAGCTCTTCGATGCCATACAGCTGCAGACGAGCAAGCAGAGGTTGGGCGCTTGTGCGAGGTGGCAGGCCGAATACGGCGCGTGCCGCACGGGTTTTCTGGACCTGAAGGCGTGGCACGTGATTGTCGCCTTGGAGTTGTTTTGGTTGATTAAAAAGTACCAACCTCTGTCAATTTTCTGCAGGCACTATCGGCCAATGGTTACCTAGCCCTGGGTCCAGCGCACTTCGGATTCGACCACTTCGCTCACGTTCAAATGGCCATTTCCGACACGAATTTTCACGTTCCTTCCAAAATGATGTCGTGCAAAATCTCTCTCCCACATACATGTAGCTTCAAAACACACAAACACAAACACGCACACAAGCACAACATTACTACTGTGAAGGAGATGTAGCGGTATACATGTATTCGAAAACTTGTGCAAAGTTTAGATTGGCTCCTCAGGTGTCTATGACACACACACACACACTCGGGTGTGTACAAGTAAAAGAGAAACAGTAATTCGCTGCTCGTGTGGCGGGGTGAGAGGTCTTCAATGACCACCAACCCTCGCCTCACCATAGCCTCACCATAGCCTCACCATAGCCTCATAGGCTGGCCCTTGGCAGATGTTGCTCGAGAAGCAGTGTCTGAAACAGGCAGAACCAAGTCCGTACCAACTCTATGGCGGGCAATTCCTCGAATTCTGCTCCTCTCTCCTTCTTTATCCACATACTAAACCTGAGACGTAACAGAAAAGTACAAAATTCTGCCGATTATTCTGCTGGCAGTTTTCGCCACGACGGGCTACTCATACAATGTCATGTACATGTACATAATTATCATGTACATGTCGTTCGAGGTTCGCAGCTGATCACGTGAACGGTCTGCACCAGTCACACTGCATGCACTGATGGCCAGGAAGGCGAAAAAGAGATCTCCTTACTGCAGCGTGCATACATTGTATGTACCGGCATGTGCAATTGAATCCCAAGTGTCCACTTCTGAATAAGAAAGAAACCATGCTGTGCAAGTCAAAATCACATAATTGCAGCATCGCTAAACTACTCGTACTTCTAAATAAAAGCATTAGCCACTGATTTGATGGTGCAGGAGACTACATCAAAAAACAGAATTCCGCATTCCACAGTCTTTTGCCCTTGTTTGGTGCGGCCTGTGCAGATGGGGCAGAGCGAACGTTGTTAGACGCACACCCAACCAGGTCACTGTACAGTCCTGGAGCGTACACGACCGCGTCGCTTGTCTAGCACCCACAACCTCGATAACGTGCTCAGTCAGTAGTGCTAGAGAGTCGCGCCCAAGAACGTTGTTTCCAGGTGGTTAATCTGGGACATTCTTCTTTTACAGCGATCTTGCTGCGTTCTTACCGTATTTCCGCACATATAAAGCCATGGCGTTATATTCGAATATAAGGCCACCCTCACTTATAAAGCCATGGCGTTATAAGTGAACAAAATTCAAGGTGGAGGAAGTTGCATATGGCGCTAAAGGTGAGTTCAGTTCTTTCAGTGACCCTATTGTAGCGGTGATTCTCTCTGCATGTACCCATCCCCACTGTCACATGCCACCTTGTACACAATAGGTTCACAATTGGAAATTTTCAGGGAAAATTGAAAGTACATGAATGCTCGACAAGAACGTGCTACGGCACCGTACGAGTACTCGAAGTTAATACTCTGCCGATTTTTTTGCATGTACGCGTCACTCACTTTTAGCGCCATGGCGTTAAATCCGAGGCTATTTTCTGTAAAAATTTGGTCCAAAACAGCGATGTTTCACCTATAACGCCATGGCTTTGTATGCGCGGAAATACGGTACAAATATAGGCGCGAGCTCCTTTATAATTTACTACTTTGTTGTTTGGCGAGAACGCGAGCTTACTTTTGTTCTTTGTTCATACCGTTTACTGAAGAATCACAACCCAAGTCGCAAGGGAGGAAACCAAGAAAAAGAGTGATGCATCTACTTGTAAGAACGGATAGCACAGAGGGAAGGAAAAGACCAAGAAAGAGGGAACTGGACAGCAATTGAGCGGGGCTGCACAAAACAGATTACAGCGGCGATGCTTCCTTCTTCTTATGTGGATAAGGCTCTTCACCTGCACGTAGGTGCATCGAAGACTCTCTCGAGCTGCCACAACTCTTTCTGAGTGTGACAGAGTTGCACGTGCATTCCGATATGTGTGCTCAAATCGCAGACGAACTCATAGTCATACACATACCGATACACGCTGGCTTATGAATGATGGCATAGAGACACAGACAGACACATGCACACACACACACACGCGCGCACACACAACCGCACGCCTTCTCTCTGCCGCTCTCACTCACATGTATGTGTACGCACACTGGGTGTCGTAATCGCTTTCATGAACAAGATACCCAGCCTCTGGGTATGACTGTGTATTTGCGCAGAACCCTCTCTAGCAAGTAGCCTGAGGGGGACAGTATACGCAGCGAGTAGATTAGTTGAAGCCTTACTTGAAGGGCTGCTTCTTAACGGGCATTACCATCGGCTCCAGGAACCTACCGCTGAATATACAATGTCGTGTACTGTTCAGTGTTGTACAAGAAAACAATAATTATTATTGGTTTTACGAATCGGTGGTTCTCCACAATGGCGATATTGCACAACACCCCACGGTGTCATAGTCAAGCTCTGCAGTAACCACACACTCCTTAGTAGTCAACTAGTCAGACACATCACTTCTCAGAGCGCGAGGGTAGAATTAGTGTGGCTTGTGATTAATGAATGATGCCTTGAGCGTGATAATGCTGTTCAATGAGTGCAAACACTGCAGAGTACAGGAAGAGGTAGGGACGATGGTTGTTGTCACAAGCGTAGAGCAAACAGCTGAAACAGGTGCCCATGGCTTGGGCTCCGGGTGTGCGCGGTGTTCGCGAGTTGCAAAACGCCATTTTGGAATCTCGCGGACTGTGGTGTCACGACGTGCATGCTGGACGTACACAAACTAATACATGGCTGACAAAGCCTTTAAAAACTACACACAGTCACAGGGTGCTCAGCAGGCAACCACTGAGCCAGTCATGAACCCACCTTCGCTTGGCGTTTTAATAGTGTGGCTACATACATGTACATGTCCAATCTTGGATAAGTACATGTCAATACAAGTTCAAACGTGATTTGTTCCAAACTCCCCCATTCGCACTCCGACGAAATGAAAAACAGGCCGAAAGCTGCTGCTTACCTCCTGACTGCTTGCTTCATGACTTTGTACTTGCATGTGTGCAGAAAGCAGCCTTCAATTCCCACGGTTCAGGACATGTGGCCTCTCTGTACAGAGAGATGATGCAGGTCAGCGGAAATGTACATGAAACAACATGACACCACACGGCGTAGTGTTATTGTCGACTATCGCCTCACCACTAAATTGCCAGACAAGCGGTCAATTCAGAAAGGAATGCGCATACAATCCAATGACACCACCCTAGCTATTTAGAGAAGGGTCCTGCCTATTCCGTACCGTACCACCTAAACATCCCAGTACAGTCCCCCTTTTGAATAACGACACAATATTCAGGCCTTGTGATCATTAGACTGCAGACTTTCAACAAACAATGAATAATGGCGAAGGACAACACTTTTCCCATGCACGCTCCAGGACCAGTATTACTGTATAGCTAGCATGGGCGAAGAATGTCCTCTACTCTATTCTCGTGTAGCATGATAGCACAAACTCGGGCTGATGGTGACACCAATTGTGACATATTTAGGCAGTTCCTGCGATGACGCCGGTACACTGCACGATCGTGAAGGCTCACACAACAACAGATGGTGTTCGGATAACAGGTCACACATTTTTGTTAGGCGTTTAGATAAGAACTTCAAGCGTGTACAACGCGTGATGCACAAGTATTTTGCTTCTCAAAGACGTGCAGACTGCACTGCTAAGCATAGTTCAGCACCTGCAAATCCGCTTCTGCTATCTGCATACACCGACGGTCCAGTGACGGAGGCTGTTTAGTTTTAGCTTCCCTGTACGTGCTCGAATACAAGTTTCCGCCGTTTAATAGCTACTCACGACTCGACCCTATCATGGCGAGTGGTTTGCTAACACCGTTGAATGCGAGAGGAAACTGTTATCTATCCAATACTTGTTCGTACTTATGTTGCGATGTGAACAGCATTCGCGTAGATATTGAAGCGATTGAAGTATGTACATACGTGGTGAAATATCCAAACAGCGGCATGGAATAACACTTGATGGATTTGACAATTGCAGTGAACATCATTGAACATTTGGACAACATTCCGAGCCCCTACAATGTACCGTGCACAGCACTGAACGTCACGTGGTGGTTACATTGTACAAGAGTGCATTCTGCGGGAACGCCATACACCTACGCTGGTTGAAATATTCGAGTTGTGCGTCGTTCATAGATACTTTGGAGCGGCGCATTGAAGTGCTCCACCGACAGGCAAGCGACAATATCCGCTACCTGTAACCGATTGCCAGCGACTGCCCTGGCGCAGAGCGCGTGTAATCAGTACTCTAGCCATGAGGCTTGCACTGTAATCGGTAGCTTTGTTCTGTTCTGTCGTCTTCGAATGAACAGAACGGAACTCGACTCGTCGCAACTTTCAAAGCTTGTTCCGTTGGAAAAGCGTCCCAGGCAACGCGAAATGAAAACTTGCCACTTTCCAGCCGTAAACCATGCCCATACAATGACCATAAACTAAGCCTCACAAATGCGTTGATTCCTCGAGTTGAATCACAAGTTACAAACTAATACTTGCGCTAGTATAAAAGCCTGGGCGAATCACTCCTTCACCATACAGATGTGAGATCAATCCTGAGCAGGAGTTGAAAGAAGCAGCCAACCCGAAGTCAGTTCCCAAGGTTTCCAAGTTACCTTTTACCTTCCGAACAGTTGGTGTGTCCTATCAATTAGAATCATGTTGTCTTCAGGAAAGTCCGTTGTGCTCGTGGCTCTGCTGGCCTGTCTCTGCGCCTGCTCACTGGGTGCTCCGAGACCCAACTTTGAGCAAATGAAGTCCGCGCTGTTCCGCGACGCCCGTTCCACGGGCGACAGCGAATCAGATGACGATGACGACGCCCCGATGATGGCTGGCAATGCTATGGCAAACATGGCGGGCAGTGGTGACACCGGAAGTAGCAGTGAGGATGGTGGCGACAGTGAGGATGGTAGCGACAGTGAAGATGGCGACAATGCAGCAGCTACTGAGGCAAGCAACAACGCCGCCACGACCGCCGCCGGAGAGTCCATGACCGAAGCAGCAACGGCCAACAGGGAAGTGGCGAGCTCGCCTGCGGGCGAAGCAACTACAGCGCCCCTGAGCACTGTTGTTGTGGAGACACCCGCGCTAGACGCAACTGCTGACCCACCATCCGCTGGCGCTCCCTAAGCCTATCACCCAGTGTACCAGCATCACCCGATCAGCTTCATCCAGACTCTCCCATCACTTCGCAAGCAAACATCACCGACCAATGACTTCACCCAGGGACTCTCATCACTTCGCAATCAAGCATCACCGCTATAGGCAAAGGTTGGATCGTAGTGCAGTTCCAACTCCTGATCTGTCCGCCATGCACTCGACTGCACATTACCACGAACTACTGTCTTGAGGCAAGCACATACATGTAATCATTGTATAACCGTATGCACTTTGACTAGCTCTTACTTTCGTACTTAGCTATCACGCAGCAGCTGTCACCTAAACTCTGAATGATTTTGACCTCAACAATACCAATGACGTAAGTAGAGCAATTGCACTGAAAAACAGTGCAAATTTGTTAGTTAGCTTTTCTCATCTTTACTTTTTCACTCCATAGTTATAGCATAGATGTAGTTGATGTACATGTAGGTACTAGGTGCAAGTAATGAACTCTGCGTATGCTATTCGCAACTTTTGAGCGCTGTTTGAGCACCAATTCACCCCAGCAAATGACCCTTCCAAGCGTAGATGTACATGTAGGTACATGGCAGTTGTATTAGCAACTAAGTCTTAGCATCCCATTTTCGTAGTCTTCCACCATACATATTCTAGAAGGGGATTCCCTTCATGATACCAGCAATATCTTTAAATTCACGTTACTGACACAACCGCAAGAAAATACTTTGAGATCCACAATCCAATGCTGTTGACAATGTGAGGTGGTCACGTGTGACTATACAGACTATGATCACGCAATGTGATCAGCCAGTTGTGCTGCATGTGGTGGAGAACATGCACGGCATTTGCGCGTTCTTCCACATTCTTATCCTGGTTCAGATACAGAATGGAGAGAAATGATTGTAGCGTTTGACAAAGAAAGCGAGGAGAAGAACGCAGAGAGGAGAGAAAAGAGATACACATGTATTTTGGCCTCGTACATGTACGTGGTCAGTGAAAACGACATCTTCCGCAAAGGTTTTCTAGCTCACGTCTCTACTCACTTCCCCGTATATTAGCCGTATATTAGGCGTATGATCATGATCCTGGCGTTGGAGATATCTTTCCGTTAGAGGGACACACCATACATACTGTGTGTAGCATCTTGTTTTGAGTTGCACACATTACACATGTACCAGCTCAGCAAGTGCCCTTGATATGATGCATCTGCACCCAGGATATCAAGTTATTGAGATTGATCCAAGCGTCTTCATCAAACATCACAAATAACGTGTATCTGCTATCCATCAGGAATACTGTATTGCATGGCACTCTAAAGGAATTTTAATTGTCGCAAGAACGTTTCTGCCGGGGCCCTTTTTACCTAAGAAGATGCACTCGCGGGATTATTCGACCCCAGGCTTTCCGTAAGACCTCTTAGAGCTATGTGGCAAATGAGCACTTTTTTCATTTGCCACACAGCTCTAAGAGGTCTTACGGAAAGCCTGGGGTGGAATAATCCCGCGAGTGCATCTTCTTAGGTAAAAAGGGCCCCGGCAGAAACGTTCTTGTGACAATTAAAATTCCTTTAGAGTGCCATGCAATACAGTACCTACCGGTATTCCTGATGGATAGCAGATACACGTTATTTGTGATGTTTGATGAAGACGCTTGGATCAATAAATTATTTCAATAACCTGATATCCTGGGTGCAGATGCATCATATCAAGGGCACTCGCTGAGCTGGTACGTGTGTAGTATGCGCCACTCAAAACAAGATGCTGCGCACAGCATGTATGGTGTGTCCTTTTGCAGAACCAAAGCATATTGCCTCTGAGCTGCGACACAGTCATTTTACAGAGCGTTCACATTAGGCGGCGGCGGGATTCTTCAGCTCGCACGGACTGAAATAGCCAGGGCCAGGGCTCATCAGATTTTTCTTATCATTTCACCGTTCGCTTGAGACTCAGTCCCATGGCAATATACATGTATGGTAGCTTTTGGAAATCGTCATCTTAACTTAATGGTGCTGAGTGCAAAAATGTTATGCTACGTGATTGACATCATTGTTGCTACCTGAAGAGAACCTTCCTGCTGCCGCTCAGCCATGGCTCAAGGACTTGATATAAAAAAAGAAAAAGAAAATTCAAGTCCAAATTCGGATCAGTTTTAATACCCTCGGCCAATGAACACACGTGCAGTCTGCGGTGGCAACTTCTGGCAATTGGGCTTGCAATACTTCATTGAGCCGACACGTAAACACAGAAGACAATAATTGATTTGTCCACGGCATCACGTTGCTTGGCCGCCAACGACGCACTACTGGTTGGCGCTGGGGTGATCATGAACGTGACGTTATCTCTCTTTGAGACCTCCAATGTCAACGGAATTCTCCTCTCCACAGAACTCGCTCACCCATACATGTAGCTTTGCATCCTCATCGCCCGGTATGGCCGATGTTATCGGCTTACGTTTTCAGAATTGAGCAGTGGCGATGGAATGCAAACTATGCAAGCCCTGATGTTTATGGTGTAGAACTACAGAGTGAGCGAAAGTGAGCTCAGAGCATACATCTGTGTCATGTTTTGATTTCACACAGTGAGTTTTCTGTGAAACTGAGTCTCACGCGAACCCTGAGTTATTCAAAGTAACGAGAGAGCTTGGAAGCTCAGGGCCCTACGCTATGCTTTTTTGCCTTGATGACCTAGACAAAAAAGCATAGGGATGGTATAAATTCTTTAAAAAAATCCTTTTTTTTAAGACATACATGTAACCTGGGATTCGAACCCGCACTATCGCGCGCCCTGTATGCATCCCCCGATACACTTCGCATACATACTAATTCTTCCAAGTTGTTTCACATTGTGATTTTGCATTTGAAAGCCCTATTTGAATATGCATTGTGGCCAGCCGTCTTTGATGGCACGGTACGGTAGGGGATAGGTACGGGACAGGTACGATCGAGGGTAATACGACACCGTCTCCCGTACCGTACCGTACCATCAAACACAGCTGGCCACATACAGCTGCCCGCAATATTCAAATAGGGCTTTCAAACGCAAGATCATAACGTTTCAATCAGTTTGAATATTATGATTTAGGCAAAAGTATTTGCAGAATTTATTGCAGATTGTGTAATTTTCTTTAATATCATCTACTTTTGGTTTGCTCCTTCTTCTCTTTTTATCTCCTTATACTGTAAATCAACAAATTTTGGCTGATGAGAAACTTTGGCCGATGAGAAACGAAACTTTTCGCCGTCATTAAACTTTGGCCGATTGGAGTTTTCAAAAAGAAATCGATCGGTACTTTTGCTCTCACATGCATCCATTGCTCAATCATGCATCATTTGCCTCTGTGACAAACTTTGGCCTGCGATTTACTTTGGCCGGTTGGTACCAAGCGGCGAAATCAGCGAAATAAAATCGCCAGCGAAAATTAGTTGATTTTAAAAATAAAATATAAATCGGATTTTCTGGCCTTTTTGTAGTAATACATGTACATTGACCTGTTGAGCCAATGACGACGCCGAATGCATGGTTGCCTGTGGAGCACATTACAACACTTTAGTCTCCTAAAATACTTATCCGGTCCGACGGCAAAAGAGGCTGCAGATTTAGTTTTTCTGCGCGTCGACGGGATGTCTGTCCTGACGTTTCCTGGGACCGGCGCTGACTCTGCCGATCACGGGCGTTCTGGACTCGACGGGTTGTCTGTCCTGACGATTCCGGGGACCGGCTTAGACTCTGCCGATCACGGGCGTTCTGGACTCGACGGGATGTCTGTCCTGACATTTTGTTTGTTTATTTACGGATTCTCCAGAGGTAAATGGATACCTATCATGGGAGTCTCACCAAACCAATAAAATAATGAAAATAAAATATGTATGGAGCGGAAAAAACTCAAAATCTGAGATTTTCTAAGTCAAATGAGAGGATGTCTGTCCTGGCGTTGCCTGGGACCGGCGCGGACTCTGCCGATCACTGGCGTTCTGGAGTCGACGGGATCTCTCTTCCGACGTTTCCTGTGACCGGCGCTGAATCGCTCGTTCACGCTTATTTTAGAGACGACGGGATCTCTCTTCCAAAGTATGTTTATGCTGACGCATCCTATCACCTATTCGGCGTCCATTCTAATTTAATTTCCTCCTCGTCTCCCTATTTCTTTCCACATCTCCCTCTACATCAGGGAGTCGTATACATGTACATAATACGACGAATATTGGTACGGTACGGGCCAGATACAGGAGCCCGCAAATATTGTGGACAGCTGTTATGTACAATCCTGTAGAGCCTTTGTAGTCACAGATACGGGTCAGATACGGGACAGATACGGGATAGCTCCAGGCGTGACACAAACAAACAAACACACAAACAAACACCAAATTAAAGCTGTGTGGACCCTGGCTAGCGCCAGACGTTACTGAAGTAACGTCTTCTGCATAGCTACGGGAATAATTATTACTAATTATAGGTTAGTGCATGGCAGGGAGGGCCTTATGGCTTGTTAGTGCCCGAAAGGTTAGCCTGAGGGCCGTAGGCCCGAGGGCTAACCTGAAGGGCACAAACAAGCCATAAGACCCTCCCTGCCATGCACTAACTATTTTAGAACGAGGTTACATGCATTATCTCACTTCCATTATGCTTGTGTACCAATATATGGGGTAGTTTTGTGGTTTGTGTGCAGAGAGACTTGGTGTGGTATGAAAGAATATTTTCTTCTGGTAAGTTATGGTAACTCAGCACCACTTACGACTACTAAAAGTAGAATGGAAGCAAAGGAAATGCTGGGCTCTTATTGCGAGCTTCATTCTTATTCATATACATGTACAGTCAACTTCGCCAATAACGACACTCGGCGGGGCATCAGAAAAGTGTCCTTATTCGCGAAGTGTCCTTATAACCGAAGTCCCATTTGAATGTATGTGAACCCATATTTTGTATAGTATGACATGCATATCAAAATGAAGCTCTTTTCTTGCTCTATGTCAATGTGTACTTTATTTTCATATTGCAGTTGAAAGGAACTAAAAATTCAATATGCAAGGGAAATCAATTGAAAAATATGCCTTTTTGAGCCATCTACAGGGCCAGAGACATGTACATGTACATGTACATGTATGATGATTACTGTGCAATCATGTACAACTACATGTACATTGTATACACAGTTGTCTAAAGTCCCTAGGCTGCTTACATATGCGTACACTATGCTGTCTGATGAAGTGTTCTGACACGAAACTCGGAGTAACAGCGGAATGAGACTTGTTTGATTCATTGCTGTGTAATATTTGTACATTGTATACATATACATGTAGGTGTGCTGGTAAATCCAACAATTTTGAAGCCAACATAAAAAAGGAAGAAAAAGCCCCCGCCCCCTTGGCTGAATTTTCTTGCGTGTGTGCCTTTATATCCATCACCATAGGTTCTGGCACTTCTTCTGCATGACAGATACATGTACTTGACTGACAATAATAATAAATAACTTGACTGACAGGTACTTGAAATAGCTGTCAAAAGCCCAGAAAGTCGTTATTCAAGCAGTGAATATGACCTCAGGGCACTAAAAGCATGTCGCTATACGCGAATTGTCGTTATTCAGATAGTCGTTATATCCGAAGTGAAATGTATACAGTTAGATGGGACTGTGCTCTGGGCATGGAAATTCGGTCGTTATTCGCGAATTGTCGTTATATCCGCAGTCGTTATTAGCGAAGTTGACTGTATGTAGCTTGTGGAGCTATTTAGGGGCTTTGAGAGCCCCTTGTCGATAGCTCTAATGACTTTGATCCTCGCTTTTTATAGGTTTCCGCAAGCTGTTGACAAAGAAAATTCGTACAGATGAAAGAATACGGGAGGCAAAAGCCGTACACACTTCTGAATTGCGTAGCTTTTAGTAGTACACCGTACACGTTATGCAGAGTTCATTATCTGCACCGTACTATTAATGCATACAGGGAGTTGTACGCACCAGTTTAGAGTATTATTCAGCGGGCTTTAAACTAATCCAAGGCCCTCGACGCGTCATCAAGAGTAGTAAAATAACGATTGAGCGGGCTTTAAACTCTGATAAGGCCCTTGGCGGGAATGTCGCTGATTGGTCGTTTCCTGGACAACGAGACAGACCTCGTTCTAATAATTTATTATCGATATGGGTGGTGGTGATGATGTGGGGTCTTCCATGCCAGTTTGTATGATTGAAAATGCATTCGTATCTTTCATACTCACATCGTATCACAAGCAGTATTTCGCGCAGTATGTCCGAGAATAAAAGCGAAACAGTTGGTTTGTAGACTTTGGTTTAGTCTGGAGGGGAACCTAGCTATGATTTCTCAGAGCTTCGATAGTGAATTTTCCACGGTGACGTTTCAGCAGTGTGTGTTTCATACACTTCTTGTAATCCCCGTAGCGAGTTCATTTTAGTGAGCTTTGTGAACTGAAGTGTTTGCCAATATACTTGGGTCCTTGTTTAGTTGCTTGCTGGCACAATGGGGAAGAATGTGGAGTTGGCGGTCCTCGAGCCGAGTCAGCCAGCAGCAGCGGTGTCAGCAGATATTGTCGTGGATGTACCCCATGTCGAGGGGGATTTGTTCAGCAGTTCAGTCAGTACAATGAATGTGTCCAACAATCTAGACAATGGTGGTGATGTCATCGTACCCCATATCGAGGGAGATTTGTTCAGGAGCTCCTCCAGAACCTTGGAGGTATCGAAGGATGCTCCTCGTTCGCAGACAGCTGCAGAGCTGTCTGCGAACGAGGAAGCTCCTGCGAACCCACCAGCAGCAGTGGACCCTGTTGTTATAGGAGCCGCGAACGTCAGCGAACGGGCATCTCTGTGCGGAAGAGTGTCACAGAGGTGTATTTTAACTGCAACGGCCATTTTGTGTGTCTGTCTTACTGGAGCAGTAAGATTCTTAATCTACTATGTGGTAAACCTTTTGTTGAAGAAAAAGTCTTGATTTACTTAACTGCAATACATTCAATCATCGCCACTATTTCATACTGCAGTACTTTACACGCACATGTATTCCCATCACAACCATGCACTCTTAGCTGGACCAATGTACATGTACATGTAGTCTATTTTTGAACGCACTAACGTGTGTGTGTGTTTTGAATCCGCAACTTGTTTACTTGCGTTGATTTTCATTGCTGTCTCCACGAAAGCTGTATATGTTTTAAACAAATAATTTCTTCTCTCTATCAAATTCTGTGAGTTCATGTACATGTACTGCTTGGGGCACGATACAATACATTACAGTACTGGCCAAATAAATCCAACCTCATGAATAAAATAGCGCCGGGCGCTACGCAGCTCTACATGTAGCACTTCCCAAACTGGTCTGTGCACTCGAACGCGCCGCTATAAATTATTAATGACGTTGGATGTCTCTGGCCAGCCCTGAAGAGAGCCGGAGACAGCAAAAATAGTGCGAGGAAGAACGATGTTATCCAGAATTCAGTGACCATCACTCACACAGTGACTAATGCTTCCCAAACAATAATGCGACAGAACTTTTGGCCAGACAACACGTTGCTACATCCTCCAACTATCATTACCATGTGCTCTTAGCTGAACGAATGCACGAAGGAAGGTACGGAACAGCCGTCTAGAGTAGAGGCGCAACAATTATCTGTCAACGGAAGTGTCGTTGCTGTGCCGCACTGCTGGTGTGTTTTTGATGTGGGCATTGGTTCGACTACGAGCGCGTACTGGTGACAGGCGGAGGATGTACCAGTAGTAAAATAACTACTTCTGGTAGTGAACATGCGAGGATGAAAGGGTCATCCTAATAAAGTTAAAATATTATTATTTTAAAAAGAAAAAAAGAAAAGGACCTAACAGTATAGTTACTAGTTATGAGTAACCATGGTAACAGTCCAACAAGGTGACGAGATTATTATACAGTCAGATAGTGCGACAACAAGGCACAAGCCGGACAGGATATTGAGATATTCGACGACCTGACACCTAACTCAAACACATCTACGAAGCGCAAACCAAAAACCTTCCCACTTGGAAGGCTCAGGTGATGAAAGTTCCAATGAGGGGAAGGTATGCGCCACGAAGATGTGTACGAGCTATGTCCCTCGGCAACAAACCCTCTCCTCATTGGAACTTTCCGCACCTGAGTCTTCCAAGTTGGAAGGTTGTTGGTTTGTGCTCCGAAGATGTGTTGGAGCTAGGTGTCAGGGCGGCGAATGTCTCAATAACCTTAAGTCAGTTTTGTGCCTCGCTGTCACACTATCTGACTGTATATCTAGTTACCTTGCTGGACTGTTAGGGTGCGTTTGGTTGGTACGACCCAGAACAGGATTCACCAGAACAGCGCGTTTGGTTGGGACTGCACCTGTTCTGGGTCGGCCAGAACATGTTCTGCTTGCTCCGGCCTCGAGGCCGGAGCAGACCAAGCAGTTTCACGTTTTCCCAGTGAAACCTGGTGGGAACATCGATTTTGGTCCCAAATGATCACGTGCACACGCCTTTGGGTTGGACTCGCCGTACCGTACACAGTAACCATGGTGACCCATACACATTTCGAAGAATGCACCAAGTTTGGCATTTTTTCACAAAAATGTGCTCTGCTTCTGGAGTATCGTTTTGGTTGACATGAGGCTGCTCCATGTGCACCAGCTGTTCGATCCTGTTCTAGATCGTACCAACCAAACGCACGCTTACTCATAACTAGTACCTCGAAGTAACGTATAATGCCCTTTTCCTCTCTACATAATATTCTATTGGCTCAACATCCGGGTTTTATGAAAGAAACCCACTTTTCTTCTGGTCGGTAGGGTGTAATGAAGACACCGGGCAATGAAATCCAGTGAAAAGCATTTAAAAATCAAATTCGGAGAGCTATGAGTGCGAGATACATGTACCTTTACACGCACGCACGTAACTTTGACCTTTACCAGAAAGAGTGCTCATTGCTCAAACAAGCCAGAGTGCAGGCAATAGGGGTAAGCGAATTATGCCGGCATAAATTTTGGCATAATCAGGTCCATTTTGACAAAGAGCATAATAATATATTATTATAATGGCATCCGAAAACAAGGGGAGATGCCCAATGAGGCTGTTATATACACACCTGCTATTGAAGGTCCATACATAGCGCTTGTTGTCGATTTGGAATAATATTTTAGCAGTAACTATAGGACATCTCCCAAAGGTTTAGCGTTTGCTTGTGAATTTGGAATTCGTGTTGCATATTATTGTCTTGTACTCCCACAAAGCTCGAAGTCCACATCATGACAATGGTCTGAGTCCTTTTTTCATGACGATTATCTGTTCTTTCGGTCTTTTTGGCGAAGCATATGAAAGCACAATCGGCTGTTTTCTCCAGCATCCTGCCAGCATTCGCTAGAACATAATCTGGTCATATCCCGAGCTTAATCCACTTGCCTCTAGCAGGCACGTACATCTAAAACACTCAGAATCCGTAGGAATGGACCCAGTCACCCAGGAATCAGCTTCACGTATCTCTTCACGTTATGCCTGTTGATGCGAACTCATCTAGATCGGCGGCACGGACGTGATCGGCGGCATGGACGTCCTCCGACGCCTGGCAACAAGGCGGGAACACCAGCCGTGCTACCGTGACCTGACCAGTTACTTTCAGTTGTAACATGTTGTCTAGGTCATGATTTGTAGTGTCGGCATCTTTGTCATAACCTTCGTCGTTACCGACTGGGGACGAGCTTTGCCTTCATGAAGAAAGACAACAAACTCCGGGCATTTTTCTTTCCTGCATCTTCTGTACTTGTTCTTAAAGTAATAGCAGTGAATATTATCCATGTTGCATACCAACGCACCATATCAACGCGGTAGAAGTTGGTTTTACAATGAATATAAATACATTCAAGATTTGCAATTTTAAACTGAGATGGTGAGCCACGAAAAAATAGTAACATTGAGAATGTGAGCACAAGTAAAACGATTGGTTTTCTTCCTTCTTTCCATGTCGTAGTGTTTGAAGAAACCCGTTTGGAAGTAAAACGATCGAGTCCACCAACTGAAACACTCAACAGCACGCATTACTCCTTTTCAGTTTTGTGCCAGATTATGCAAGTCTGACCGTTCAAAATCTAGTTTACATGTAGTTGGTGGACTCGATCGCATAACTTGTGCCCACATTTTCCATGTTACAATTGGAATTTTCGTGCTCTTTTAAAGAAGTGCGTTGCTGTAGGGCTTCCCATGTAAGTTTCTCTTACCAACGTGTGAGGGGAAATGCATTCGTTAAAGTTGCCGTACCGTGATCGCTACTAACGAATCTATTTCATACTCACATCGGAACATTAGTAGTATTTCACTCGGATAAAAAATTGCGCGTCTCCGAGTATGACAGCGAAACCGCTGGTATGGAGTCTTCTTTCCCGTAAGGCTCTTTCATCGGAGCTTCATTTTTACAGGCTTGTGTATTTTCAGTAGCAATTTCATTATTTGTTTGCGTTGCTTAGTAATTTTGAGTTGCGTTACCATGGAGAGAGATACGGAAGGGAACGTATTAGCAACCAAGCCCAGCCAGCCAGCTGTCGCCGTCGTGGTCCGTGAAACGGACATAGATGCGGATCTACCCCATACCGTGCGAGAAACGGCCATTGATGGGGATTTAACCCTTACCGTTCGGGAAACAGCCATTGATGCGGATTTAACAGATGCTGGGGCGTTCACGGGGACTCGTCGTTCGCAGCCTCGGGCAAAGCCTAGGGCACAGATACATAGACCTCCTTCTCCTCCTTCTCCAGAACAAGTGGCACAGAAGGCCCAACGAAATCCAATACGCGCATTTGGTTCTATGTGCAGAAGCATTCCACGTTGCATATACTACAGTGCGATATCGTACAACAAACGCGTTCTTTTTATTTGCTTTTGTGGAGTAGTCGTTGTTGGCCTCGTGTTGTATTTTGCGCTGAAGTAGTTGAATAAATACATTGTTCGGTTCTCTTTGCCAAACGCTATGCTTGTGGATATACTTCACTTCACGAGGCAGAACAACAGAGACTAATTCCCGTTGTATTCTCATGTATCCCCTTTGGTTCTGTCTTCCCATTCCGTTGTTCTCTGCTAGACTGTGTATTTCAGTAAAAAAAGAAAAGAAATTCTCCTGACTCAGAGTTTCGTCGGACATCAATGTTTTTGCTGAAATGCTTCTTTAGTGTGCGCTGCCCTTGTTAGAGTGTTGAGCACTATTTTGCAGCAAGGACCTCAGACGCTTTGTCTATATTTATCTAACTTCAGTACAAACGTTTTATATCTGGCACAAAATGGCTCCGATGGTCCCCTCTTCACTTTATTTCGGGGTATATCCGTGACTCTGCAACCGGGGCACAGCAGGGGAGTGGCATGTCCCTTTAGGGACCAATTTGTGGGGAAATGCGGCATTCGATTGACTGCTGTAACTCAAGAATGGCTATGATTTGTTTTATACGCGTTATATGTTCTGTGTAGATTGGTGTAGATGGACAAAGCTTATAAAAAAGACCCGACCGAATTCGGATCAATAAAAGTTGCCGAAGTGAGGTGTTGAAACACTTTTGAGTGCCAACAGAGCTGGCATCCAAAACATCATCGTCGTCAAGTGCATCTTCCTAAGACGACGACAGCAGGTCGTCAGAATATTCCCTGTCACTGTCAAAAACTGTCTGCAGCCTCTTCTGCTTCTTCGGCCGTCAGGAAACGTCATGGATGACAAGAAAATAGCGCGCCTTTCTCAACAAGAAATTGGTTTTGAGAGCAAATGCACTGTTGAGTGTGCAATTTTCATTGGCATTGTTTGCGAACGTTTTAGATTTCATGCTCATTCTATCCGCATTCATCTCAGCTGTGGGTTTATCGAAAACAATAATTGATGAAGATCGCCCGCTGAAATAAATCATAGCCAAGGCGCTGTGGCATCATTAACGATTCACAGCAAGAATGCAGCAAAGCTTGCACCTAGTATGGGGAAGTAAAATGAAAATACCATGACAGAATGGACTCGGATGCACAGCCAAAAATTAGTTTATAGAAAATGAAAAGCACCAAGGAACTACAAATTACGCTATAATGTCCACTAACACCACACCAGCTACTAAACAATCAGCTCATGCGATAACATTGCACGACACAGATCGACGGCACTGACGTTCTACAACCAACTGGCGAACAGCCTAAGCATATCTTGGATGCGCACTCCAACAGCCTTCCAACTTGGAAGGTTCTAAGTTAGAGAAATAACATTGGGAGGGGAAGGTGACCGCAACCAAGATAAGCACGAGCTGAAAGTCTCAGCTGTGAAGGACGTTGGCGGATGTTCATGCATGTCGATGACGATACTGGGAAGACCATTTAACAATACGGTCAAACCAAGATCCAAAGACGCAAAGCAATATTCCACACAAATTGTGTGGCTCAAAAGATGCGAAGATCAATAAAAGGGGAAGCTATGCGAACAAGAATCGTGAAAAAACGAACGCCTCAGTAAAAGAGCCCTGTACTTCGACTACATGTATGACAACTTAGTTGAACAATAAGCAGCGGTGACAAGCAGCAGTTTCACACGACGATCGTTTCGCTGGATAGATATGGACGGCTCATCAGGTGTGCAAGAAAGGACTCGGATGGAGAGACAAGGACTGGTTATGGAACATAGAAAGAACCAAGGAACCAAGGAACTAAAAGTTACGCTATACTGTCCACTGACACCAGCAGTAACTAAGCAATCAGCTCATGCGATAACATTGCACGACACTGACCGACAGTACTGACGTTCTACAACTAACAGGCTAAGAGCTCTACAACGTAGCTCATCAGACATTTTGGATGCGCAATCCATCAGCCTTCAACTTGGCACGTTCTAAGTTAGTTATAGAAATAACATAAGGAGGGGAAGGAGAGCGCAACCAAGATAAGCACGAGCTGAAAGTCTTAGCTGTGACGGACGTTGGTGGATGTTCATGAATGCCGATGACGATACTGGCAAGATCATTGGACAATACGGTCAAACCACGATTCAAGTAAAGATAGTGTAGTTAGGGGTAGCAATGATGTGATGTTAACGGTAAACCCGAAATGCCAGCATTCAAAGCGAACAAGGTGCTAAGCAGGGAGTAGTAAAATACCAGTGTGGTATTTACAAGTGTGGTGTTTTTATTACTCCCAGGTGCTAAAAACATACATTTGTTGTATCATGTAACCCGGATGGTGAGCCAATTAAATTATTGTGAAAAGAAGAACATAATGTTACGAGTTATGACTAACTTTCCACCAACGTAACTTGTCCTTGTCAGTTTTGTGCCATTTTGTCGCACTCGCTGACTGCATAAGATCTGGTTACGTTGGTGGACAGTTAGTCATAACTCGTAACATTTTGTCCTTCTTCTTTTCACAATAATTTTTTGTATAATTGTAGGTATTTTTTCTACAAAATCCATATATCTCCAGACACAGGGGTGAATAATGGAGTGTGGTGGTGGGGCCCATTAAGCTCCGCCGACCAGAGGTCTCGGCTTCATAGCTCCATGGACGCACCAAATTTGCATTTACCACTGTGCCACACAGAGTCGAACGCTTTCCACAAGTGGAAGAACACCAGGTCTACATGTTACTTCACGTCGCGGCCGGTGTGAATATTTTGCAGGTGGCGTGTGTAGAGGCCCCTCGGCAAAAGCCAGACTGAGCGGAAGATAAAGTTAAACATAGCGGATTTAAGGCCGATTCTTACTTCATTTCGTATACAGCGTACGGGAAAGCCATCGCGCAACGCAAGCGCCATGGCTTTCCCGTAGGCGAAATAGTTGAGCTCAGATCAACTTTTTCGCGACGCGAGGCGTTTCCCGTACGCCAATAGAAGTATGAATCGGCCTTTACGATCGTTACTAGCGAATTTTTGAAACTAACATTGTATCCCAAACAGTATTACTCCCAGTTGTAAAGTACGAGAAACACACGTCTCCGAGTATAAAAGCGAAACAGCTTCGCTATGTGTCTTTGTGTCTAAAAGCAACCCAGTGGTCAGTTCGCTTCTGAATGTCAATTGGAGTTTTGGCATCAGGGTACGTTCTGCAACACTCTGCAACACAATGGAGGCAAAACAGATCGAGATGAAGGTTATTGGTGCGGCCGAGAAAGAAGTAGTGACCGGTGAAGTCCGGGAAACAGATATCGACGCAGATCTGCACGTCAACAAAGCGTCCAAAACCGAACGGCCAAAAGAAGAGGCAACCTTTGAAGTCCGGGAAACGGATATAGACGCAGATCTTCCCATTAACCAAACAACAAGTCCCGTTGATAAGATCAAGATTCCTGCCACCATGAAGGAAGAGGAATTGCAGGAGCTTCCTCGACCTCGCACTGCGCCGGAGCAGTCTGCCGTCGAGGAAGCTCCTGCAGTCGGAGAAGCTGCTTCTAGTCCGCCGCCAGTCGCGGAGGACGCTGCACTGCTAGAGCAGAACGCTCTGGAGCGCGCATGCGCACCTTTGTGCAGCAGAGTGTCGGAGAGATTGTACCGGTGTATTATGGTCTTTGGCTTTGTCTGCCTTGCTGGAATGGTCGTAGTATTTGTGTATTTTTTGGTGAAGCTGTTGCTGAAGAAATTCGCATAGCGTTGCAAAATGATGAACTGGCGGTTTTCACTGCAAGTGATCATTCTGTAATGCCATTCTTTCGGCCCTTGTTTATGCCTGAATAAAAGAATTTTATCTTTGTATGTATGGGTCACGTTAAACCCCTTGAGCGCGGGGCTGTTTGTCAGTTAGGCCTGGGGGGATAACAAGTAGCATCATAGCATCATAGCTATGGCGAGAGGGCGGCCAAACTAAGCCATTTTCCATGCATACTATTGCGGTTTTGCTGGCATTGCGGAGCAATAGCAGCGTACAATTAGCATTAGGATCATGATTTTCCAGCATTTTCCATGCTGTCTTACAGTCTACATAGAACTACGAAACGTGCACAATACTGCCCAAACCAAGCCATTTTTCCATACTTACTATTGGTGAATTGCTGTCATTACAGAGGAACTGCAGCTCTATAAGTAGCATTATGATACAGTTTTTCTGGCATTGCCATTAGCATTATCCCGCAAAATAACTAGCATTATCCGCCCAGGCCTATTGTCAGTGCACCACGTAAGAAAATGGTCTTTTTTGAATATATTCAAACATTGGCTATGTCAAGTCGTGAAATCATTGGAAGCCACAACCACACGCAGTGGTCGGTAGGACCCAGACCAGCACTCAACAACAAGAAGAATAGCGAAAATCGGCCAAGGGACGCCAGGCCGAGCGGCATACTCAGGTAAATTTTTGAGAAATTGCACCAATTGCGCGGTATCCGCGCGTAAAAACGAGAAAAAAGAGCTGTTCTGATCGCAGTACATCGACAGCTGGGAACTTAACCCGGGATTAACCAGGTGGACCGTGGCTCCTTCAATCGTTAGTTTGGGCCAGCAATGGGCAGTGTGCCCCAGTATCTTGAGTATGATTCTTGTATGATTCGTCGTATTTTGGTGTGATTTTGCACCATTTGTGGTAGACGTTGTTTTTCCATTCTCCGAATTTGTTCTTGTTGATCGGATTGTGACATTTTTGTTTTTCTGGCTTGCTGTTGCGCTCTTGTGTTGTTTTCCAAATTATTTCCATCTATTTAATGAAATCTATTTTTAGAAAATAAAAAGGATCAAAGAACTACAAGTGACGCTATAATGTCCACTAACACCACCAGTTACCAAACAATCAGCTTATGCGATAACATAATTGCACGACACTGACCGACGGTACTGACGTTCTACAACTAACTGGCTACCAGCTCTAGAACATCTTGGATGCGCACTGCAACAGCCTTCCAACTCGGAAGGTTATAATTTCTAAGTTATAGAAATAACTTGTGTAATGTTCTCGCATGAGCTGTGTATTTGCAACTGGTGGCCTTAGTGGACATTATAGCGTAACTTGTAGTTCCTTGGTCCTTTTTCTTTTCTATAAATTAATCCATTGGCTCTCCATCCGAATCCATTGTTATCAATTTATTATTGTATCAATTTTATTCTTGTTCTCGGCGTGCTAAATTCTCAGTGTGAATCATTCATGCGCACTTTACACTTTTCAAGATATTCGCCTAGTAATTGAGTTTATACTTTTACGCAGCCCTGATACATGACGTACCTAGGATTTTGTGGATACGAACAAAAATAATTCGTTCGGTGAAAAGAGTTGATACACAAATTATCAAAGTTTTTCAAATTATTCGCCAAGTCATTAAGTTGATTATTTACACAACCTTGTTACGTGGACGTGATGTACTTCAAGTACTCATAACTCCGCAATTTACGTTTTGCATCTGTGCCTCAACTATGTTGTGATGTTTGGGTATGGATACAGACATCTCAAGGCTCAAACTAGGGAGGGCCAAAATATGTGTGCGCATATTTTGGTCCTTTTGACTCAAGGTCGCATAAAGTAGCAAATCTACCATATTGTACCAAATGTAGCATATTTTGCTACAAGGAGAAAAGATCTTGCATAATTATCACTGATATCATGATATCAGTTCTGGTGATCAAGCATATTTCGAGCATATTTTTCTGATTTTGTGAGATTTCGAAGCATACTAGTATTTTGAAGCAAGTGGCCAATATGCGAAAGTTTCATATGCGAAATTTTTGAGCAAATTTGGGCCCTCCCTAGCTCAAACTCGCCGTGATATTTGCTACGATTCGGTACTACCGGTACTAGCGAAGAATCTTTGATACTCACATCGTATCACATAAGCAGTAATACGCTCAGTTGTAAAGTACGCGAAAACACACGTCTCCGAGTATAAAAGCGAAACAGCTTCGCTACGTGTCTTTGTGTCTAAATGCAACCCACTGGCACTAGTCAGTTGGCGTCTGTCAGTTCGCGTTTGGATGTCAATTGTAATTTTAGGATCCGGGTACTTTCTGCAACAGTCTGTGCACAATGGAGGGAAGACAGATCAATATGAAGCCGATTGGGCAAGATTCCTGCTAGCACGATAGGATGAGGAATTGCAGGAGCTTCCTCGACCGCGCACTCCGCCAGATCGGTGTGCCGTCGAGCAAGCTCCTTCCGTTGAAGAAGAGGCTGCTAGTTCTCCGCCAGTTGCGGAGGAGGCGGCCCTGCTGGAGCAGAACGCCCTGGAGCGCGCATGTCCACCTCTGTGCAGTAGAATGTCAGACAGAATGTATCGTTGCGTTCTGGTCTTCGGGTTTTTTCTGCCTGTCTGGAATAAAAACATTATTTTTGTATAGTTTGAAGCTGTTGATGACGAAATTCCAATAGCGTTCCAAAATGATGAACTGGCGGTTTTAACTGCTAGTGATTATATTGTCATGCTATTCGTTCGGCCATTATTTACGCCTGAATAAAGAATTTTATCTTTGTATACATGTTCAGCAGATGATCGCGGTAAGGGAAGGAGCCAATCAAGTTTCTTTAGGTTCTCTAAAAAACGAATTTTAAAAGTTCATTTACGATTGGCCGCCACGAGCAAAAAGAATGGTCATTGTCCGTGGCAAACCCGCCGAGAGGCCTAGTTTACCGCATCCGTAGGAACACCACCACCCTTCAAGGACCAGGGCGCAGATGCGGCTCCTAAAGCTGTGGAAGGCGAGGAGATCAGACCCACCAGTAAGGTCAAAAACCGAAAGCCCACTCACGTCATCCATTCTTCCCTTGTGCCTGACCATGAGTTCCCAAACGATTTTCAATCCCATGTCTGAATTGATAACAATAAAGAAAACGCTTAGGACAACCACGCCGGATCATGACCAGCAGAAGTAGCAGGGACATTGTAGCACGTCACCTCAGAAAAAACGTTGTTTCTCTGGCTTACTGTTGCGCTGTTGTGTTGTTTTCCTAATTATTTCTGTCTATTTATCAGGTCTCCCTGTGTGTGCTCCTGCGTCTGTTTTCTGGGTCCATGACGGTACATGTATATGGGTGTAAGTGGAGCGAGAAGTCGTGAATAACAACATTATTTTTGTATGGTTTGAATCTGTTGATGACGAAATTCCGATAGCGTTCCAAAATGATGAACTGGCGGTTTGAACTGCAAGTGATAATTTTGTAATGCTATTCTTTCGGCCATTATTTATGCTTGAATAAAGAATTTTACCTTTGTCTATTATGTTCACCAGATGGTCACGGTAATGGTTAACGTTAACACACAATTCCCAAAGTTTCGCCGAAGTGGTACCAACCTCTTTTTCCATTATCATGCTGAAAGAAATGACGATTTCATCAGCAAATCATTGGTGGACCATTGCGAGTGAAATTCAATCCGGATGTTGTGGATGTGAAGATTGAGCTAGAGCACTCCAAGAATTGATAATGTGTTTCTTTCCTCGATCGGTTGAGCTTGTGTAGGCTAAGGAAGATTGCGTCTCAAGAGCATAGTGCTTTCCAGGCACAAACATCAACAGGGATACATACTTCTTACAGAGACGCTCTGTTTCCAGCGCGACAAACACCCTGTGAACAACAGATGGCAACGTGAGTCAGAGTCGCTCTTGTTTACCTATTGTACGGTTCGATGGACTTCACGTGTGCTCTGGATGGTAGGTATGTTTCTCGCTGGGCGAGTGGAGCGAGTGAGGCGAGAACTGATTTTCTCCCGCAACAAAATGTTTTCTCTTGCTGTTCATTTTGCCTCACTTCTTCAGTCAGGCTTTTGAGTCTCACCAGTGTCCCCACCCTTCCACCCTTCATAGCCCATCTTCTTCCCCTTCTTTCTTGGCTGTAGATATGTTGTGCCTGTTTTTACGCTGCCATGTTGCCATGTTGCCAATGTGTCTGTTAGAGAGGGAATAAAGAGTATTCACAAACAAATTCCACTGATTGTTTCTGTTCGTAAAAGGAAATTGCAATTTTTTGGTCATATTGTTCGTTCCGGCTGACTGTTCTTCAGGGTTGTGTTGCTGCAGGACGTGGCCGAGTCAGGCCCAGATTGTCATGGCTTGTTAATATTATTCATACTGCACTTGACGTGCAGTCCCTGCTCGCTGCTGCACGCGATCGATTTTTATGGCGCTCGCTTGTTCATACTTGCTCTGTGCCGCCCCGACGGCCTTAGGGCTATGGGCTTGTGATGATGATGATGATGATGATGTTGCCAATTGGGGTTATACACCCAGTTGTTCTCTCATTCCTGCGTCCGTCGGCGTGAGGGTTTTTTCCCAGCTGGCTCGGTCCAGAGAAATTAATCTGACCGTCCCAAGTGGTCTTTGTCGTAGCCAATTTATGTTAGCCGAATGTACTCATTCTTTCCCCCTGGGGTCAGTCCCTCTGTTGTTACTGCTGGTTTTCTTCTGCATTCTAATTGACATCTGGCTGCGGCTTACTACCCTCACTGTGTGTGCTGCTGTCTCTGTTTTCTGGGTCTATGTCGGTATGTCGGTGTACGTGGAGCGAGTCGTGAGTCAGTCAAGTGAAAATTCAAGTCGGCAGGAAATGCGCAAGCCCCCATGTAGGCAGCAACACACAATTCCCCAAGTGTCGCCGAAGTGGCAAAAACTTCCTTTTCCATGTCAAGCTGAAAGAAATGAATATGTCATCAGTAAATCCATGGTGGAGCTTTGCGGGTGAAATTCAATCCAGGATTTTACGGATGCGAAGAGTGAGCTAGAGTACTCCCAGAACGGATAATGTGTTTCATTCTTCGTTTGCACTCAGTGCAATCGGATGAAACACACTTTGAAAAGTACCACTTGCGAATTTTGAAATTATACACTTCCTTCGGAATGTGATTTTCGGTCTCTAACCACTTTGCTTGTGGACCTGATGTACTCACAACTCCGCAGTTTACGTTTTGCATCTGTGCCTCAACTATGTTGTGATGTCAAAAAGTATTCTTTCTAGACCAAAGAGTGGTATATTTGATAACATTTAATAACGATAGAATTTTTTTATGATACTTCTCCAGACGTTTCGTTGTTCTGAACAACATCGTCAGTGGATGTTGTGATGGTTGCGTATGGATACAGACATCTCAAGGCTCAAACTAGGGAGGGCCCGAATATGTTTGCGCATACTTTCGCATATTTTGGCCCTTTTGACTCAAGGCCACATAAAGTAGCAAATCTAGCATATTGTACTAAATGTAGCATAATATTTTGCTACAAGGAGCAAAGAATTCGCATAATTATAGGGATAATTATAGGGCAGATTGCGGAAATGGACAAGGAAACTTAACACGGCACGCTAGGTCAGGGAACACTTCCAAACTTAGCGCGGAAGGAAAAATGCTCATCCAAACACGGGGCGAAATTGTGACCCAAGAAGAGAGTGTCGGCGACTCAAGGTTACATAAAGTAGCAAATGTAGCATATTGTACCAAATGTAGCACAATATTTTGCTACAAGGAGTAAAGAATTCGCATAATTATCACTGACATGATTCAATTCTGGTGATCAAGCATATTTCGAGCATAATTTTCTGCTTATGTGTGATTTCGAAGCATATTTTGAAGCAAGTGGCCAATATGCGAAAAGTTTAATATGCGAAATTTTTGAGCAAATTTGGGCCTTCCCTAGCTCAAACTCACCGTGACATTTGCTACGATTCGGTACTACCGGTGCTAGCGAAGACTCTTTGATACTCACATCGTATCATAAGCAGTAATATGCTCAGTTGTAAAGTACCCGAAAACACACACGTCTCCGAGTATAAAAGCGAAACAGCTTCGCTACGTGTCTTTGTGTGTAAATGCAACCCACTGGCACTGGTCAGTTCGCGTCTGTCAGTTCGCGTTCGGATGTCAATTGTATTTTTTAGCATACGGGTACTTTCTGCAACAGTCTGTGCACAATGGAGGGAAGACAGATCAATATGAAGCCGATTGGGCAAGATTCCTGCTAGCATGATCGATGAGGAATTGCAGGAGCTTCCTCGACCGCGCACTCCGCCAGAGCGGTGTGCCGTCGAGCAAGCTCCTTCCGTTGAAGAAGAGGCTGCTAGTCCGCCGCCAGTTGCAGTGGAGGCAGCCATGCTGGAGCAGAACGCCCTGGAGCGCGCATGTCCACCTCTGTGCAGTAGAATGTCAGACAGAATGTATCGTTGTGTTCTGGTCTTTGGTTTTTCTGCCTGTCTGGAATAACAACATTATTTTTGTATGGTTTGAAGCTGTTGATGACGAAATTCCAATTGCGTTCCAAATTGATGAACTGGCGGTTTTAACTGCAAGTGATTATTTTGTAATGCTATTCTTTCGGCCATTATTTATGCCTGAATAAAGAATTTTTTATGTTCACCAGATGGTCAGGTTAATAGGAGCCAATCAAGTTTCTTTAGATTCTCTAACGAATGAATTAATTTAATTGTTAACGAGTTCCCGCTACGAGCATAAACTTATAGTCAGACTTGGCTAGAGGCCGAGTTTACCGTATCCGTAGAAATGCCACCACCCTTCAAGGACCAGGGCGCAGATGCGGCTCCAAAAGCTGTGGGAGGTGAGGAGATCAGACCCACCAGTTAGGTCAAAGACCGAAAGCCCACTCACGTCATCCATGCTTCCCTTGTGCCTGACCACGAGTCCCCAAACGAGGTTCAATCCCATGTCTGAACTGGTAATAATAAAAAAACGCTTAGGACACTCTCGCCGTGTCATGACTAGCAGAAGCAGCAGGGACGATGTAGCACGTGCGCTCAGCAAAAACGGGCGTCAGAAGAAGCTGCAGTATTCGGACAGGATTGACCAGGTGGATCGTGGCTCCTTCAATCGATAGTTTGGGCCTGTAACTGGCAGTGTGCCCCAGTATCTTGAGTATGATTCTGGTATGATTCGTCGTATTTTTGTGTGATTTTGCACCATTTGTGTTTTTCCATTATCCCAATTTGTTCGTGTTGATCGGATTGTGACATTGTGTGACTGTTTTTGTTTTTCTGGCTTGCTGTTGCGCTCTTGTGTTGTTTTCCAAATGATTTCTATCTATTCATTAAATGTAAAAAAAGTGGAGAAACACATGCATGAGAACGAGTTATGCAGGCACTTTCCATGACTGTAACAAGATGATAAACAGTCAGAAAGTGCGATAATAGTGCACAAAACTGACAGGCTACTGAGACATTCAGCGACCCCAGACCTAGCTCTAACACATCTAGACTCCAGTGCGAAAACCAACAGACTTCCAACTTGGCAGGTTCATGGTTACGTAGAACCGAATCGTCCACAGGATCGTCCACAATAGTGTCATGCTTGAGGAGTACCGTTAGATATGGGCGTCCGGTTTTGTACAATTCGTTTTCGCGAAGCTCCCCCTTCCTTTATCACTGATATTGCTGACCCACCCAAGTCGGGTGGCGTGTTGCTTTGCTGCTTCGAAGTGCAGTCAGACCGCATTGTCATGACTTAATAACTGGTCTCGTCATCGTCCTGTAACAGTCAGCATTCCTTGTTGCCGCGGGACTTAGCTTGTGCACATTTTCGCTGCGCTCACCTTCCCCTCTTCGGTCCTACGTAACCGTCTACTCGGCAAACCTGCAAGAAAGCACCACTCCCTGTTCAAAACAAAAGTGTTTCGGGGAATTCATCCCTCATCGGTTGAGCTTGTGTAGGCTGAGGAAGATTGTGCCTCAAGAGCCTAGTGCTCTCCAGGCACAAACATCACCGGGGATACATACTTACAGAGACGCTCTGTTTACAGCGCGACAAACACCTTGTGATCACCAGATGGCAACGTGAGTCAGAGTCGCTCTTGTTTAGCGATTGGACGGTTCGATGGACTTTTCGTGTCTTCTGGATGTCAGGTATGTTTCCCGCTGGGCGGGCGGAGCGAGTGAGGCGGGAACTGATTTCTCCCGCAACATAATGTTTTCTCTTTCTATTCATTTTGCCTGACTTCTTCAGTCAGGTTTTTGAGTCTCACCAGTGTTCCCACCCTTCATAGCCCATCTTCTTCCCCTTCTTCCTTGGTTTTAGATATGTTGTGCCTGTTTTTATGTTGCCATGTTGGCAATTGGGATTATTTACCCAGCTGTTCCTTCATTCATGTGCCCGTCGACCTGAGGGTTTTTTCCCAGCTGGCTCGGTCCAGAGAAATTAATCTGACCGTCGCAAGTGGTGTTTGTCGTAGCCTATTTATGTTAGCCCAATGTACTCATTCTTTCCTTCTGAAGTCTGTCCCACTGTTGTTGCTGCTGGTTTTCTTCTGCATTCTAATTGACATCTGGCTGCGGCTTACTACCCAAACTGTGTGTGCTGCTGCCTCTGTTTTCTGGGTCCATGTCGGTATGTCGGTGTGCGTGGAGCGAGAACTTAGAGTCGTGAGTCAGTCAAGTCGTGAGTAAGTGAAAATTCAAGTAGGATGGAATAGCGCAAGTCCCTATGTAGGGAGCAACACACAATTCCCCAAGAGTCGCCGAAGTAGTATTAGATTTTTTTTATTTGCCATCGGATTCCTCAACAGTGATATACACAACTCTTAAGGGGGCAGCCTGGTCGTCAAATCACTGAAATCGAATTTGTAAATTCATATCGAAGGCTACATCAGTTGAAGGAGCATGAACAGCTGCAAGATCTCTGAAAAGTTTGTCTCGATCTGACCGGCCGTTCAAGAGTTATGGCCGAAAATGTGCCCTTGCAAGGAAAGATTTTTTGTTGCACGCTGTCATTTGTTGGCAGCACTGTATGAATGTGAGCAGACCGTGCGCAACTTGTCCAAAAAATCACGTTTTTTAGCCATGTATTTGGCTGCACGGCGGCGGGCTTCGTGCAGCAGGACTTTTGCCAGCACCCTCGTGACGTTGCAGATATGTGCCTTGATTATTGTAGTTGGTGTAGATTTAGTGACTTTGGCAAGTTTGAGTCATGTCAAGAAGTCAGGTAGCATTCAGTACTAAGCATTAGTGGAACGTGAGTGGTAGTCTTTGCCGATTTTTGAGGGTATCCTGGATTTGGTTTGCAGCGCTGTGAAAATGGCTTGCTGTGGAGGTCCCAGCACTGGATGTTGTATCAAAGGTACGACCTCGTAGCACGCCCTAAACCAAAAAATTCAAAACTTGACTTGGGTCTGTGGGAGTCTGTGAGAGAACGCCCGCTCGTGCAGTGGTGACAGATTCCAGGGCCACGTTGAGGGGCCCTATCCCACCACCCATGGCTGCTTCTGGACTTTTTTAGGTTTGGATCCCGCGCACGGACAGAATGGGCAAAAATGGGAAAAAATTGTAAATGCATTTTTTTGGCTCCTGCGTGACTCGCACACCGTGGTACTATGCCGGAATTTTGAGTTTTCCGGCCTGGAAAGCCTGTCAGTGAGGCGCAAGAACTTTAAAATCATGTCCAGAAGGCCAGCATAGTGTGCAAGAGTGTGTGGTGCAATTTTTTTGTTTTGTTCGTTTGTTTCTTTTATTTGAATTTCACTCAAACCCATTGAGAGACACCAAAGTTACGGTCAATTGAATGCCATATGAAATTTACGACCAGGCTGCTACCTTTAGAGGGCCGTAACGGGATAAGTGTAAAGGAAAGAAAAAAAGAAAAAGAAAAATAGAAGCGGCACCAATCTCTTTTTCCCCATATCATGCTGAAAGAAATGACGATTTCATCAGCAAATCATTGGTGGAGCATTGGAGTGAAATTCAATCCAGGATGTTACGGAAGTGAAGATTGAGGTAGAGCACTTCCAGAATTGATAATGTGTTTCCTTCCTCGATTGCACTCAGCGCAATCTGATGAAATACACTTTGAAAATTAGCTCTTTGCAGTTCCTTCACTTTGTGAATTTCGGAATGTGATTTTCGGTCTGTAAGTCTAACCACTTCGGTTGTGGATGTATTTTGCTCAGAACTCCGCAATCTAAGTTTGGCATCTGTGTATCAACTATGTTGTGAACGTATTTGTACTTCTCGAGGTATTTGTATTTCTGCATTCTCCACAGGCTTTAGCCTGAATCGAGGGAGTCCCCGTGGTGGCGTACGGATACAGACACGTCATAGCTCAGTCAGTAAGACTCACGCTCACCGTGGTTTGTGCTACGATTCCGTACAAGCGAAGAATCGTTGATACTAATGTCGTATCATAAGCAGTAATACGGTCAGTTGTACAGTACGAGACAGCACACACGTCTCCGAGTATAAAAGTGAAACAGCTTCGACATGTGCCTTTGTGTCTAATCTCCACCCACTGGTGAAAGTCAGTTCGCTGTTCATTTCAATTGTAGTTTTCGCGTTCTGTACAGTCCACATTTTTGAACAATGGCAGCCACATACGTCGAGATGGATGAGAGTAGCGTGGAGCAGGACAATATGTCACAGATAACCTGCGAAGTCCAGGAGACGGACCTAACAACTAATGCGGAAGTGAGTCAAAGCAGCCAGACAGACATAAGAGAAACAGAAGAAGATGCGCACTACAGCCCAGTGGAGAATACATGGCAGGAGCTTCCGCGGCCAATCGCAGCGCCAGAGAAGACGGAATTCGAGATTGCTCTGGAGAACATGCCCGTTGTTGTTCGGGTATGTGAATGCATTTGCGAAAGAGTGTCGGACCGGATGTACCGTAGCTGGTTGGTCTTTCTTTTTGTCTGCCTTGCTGGTGCCGTCGCCGTCATGATTTGGGCGTTGGTGAAGAGATTTTCATAGCATTGCAAACTGATCAACTTGCGGTTATCACTGCGAGTGATTAGATTGCAATGCCATTCTTTGTATTGGAACAAGCACGCACTCTGCACGCACAGCACGCTAGCGCTGAAACGTACACATTCACACAGCATAGAAGCCTTGATTGCCCTTGTTTTCTGTATGTACAAATAAAGAATTTTATCGCCTTTGAAGATTTGATCGTGATAATCCGTATCTGGCGTGGGTGAAGTCACGTGTTAGTGGCTTTAGCTCCTGTTCGGATTCAAAAACGAAAATAGGAGCATGCGAAAAATTCACTTTCTTTTCCATATACGTAAAAAAGAGAAGAAACACATGAGAGAGTTATGCAGCCACTATCCACGACTGTAACAAGATGATAAACGGTCAGAAAGTGCGATAATAGGGCATAAAACTGACAGGCTACTGAGACATTCAGCGACCCGAGACCTAGCTCTAACACATCTCCAGTGCGCAAGCCAACAGCCTTCCAACTTGGAAGGTTCATGGTTACGTAGGACCGAAGAGGGAAAGGTGAGCGCAGCGAAGATGTAGTCGTGAATTGTAGTCGGACCGCAATGTCCACTGGTCTCGTCATCGTCCTGTAACAGTCGGCAATCTTTGCTGCCATGGCTACATACTCAGTCTAATCGCACCTATCTAGTATCTACATGTAGGTATTGCTCTCTTTTTCCTTGTTTTCTCTACACTCTGGCTCTCTCTATCTCTCGCTCTGTCTCTCTCTCTCTGTCTCTCTCTGTCTGTCTGTCTCTCTCTCTCTCTCTCTCTCTCTCAGTCTCTCAGTCTCTCAGTCTCTCAGCCTCTCAGTCTCTCTCTCTCTCTCTCTCTCTCTCTCTCTCTCTCTCTCTCTCTCTATCTATCTCTCTCTCTCTCTTTCTCTCTCTCTCTCTCTCTCTCTCTCTCTCTCTCTCTCTCTCTCTCTCTCTCTCTCTCTCTCTCTCTCTCTCTCTCTCTCTCTCTCTCTCTCTCTCTCCCTCTCTCTCTCTCTCTCTCTCTCTCTCTCTTTCTCTCTTTCTCTCTCTCTCTCTCTCTCTCTCTCTCTCTCTCTCTCTCTCTCTCTCTCTCTCTCTCTCTCTCTCTCTCTCTCCACACTATACTTTCGCTATATTTTTTTAAAATCTTTTTTTGTTTCTCTTCTTCTCCCGATTTTCTGATGCGTGAAGTAGGCGCGGATGCCGAGACCATTGGTCGGCGGAGCCTGCAGCACCCCATCACCACCGCTGCGTTGCATTTGCAGCCCCATTCAGTCAATATCTTGTTAGTCTGTTGTTCTCTCATTTCCTGCTTCTTTCTTCTTTTACGAATTGGGTGCGTGGTTTCAAGTAAAAAAATTCAAATTTTCATTTTGATTTCTTGGTCTAGTTTCGTGTCATGCATCTTTGGCGTTCTTCCTTCTTTCCATGTCATGGGGAATTGTGTGTTGCTACCTACATGGGAGCTCGTGCTATTCCTGCCGACTTGAATTTTCACTTGAGTGACTCACTACTGCCATCCAGAGCACACGAGAAGCCCATCGAACCGCCCACTCGGCAAACCTTCAAAAAAGCACCATTCTCTGCTCAAAACACAGTGTTTCGGGGAATTCATCCCTCATCGGTTGAGCTTGTGTAGGCTGGGGAAGATTGTGTCTCAAGAGCCTAGTGCTCTCCAGGTACAAACATCACCGGGGATACACACTTACAGAGACACTCTGTTTCCAGCGCGACAAACACTTTGTGAACACCAGATGGCAACGTGAGTCAGAGTCGCTCTTGTTTACCGATTGGACGGTTCGATGGACTTCTTGTGTCCTCTGGATGGTAGGTATGTTTCTCGCTGGGTGAGTGGAGCGAGTGAGGCGAGAACTGATTTTCTCCCGCAACATAATGTTTTCTCTTGCTGTTCATTTGCCTGACTTCTTCAGTCAGGTTTTTGAGTCTCACCAGTGTCCCTACCCTCCCACCCTTCATAGCCCATCTTCTTCCCCTTCTTTCTTGGCTGTAGATATGTTGTGCCTGTTTTTACGCTGCCATGTTGCCATATTGCCAATGTGTCTGTTAGAGAGGAAAAAATAGTATTCACAAACAAATTCCACTTATTGTTTCTGCTCGTAAAAGGAAATTGCAATTTTTTGGTCATATTGTTCGTTCCGGCTGTTTGTCATTGACTGTTCTTCAGGGTTGTGTTGCTGCAGGACGTGGCCGAGTCAGGCCCAGAATGTTATGGCTTGTTAATATTATTCATACTGCACTTGACGTGCAGTCCCTGCTCGCTGCTGCACGCGATCGATTTTTATGGCGCTCGCTTGTTCATACTTGCTCTGTGACGCCCCGACGGCCTTCGGGCTATGGGCTTGTGATGATGATGATGATGATGATGATGATGTTGCCAATTGGGGTTATACACCCAGTTGTTCTCTCATTCCTGCGTCCGTCGGCGTGAGGGTTTTTTCCCAGCTGGCTCGGTCCAGAGAAATTAATCTGACCGTTCCAAGTGGTCTTTGTCGCAGCCTATTTATGTTATCCCAATGTACTCATTCTTTCCCCCTGGGGTCAGTCCCTCTGTTGTTACTGCTGGGTTTCTTCTGTATTCCAGTTGACATCTGGCTGCGGCTTCTTAGGAGAAAGAAGCGATGGCATGAAGAGATGGAGATGGAGGATGATGATGGGGATGAACAGGATGGTGAGGAGGAAAGCAAGGGTGAGCAGGAACAGGAAGTGGAGGATGAGAGTGATACGGACGAGGAGGAGTTCGACATCGGCAAGAGCAAGTCTGCCATCTACAAGCATTTGGTGTCCAGTCCGGATTGTCGTAAGTTGTTTGACGATTCCTGGTTAAGTGTTATTTGTCGCGCGCGTTTCTTTAAGCAGCTGCAGGTGTTGGAAGCTGTATATATTCGCACACGTGACCCTGTTCTTTGCAAGCAAAAAGAAAATGTTGTAGCACTCACACTTTTTAAATAATACGCACTCACCAGTTTTTGTTCACACGCACTCACAGCTGCCACATTCATCTACTGCTACCATTCTCAGATACACTGCAAAGGTTCACACTACACGCGTTATGCATAACCGCTAGCTGTGCTGCATTCTCACGCTTCTTTTCATATTACTCTAGCTATATAACTGGTTGTTTTAGTGATTCTTACTATGTGACGATGTTCCACTGATGATGGTCACACGAAAACGTTCTGGAATTGTTTCATTTTAATTGTTTATACATGGTTATGAGTGCACAATTGATATTTTTCATTGAAAGAAAAAAAGGAAAAGAAAAATAGAAGTGGCACCAATCTCTTTTTTCCCATATCATGCTGAAAGAAATGACGATTTCATCAGCAAATCATTGGTGGAGCAGTGCAATTCAATCCAGGATGTTACGGAAGTGAAGATTGAGGTAGAGCACTTCCAGAATTGGTAATGTGTTTCCTTCCTCGATTGCACTCAGCGCAATCTGACGAAATACACTTTGAAAATTAGCTCTTTGCACTTCCTTCACTTTGTGAATTTCGGAATGTGATTTTCGGTCTGTAAGTCTAACCACTTCGGTTGTGGATGTATTCTGCTCAGAACTCCGCAATCTAAATTTGGCATCTGTGTATCAACTATGTTGTGCGTATTTTGTACTTCTCGAGGTATTTGTATTTCTGCATTCTCCACAGGCTTTAGCCTGAATCGAGGGAGTCTCCGTGGTGGCGTACGGATACAGACACCTCATAGCTCAGTCAGTAAGACTCACACTAGTGCACTCACCGTGTTTTTTGCTACGATTCCGTACAAGCGAAGAATCGTTGATACTAACGGCGTATCATAAGCAGTAATACGCTCAGTTGTAAAGTACGAGAAAACACACACGTCTCCGAGTATAAAAGCGAAACAGCTTCGCCATGTGTCTTTGTGTGTAATGTGAACCCACCGGTGAATGTCAGTTCGCTGTTAATTGCAATTGTAGTTTTCGCATACTGTCCACATTTTTGAACAATGGCAGCCACATACGTCGAGATGGATGAGATTAGCGTGGCGCAGGACAATCAGTCACAGGTAACCTGCGAAGTCGAGGAGACTGACCTAGGCACTGATCTCGAAGTGAGTCGAAGCAGCCAGGTAGCCGTTCGAGAGCCAGAAGAAGATGCGGACTACAGCACAGTTGAAAATGCATGGCAGGAGGTTCCTCGACCAATAGCTGCGCCAGAGAAGACGGAATTCGAGATAGCTCTGGCGAACATGCCCGTTGTTATTCGCGTATGTGAATGCATTTGCGAAAGAGTGTCGGACAGGATGTACCGCAGCTGGTTGGTCTTTCTTTTTGTCTGCCTTGCTGGTGCCGTCGCCGTCATGATTTGGGCGTTGGTGAAGAGATTTTCATAGCATTGCAAACTGATCAACTTGCGGTTATCACTGCAAGTGATTAGATTGCAATGCCATTCTTTGTATAGGAACAAGCACGCACTCTGCACGCACAGCACGCTAGCGCTGAAACGTACACATTCACACAGCATAGAAGCCTTGATTGCCCTTGTTTTCTGTATGTACAAATAAAGAATTTTATCGCCTTTGAAGATTTGATCGTGATAATCCGTCTCTGGCGTGGGTGTAGTCACGTGTTAGTGGCTTTAGCTCCAGTTCGGAGTCAAAAACGAAAATAGGAGCATGCTAACACTTTCTTTTCCATATACGCATTCTTTTGCCGTTTTTGATTCGATGACACAGTGAAAGTGACGCTACGATGTAACTTGCGAAACAGCTTCGCCACGGGTCTTTGTGTCCATAATCATCTCACGGGTGAATTCAGTTCCCTCATGATTTCAATCGGCTTTTTCTGGTTCGTTTACGTTCCAAAACAGTGGACAAAGGAGGCAAGACAAAACAGATGAACCTCATTGGTGTGGAGACGAACGCGTCGGAGGCAACCTGCCAAATCCGGGTGACGAATATTGCCGCAGATCTGCCAGTGAGGCAAACAGATTCTGTCCAGCACAAGATGTTGAGAAGGAAAAAATCCGGCCAGCTCGGTGGAGGGATTGCAGGATCTTCCTCGACCGCACACTGCGCCAGATGAATTTAAAGATAATAAAAGGCCCAAAGGACCTTTTCCTCTCGATCCTCTCTTATGTTATCATATAACCTATAATCTTCCAAGTAGAGAGGGTGTTGGAGTGCGCATCATCTATGTCCTCGAGTTTATAGCTAGTTAGCTGTGGAACGTCAGTACCGTCCGTCAGTGTCGTGAAAAGTCATTGCAGGAGCTGATTGTTCAGTAACTGGTGGTGTTAGTGGACATAGCGTAACTTGTAGTTCCTTTGTCCTTGTCTTTTCTATAAAATTATTTTAAATAAAAGTGGGGAGGGTTCCTGAAGTTTCATGAACAGTTAAGAGTCGAGCGCAAACGCTCCCTGCCATTTTAGCACTGCAATAATTGAACTCATTTCACATTATTACAACGTTTAGGGAAATCGCCTTCATCAGTTTCACAATGATGTGCACCATCCCAAACCAGTATTGACAAAGGTCAACTCCCCTGGTTCTCCTCTTCTCCTCTGGCGTTATTTGCAATTGTCGTGCAAGCTTCAATGGACCGAATGTGAGGCATCAATTCTGCTACAGTGGTCAGAGGAGTTGGCCTGTGTCAATGCTGGTTTGATAGCTTGTACATCATTGTGAACCTGATGAAGGTCGTATTGTCGTTTATGACTCCGATTCATCAACGACAATACGAACAACAGGGTCCTAATCACTTTATTTTGCCATTCTTGATTCGAAGACACTCTCATGATACTAAGATGTAATTTTCTCTGAGCGCACTGTTAAGGGGGCAGCCTGGTCGTATAATCCATGAAAAATCGAAGTTGTAAATTCATATCGAGTGCTACATCAGTTGAAAGAGCATGAATAGAGAGGTTTTGCATTCCGAATTTCGGAATGATTTTCGACTGTGCTTTTCCGAAAAAAGCGCTTTCCGAAAAACGGTATTTTCAGTGTTTTGCATTCTGAAAATCTGATTCGACTTCGTTTCCAAGGGTTGCCATGCAAAACAAAATGGAGAGCGTCGAAGGGGTTGAGCAGGATCAAATCCATGTGCGCAGGTCAAACTGAATTATTTGGGTGCATGCGGTTCGAAGACGAGGACGTACTGATGGTGGACCAAGTGATCCAACAGCTGAAGACGAGGTTGGCGAACTACTGTCTTGTAGTTTTACCGTACTGTCAGTAGGCTCCATGGCAAAGGAAGATAGAGTGTGATGAAGTGTGAGAAGATTAGTCAACATGGCGAGATCAGCGAGAGCAGCAAAACCAGCAAAAATCAAAACTACATACGTGGAAATTTTTTCAAATAATCGAGAGCAGCAGAAAGCAAAAATACAAACATGAAAAATACACTTTTTTGTATTCAAATATGTACTCCCAAACATGAAAGAGCCGAAAATCCATTTTCGGAAAACCATGCACTTTCGCCACCACACTTCCGAAAGTTCTACTACTTTTTCGACTGCTGCCGCCACATTCCGAAAATAATTCCGAAATTCGGAATGCAAAACCTCTCTAATAGCAGCAAAATATCTGAACATTTTCTCGATCTGACCAGCCGTTCAAGAGTTATGGCAGAACATGTGCCCTTGCAAGGAAAGATTCCTTTGTTGCACGCTGTCAATTTTTGGCAGCACTGTATTTGAATCTGAGCAGACCGTGCCCAAAAATCCAAAAATCACGTTTTTTAGCCATGTATTGGGCTGCACGGCGGAACTTTTGCCAACACCCTCGTGACGTTGCAGATATGTGGCTTGATTATTGTAGTTGACGTTGATTTAGTAACTTTGGCAAGTTTGAGTTGTGTCAAGAAGTAAGGTAGATTCAGTACTAGGCAGTAGTGGAACGTGAGTGGTAGTCTTTGCCGATTTTTGAGGGTATCCTGGATTTGGTTTGCAGCGCTGTGGAAATGGCTTGCTGTGGAGGTCCCAGCACTGGATATTGTATGAAAGGTATGACCTCGTCGCACGCCCTAAACCTAAATAAATTCAAAAATGGAGTTTCGCGAAATATCACCACCAAGTTCGAAATTTTCGCGTTGCTAAACGTCTCTAACGTGTTTCATTCTTCTACTGCACTTAGCGCCATCTGATGAAGAACACTTTGAAATTATACACTTCCTTCACTTGGTGAATTTCGAAATGTAATTTTTGGTCACTAACCCCTTTGCTTGTGGACGTGATCTGCTCACAACCTCCCATCTGTCGATTAGCTGTGGTTGGTGGTTGCCTACGGATGCAGAAATCTCAGTCAGTTGGGCTCAAAATCACCGTAAATTTTGCTACGATTCGGTACTAGCGAAGAATCTTTGATACTGACATCGTACCATAAGCAGTTATACGCTCAGTTGTTAAGTACGAGAAAGTAAACGGCTCCGAGTATAAAGCGAATCAGATTCGAATATGTATCTTCGTGTTAAGTGTCAACAGGTTAGTGAAGTTGGTTCACTTTTGCATTTCAGTTTGTTTTCCGTGTAAGTTCCACAGTCCGGACAATGGAGGCCGTCAACATGAAGCCGGTTGGTTTGGAGAAGACGGGAATGCGGGCAACTCTCGAAGTTCAAGAGACCGTCATCGACGACGGTTGGCCAGTAAAGCTAAGCAGGCCACCAACCGCATTGCAGGATCTTTGGCCAGTGCGGAGCAGTACGCTAGAACCATTGCAGCTGCTTCCTAGGCCAAACACTGCGCCAGAGCAGTGTATGGTGGAGGTAGCTCCTGCAAACCCCCCAGTACACAAGGCCGTTTATGAGCGGGTTATGTCGGAGAACATGTACCGTAGGTTGATGTTGTTGCTTCTTGTCTGCTTTGTTCTAGCAGTTATCTTGTTTGTGTATACTTTGAAGCTGCTCATTCAAGAAATGAAATAATCATTCCAAAATGATGAACTTGCAGTTCAAACTGCAAGTGATTATTTTGTAATGCTTATGTTCACCGCTAATGCTGAAACCTTAACAGCCCCCACAGTCACACGCAGCTATTCATACAGCGCTACAAGACACATCCTCTCCTGGCACATATACCAGCATGCCTTTATTGTCCTTGTTGTTCCGTCTGCTGTTCTCTAGTGCCATTTTTCATTGCGTGAATAAAATAATTTTATCCTCATATGATCGTGATGATCAATCTTAGGATATACATGGATGGGTACATGCAATGTACTTCTCTATTCAGCCATAACCCGTCATTTACCCTATAGGATCGGTCTCTCGTGTGCTCGTGTGGTGGCAGATTACTTGCTTCTGAGGATTACGGGTGCCTTAGCGACGCCCTGGATCGGGATTTGTTTAGTCCTGTCGGCACTTTTGTAGTATCCTCTAGTAGGATTCGTTATATTGTGATTATGCGCGATTTGTGGTAGGCCTTGTTTCCATTCTCGGTCTTGTGGTCGTTGATCGGATTGTGACAGTATGTAAAAACTTTTGCCTTTCCGGGTTGCGGATGTGTTGTTCTCCATATTGTTTCTATTTATTGAATATTGTACTCTCGGCGCGCCAAAGTCTCAGCGCGAATCATTGAAACGCACTTTATACTTGTAAAGGAATTCGTCTAGTGATTAAGTTTATACTTTTACACAGCCTTGATACATGTACCTAGAGTTTCTTAGAATTGAAACGGAAAAAAATTCGTTTGGTGAAAACCCCCGATTGTCAAGCCAATAGAAATAATGTAAAGAGAAAGGAACTATAAGTTCGGATGTTGAGCCAATAATAAATGTAGGAAGGAATAGGACATATGGATAAAAGTTGAGAGTAACTCTCCATCACTGTAACCAGATGCTATATACAGTCAGAAAGTGCAAAGACTAGGCACAACACTGACAGAGTACTGAGTCATTCGACGTCCTGACACCTAGCTCCAACACATCTCCGTAGCGCTAACCGACAGCCTTCAAACTTGTAAGATTCGTTTTCGCAAAGCTTCCACCTTCTTTACTTACCTTTGATATTTATGACCCACCCAAGTTGGGTGGTGTGCTGCTTTGCTGCTTCGAATTGTAGTTAGATCGCTTTAGCAAGTATCCAACTGGTCTTGTCATCGTCCAGTAACAATCGACATTTTTTGTTCCGTTTGTATTGTAGCTTGTGCTCATTTTGGTTGCGCTTACCTTCCCCTCTTTCGTTTTTCCATAACCTTGAACCTTCCAAGTTGGAAGGCTGTCGGTTAGCGCTACGGAGATGTGTTGAAGCTAGGTGTCAGGACGTCGAATGCCATTCGACGTCCTGACACCGGTCTCAGTACTCTGTCAGTTTTGTGTCTAGTCTTTGCACTTTCTGACTGTATATAGTATCTGGTTACAGTGATGGAGAGTTACTCTTAACTAGACCTGTAAGTTACTAGTTATGACTAAAAGTCCAGCAAGGTATTTTTATTCATATTTCTCTAAGGTAACGAGATATACAGTCAGATAGTGTGACAGCGAGGCACAAAACTGACTTAAGGTTATTGAGACATTCGCCGCCCTGACACCTAGCTCCAACACAAGCACAAACCAACAACCTTCCAACGGGGAAAGATCAGGTCCGGAAAGGTCCAATGAGGGGAAGGAATGCGCAACGAAGATGTGCACGAGCTATGTCGCTCAGCAACGTTACTTGATGATTATGACGAGACTAGTAAAACCACTGGGCGAACCGGTCAAACTACAACTCGAAAACGCAAGGCAACAGACCAGCCAACTTGTCTCAGTATCCTTGTCAGTTTTGCGCCTCTCTTTACCACTATCTGACTGTGTATTATCTCGTTATCTTGGTGGACTGTTAGTCATAATTAGTAACTTATAGGTCCATTTTGGTAAAAAAAATCGATCTTCACGGACGGTCTCTTATAAACAGATTTGGGGCAATCAAAATATTTGCCGGGTTGGAAGAATGAAGTTGAAGACACCACTGCAGCTGTGGTGTCTTCAACTTCATTCTCCCGAGTCAAGCTCCGTATGAAGAAATCCAAGAAGAAGATTGCCTGATGAGTCCAACCGGGACAAAACGTGCGTCGCAATCAAGCTATGTTGTTGCTGTGTCATCTCCTATGTGCCATGCGCTACTTGACGTACCAGCTTGCTATGTCGGATACCGCCAACCATACATCGACTAGGCGCCAGGCGGGAACTGATGGTGGTGGTGGTGAGAAGGAGCGCTCTGTGCCAGAACTTTGCAGCCTAGAGAGCGTGTGTGGGCAGGCGTGTATTTACTGCCATATTGCGAGGTGTGTCTTTACCACCATATTTATCAACCATGGGTTGGAAGAAGGGAAATCTTTTGCTGTGACGGATGGTGTGCTAGTAGTTAATATAAGGGGCCAATCAAGTTTCTTTCACGAATTAACAAGTTTGGTCGCCACGGGCAACACGCGCATTTCAATTACACTAATGTTAAAACCTGATAAAGCGCCCACTCGGATAAGGCGACGAACTGTCCAAGTGGACCGCTACAACCAGGGCCAAGGGTTGTCGAATTCAGTCAAATGACCCTGGTTTAGGAGACCACCTGTACAGAGCGACCGCATTTCGAAGGTCCCTTGAGCGGTCGCCTTAGACAGGTTTCAGTGTATTTGTAACAAAAGGCGCTTTCGAAGATACAGGTACGAGACCCGTACAGGCTGCGTCACGACCGGTGGAAGTAGCACGTCACGACCGGTGGAAGTAGCAATGACGATGCCAACGGAAAACTCTTCTTGCATTTCATGCGCCACTGAAATGCAATCCGGCATGTTAGGGATATGAAGAGCGAGCTAGAGTACTCCCAGAACGGATAATGTGTTTCATTCTTCGACTGCCCTCAGTGCAATCGGATGAAGCACACTTTGGAATTACACGCTTCCTTCACTTTGTGAATTTCCAAATGTGATTTTCGGTCTCTTAACCACGTTGTTTGCGGATGTGATCTACTCACAACCTCCCATCTGTCGATCAGCTGTGTTTGGTGGTTGCCTATGGATACAGAAATCTCAGTCAATAAGGTTCAAACTCACCGATATTTTTGCTACGATTCGGTACTAGCGAAGAATCTTTGATACTCACATCGTATCATAATCATCATCCGTCCATGGAGCTATGAAGCCGAGACCTCTGGTCGGCGGAGCTTAATGGGCCCCACCACCACACTCCATCATTCACCCCAGTGTCTGGAGATATGTGGATTTTGTAGAAAAAAAAAATAAGCAGTAATACGGTCAGTTGTAAAGTACGAAAAAACACACACGTCTCCGAGTATATAAGAGAAACAGCTTCGCTGCGTATCTTTGTGTTCACAGCCAACCCACTGGTGTAGTCGGTTCGTATTTGTTTTTCAGTATTTCCACAGACTGGAAAATGGAGCCCAGCAACATGAAGCCGATTGGGGTGATGGATACGGCAATGGAGGCAACCAGCGAAGTCCAGGACGACGCTGCATTGCAGGATCCACGGCTTGTGAGGAGCAGCACACTTGAAGCATTGCCGTTGCTACCTTGTCCAGACACTGCGCCAGAGCAGTGTGTCGTCGAGGTAGCTCCTACAATCCCCCCAGTACCCAAGGCCATTTCTGAGCGGGTTATGTCGGAGACGTACCGTTGGTTGATGGTTTTGCTTCTTGTCTGCTTTGTACTAGCATTGACCGTATTTCTGTATTTTTTGATGCGGCTGCTGAAGAAAATGATGTAAGCATTCCAAAATGATGTACGAGCGGTTTTAACTGCAAGTGATTATTTTGTAATGCTTACGTTCAACGCTAATGCTGAAACCTTGACAGCCATCACATTCACACGAAGCTTTTCATACAGCGCTACAAGACCCACCCACTCCTGGCATATATACCGGCATGACTTGATTGTCTTTGTTGTTCCGTCTGCTGTTCTGCAATGCCATTGTTTATTGCGTGAATAAAAGAATTTTGTCATCATAATTTTGATCCTAATGATCAATCTCTGGGTGTAGTTACATGGAGTGTACTTCCACCGCGTCATTAAAATTGTCGCTTCGCACATCGCAATATTTGTGACTTGGCTCGTCTTAGTCAGACTGTCCAAATCATTGTTTTCTGTGTTCGAACACTGGTGTGACCCTTCCTGCGCAATGTCTACTTGTCACTGAAGCCGTGGTGGTCTCGAACTTTGTCGGAGCTCTCTTCCGCACCAAGCAAATTCATCGCGCTCCGCACTATTCCGCCCCAGAGCGCATTTCGTTTTCTGGAGTTCGTGCGGTCCCACATCGTTCGTGTGGGCATTTTTCAAGACTGGAAGCTCGGGTATAAGAATCCTGGTATCTCTCCTGAATACGAATTGCTGAAGTTGGCGATGGCAAGAACAAAGTGGTCTCAAATTCCTAAAATGCGCTACTTGTGGCGCATGTTGCTGCGAAGGTAGCAGGTCTGAAAACACCAACAAAATCAGCGAAGCGCTTGCCAAGGAAAGAAGGTGCGGAACTCCTTACCCTGTCCCGCTGGAAGGTCGTTACAGTGTACTTGACAAATGCTAGCTTGCCTTTATCGCCGCGCCTGGCACCTGGAGGCTTGGATCGCCTGAAAACGAAGTTTCTTGACCTGAATTTGAACGCGCGTCTTGTTCAGCGTAGTGTTGAGTGCTGAAGAGTCTGCCTCAAACTCTGATGAAGACGTTGACCTTAGCTGCAAGTGCAGCAAAGCGGGGGGTCACAAACTAAAGCTTGGCCCGTCGACAATGCTCTGCCTCAATTTCTAGCTGATTTCTGTGCCCTTCGAGTTCTGTGCCCTTCGAATGGACAAAATAATTTTCGGAAAATCGCTCTGGGAAGCGACTATTTTAATGACGCGGAGGAAGTAGTTCTCTATTCCGCCATAATCCGTCATTTGCAATATAGGATCAGTCTCTCGTGAGGTCTCAGAGACATCCTTAGCAAAAGTACGATAACGCTAACTTTTACGGTACTCACTCCCAGCCGCGACAAAAGACGTTATCGGATAACGGAAAAACGTTATAGAGCTCAAAATAACGGGCCGACGTTTGTTATGGAAATTCTGCAAACAAATATTGAAACATGGTTGCAGGAGACAAACTACAAGTAAGCAAGCAAGGCATACAAAGAAACAATTAGACAATTAAAACACGTTTAATACCGTCTTGGCCACGGACCTGGACAGGCAGCTGTGCAAGAAGCCTTTTTCTCGCCTACGGCCATACGACCCCCTCCACCCGCGGAAGCATGTTATGGCCCAACGGAGCAGGGTAAACGACAGGAGGCTCCGAAGGTCACCCATCACTACCCAGTAGGCAAGCTCGCTATGCTTCTCCACCAGTTGCGATGCCAGTGCCTTCAAACACAATGTCGTCTCTTTACCGCACATTCTTAGATTACTTTGTAATGCTAATGTTCACCGCTAACGCTGAAACCTTAACAGCCCCCACAGTTGTTGTTGTTGTATACTTTACTTCGCAGATTCTAACGGGCAAGTTGCCCAATAACAAGAAAGCGAAGGCGAAGAAAATAATGCTGCTAGCAAATGACAGCGTGAAACAAAAAATCTTTCCTTGCAAGGGCACATTTTAGGCCATAACTCTTGAACGGCTGGTCAGATCGGGACACAATTTTCAGAGAATTTGCAGCTATTCAAGCTCTTTCACCTGACGTAGCACTCAATATGAATTTACAAATTCGATTTTTCAGCGAATTTTGGGTAGTCTGCCACCTTAAAGGGGAAGTTAAGGCAAAAATCAAAATTTCACCAGTTGTAGTCTTCGGGGTGCTGAGTCGAATGGTCGTGGTCCGAGGAAGCTGAGACGCTCCCTTCCTACTTGAATCCCAATCGAACTTGCGCACTTCCACCGAAACTGGGTGACTGCGCCCTACGAGATGGGGATTTGTATGCAAAATGTCACTAAAAGCGCCATTTCGTTCTTATAAAAGCACGGATGACCGCGATTGGCCCATATGTTGTAGTCTTTTGGACGCTGAGTCGACTGGTTTTGGTCCGACAAGGCTGCGATGCAGCGTTCCTCCTTTTTTCCCGATCGAACATGGTTGAACAAGTGGTCACGTGCTCCTGCGTACACCAGTCACCTGGTCACCGTGCCTGCAGGGTACAACTTACTAGCCTGTTTGACCTTTTTTGGGTGCAATCCTGTCACTCGAGTTGAACTCGAGTTTAACCTTGGTGTGAAAGTTGTCACCTGCTGGCGTGGTGACCAGGTGATTTGGGCACCCAGGACCACGTGACCGCTTCTTCAGCCATGTTCGATTGGGAATAAAGGAGGAACGCTGCATCGCAGCCTTTTCGGACCAAAACCAGTCGACTCAGCGTCCAAAAGACTACAACATATGGGCCAATCGCGGTCATCCGTGCTTTTATAAGAACGAAATGGCGCTTTTAGTGACATTTTGCATACAAATCCCCATCTAGTAGGGCGCAGTCACCCAGTTTCGGTGGAAGTGCGCGAGTTCGATTGGGATTCAAGTAGGAAGGGAGCGTCTCAGCCTCCTCGGACCACGACCATTCGACTCGGCACCCCGAAGACTACAACTGGTGAACTTTTAATTTTTGCCTTAAAGGGGAAGTTCACCCTAAAATCAAAATCAGATATGTTATTGGGAAAAATCAGCTGAGTCGATTGGTGTATGTCTCGTCTTCATCCGGTGACTATAACCGGAGATATACGCAACTGAAATATCACTTTGATCCCCGGTTTTTGGCGCCGCCATGGCGTCACGAATCTGTGACGTCAAAGAGATAGAGGAGCTCCTGGAGCTCGGAACTTTTACTTGGAGTTGGACGGAGAACTTGGAAAGTGAAGTCGTGAATGTCCAAGGCGGAAAGTCAAGCAGTATGAGGCTCAGAGCGGAGACGATTCAGGGTAGGTCTACCTCCTTGTCAGGAGATGACAGTGACTCCGAGGAGAGCGAGTTGGACGCCAGCGAAGGAACCGGAGTATACCGAGGATGAGATCATGCAGATGGCGAGTGCGGAGCAAGTTGGTGTAAATGCTGACGAAACTGCAGCGGCTGCTGCCGACACTGACCCTGCTGCTTGCTTAGAGGACTGCTGGCCACCTGCCGATCGCGTTGGCAATACGTCCTGCTATGAATGTGGCAAATGCGTCGTTCAATTATTGCGGAACGACTGCATTTGCTGCAAAGATGTTCCGGAATCGGCAGCCGCGGATTGGTTACTGAGTCTGGCTGCATTACTTGCACCTCACAGTTCGAGGAAGGCTGCAGCAACCAGCACGCACTGTACATTGTACTGCGTGGCTATTTGGGCAAGATCCATCAGCAGGCCGGATCGAAGCCATCTGAGTTTGGAAACCGGTACGTGCTAATAGTGTAATACTGTCGTCGATTTTGCATCGGAGAACTGTATTTTCTCATCAAAATTTTAAAAATACTGTTCCATGGTGCAAAAATATAACCAGGATATTGGCTTGTATACTTCTTCAAAAATTTGTTGTTGTAGTGTGCTGCTGTTGCACTGAAATGTACGTTGACATGTGAGACTAACAGCAGGAAGATCTACTCCCCTGTTCCCCAAAGCAGCTCGCACCGTTACGCAGCATACCGACAATACATATGGCTGATGTTCGGAAAACTTGGCCAAGGAGTCCGGTGGAACACCTGCATAATGGACAAACGGCAAAGCAATCATAAGCTGTCACTATTTGTAGTCAGCCAGGTGCTTGCACGTGTGTGTGTGTGTGTGTGTGTGTGTAGCTGTATGGTGTAGACCAGGCTGAATTGTGACGGTCAATTCTTCAGCCTTGCAAGCTGTTGAATGGTGCAATTCCAGCACAAGTTGCTATGGCTTCTGCCGTAGCATTGCCATCATTGCCTCCGGCGATTGGCGTCAAAGGTGTGTGTGTGTGTGTGTGCGCGCGCGCGCGCGCGCACGCCCGCACGTGTGTGTGTTTATAGCAAAAGAATAGTCATGAAAATGTACTGCCAGTGTTGCAAGCATATGTACGTGTGGATTTGATCTACACAGTGGGTACCATAACATCACCTCTAAATTTCCCGTGTGCTGACGGGGGTCTGTGTGCACGCATCAGCAGATATCATGCCATCGTCTGGACTCAATGCGCATGCAACTGGAGACCGAAAAGCTGCGGCATACGGCTCAGAATAGGCTTGAGCTAGGATCATACTCGCAAAATACACGCAGATAACAGTGACAATGCAACACAATAAAGACTTTCTTGGAATTGAAACTTACCAAGCAGAGGACAGAGCTAGTGACCACTGTATGCCTTTTCACGACATGTAAAACTTGAATTGAAATACATGTAAAACAAAAATATATTGCACGATCTTCTGTCTTCATTCAATACTAGTACCTTGCAATCAACACACTGCAAACAGCTTTGTACCGGTATCTGTAAATAATTTTGTCTACAAGTATACGATGTACTCAACACAGTGGATGAAACTGCCCTCTCCAACTCGCGATGTACAGACAAAATTTCAACACGCTCTCAAAGCACGAAATCACCAGAACCATTCACTCACCTCTTCTCTCTCCTGCCTCTCCTGATACTGCGACATCCTTCGCTTCGCTGGGGGACGCCTGTCCGGGAAAATCGATGGCACAGCGTCTGCTTTCAGCTTTCGGCGGCACGTTTTGCCCATCTCTCCGTGCAAGTTCCTCTGGAAGGCATCTCCTCAAAATGTGCCGAACAAATTGCACAGCTCTCCTCAAACTTAGGTGGCAAATTCTCGCGGTGAATCGCTGCAACCCATTCCGCTCGGAGAGCTTTATCCCGCGGAATACGATGCACCGTGGTCCCAGGGGGCTTACCAGACTGGTTAGAGCAGCCGACAGCACAGCAAACCGTCATCGTGGTTGAAACTGTTCAAGTCGCAAGAAAGAAACTCCACAAACGCCACTCTTTCTCGCTCACTGAAAAGCAAGCAGACCGGGAACCTGTATCTCTTTGACGTCACAGGGTGTGGAGGGGGTGTGCGCCGGCCGCATGACGTCATTTTGCATGACGTCATGGTAAATTTCAAATTCAAATATCTCCAGAACGGCGTATCGCACGGCGATGGGACCTTCACCACCGAACTCAGCGCCTCGAAATCTACAAACTGTGAAATTTTGATTTTAGGGTGAACTTCCCCTTTAACTTCCCCTTTAAGGGGGCAGCCTACCCATAAATTTCATTATTATGGCATTGAATTGACCGTAACTTTGGTGTTTCTCAATGGATTTGAGTGAAATTTTGACCACACACTCCTGCCACTATGTTGGCCCTCAGGACATGATTTACAAGTTCTTGCGCCTCACTGACAGGCTTTCCAGGCCGGAAAAACTCAAATTTCCGGCATAGTGCCACGGTGTGCGAGCCACCCATGGAGCCAAACCAATGCATTTACAATTTTTTCACATTTTCGTGCCCATTCTGTCTGTGCGCGGAACCCAAACCTAAAACAAGTCCAGAAGCAGCCATGGGTGGTGGGGTAGGGCCCCTCAACGTGGCCGTGGAATCTGTCACAACGGAACGAGTGGGCGTTTCTCTCACAGACTCCCACAGACCCAAGTCAATTTTTGAATTTTTTTAGGTTTAGTACGTGCTACGAGGTCGTACCTTTGATACAACATCCAGTGCTGGGACCGCCACCGCAAGCCATTTCCACAGCGCTGCACACCAAATCCAGGGTACCCTCAGAAACCGGCAAAGACTACCCCTCAAGTTCCACTATAGTCCATTTCAAAAAGATTAGCAATCAGGTTTTGGTCTTAAAAAGTATGAAGATAAGGGAAATTTGGACAACAAAGTACATAGAATGGCTTGTTAGGACACGGCAAATTGTTCTGTGAAGTTTTCGGAACAATTGGACCAGCCGTTAAAGAGTTAGAATTTCAGCCAGGTTTCCGGCCTTTTCCCATGGTTAACAATTTGCCCTGGATGTCAGTATCGATTTTTTTATCAAAACCCACGATTTATCCTTTCCTTTTTGGCCTTGTGGTTATGAATGCTGTCTGCTGACCATGAAGTTGTGAGTTCAAATCCCAAACTATCTTCAAGTCAAACTTTTTTTCATTGTTTTGGTGATCACGCTGGTACAAAAAGTACAAGCCAAAGAAGGTGGCTGCGCCAAACGATTTGTTGTTGTTGGAGCTCGCGTTTCCTGTCGAACTTACTGACACGTGACTGGTTCACGCCATGTGAACACACCCACAACACTGAAACGGTGTGAGTGAACACGGAAGTCATTGCGCTGTAGCTACGTGTTGTTGAATACAACGGCACATCGATCGATCGATTTCTCTTTGACAATTATTTTAGTATTTCAAGATCACCAATTTATTTGAATTTAGGAGTCAACGCCGTCTTTTATCAGCTTTCACAGGCGTCTGCTTTTCTCAAAATGTCGTCGAAGTCACATGGATAGCTTTGCCAAGTCATGGCCTTGGGAATGAGTCTGTGTCGATGTCGTTTTCGTCACATCGTGAGAGTAAATTGCATCGCAGCTCAAAGAAATTGGGCACGAAACGACCCATCCCGCTCGTCAACATTTACCACACTTTCGACATGTCCTCTCTGACTCCATATCGATACGAGGAAGAACTCGTTTGTTGTAAAGCAGACGTACATGTACCGACGTGAGTGAGTTGTCATTTTTCATGCTTTCGAGCGGATTATTTCTTCGAGTTCACAGTGAGTTTTTCCAGCCAGCTCTCGAGCGCGCATACGGTAAGACGGCAAACTCCCCGGGCGATCGCCAGGATTGCTAATCTTTTTGAAACTGACTGTAGTGCCTAGTACTGAATCCTACCTGACTTCTTGACACGACTCAAACTTGCCAAAGTCACTAAATCAACGTCAACTACAATAATCAAGCCACATATCTGCAACGTCACGAGGGTGCTGGCAAAAGTCCTGCTGCACGGCGGCGGGCTTCGCCCGCCGCCGTGCAGCCCAATACGTGGTTTTTTAACGTGACTTTTTGGACTTTTTTGGACCTGGAGCAAAATTCTGCACACTTTCGCGTGTTTCCATGATACGACAAGTTGTGCACGGTCTGTTCACATTCAAATACAGTGCTGCCAACAAATGACAGCGTGCAACAAAAAAATCTTTCCTTGCAAGTGAACATTTTCGGCCATAACTCTTGAACGGCTGGTCAGATCGGGACACAATTTTCAGAGAATTTGCAGCTATTCATGCTCTTTCAACTGACGTAGCACTCGACATGAATTTACAGATTCGATGTTTCAGCGAATTTTTGGGTAGTCTGCCACCTTAAGTGAAGGTGGAGAGGCCTCCTGAAGTTTCATGAATAGTTAAGAGTAGAGCGCAGACGCTCCCTGCCATTTTAGCACTGCAATAATTGAATTCATTTCACAGCATTACAACTTTTAGGGAAATCGCCTTCATCAGTTTCACAATGATGTGCACCATCTGAAACCAGTATTGACAAAGGTCAACTCCTCTGGTTCTCCTCTTCTCCTCTGGCGTTATTTGCAATTGTCGTGCAAGCTTCAATGGACCGAATGTGAGCCATCATTTCTGCTACAGTGGTCAGAGGAGTTGGCCTGTGTCAATGCTGGTTTGATAGCTTGTACATCATTGTGAACCTGATGAAGGTCGTATTGTCGTTTATGACTCCAATTCATCAACGACAATACGAACAACAGGTTCATAATCACTTTTTTTTGCCGTTCTTGATTCGAAGACACTCTCATGATACTATGATGTAATTTTCTCTGAGCGCGCTGTTAAGGGGGCAGCCTGGTCGTCAAATCCATGAAAAGTTGTAAATTCATATCGAGTGCTACATCAATAAATGAAAGAGCATGAATAGCAGCAAAATATCTAAAAAAATTCTCGATCTGACCAGCCGTTCAAGAGTTATGGCCGAACATGTGCCCTTGCAAGGAAATATTTGTTTGTTGCACGCCGTCAATTATTGGCAGCACTGTATTTGAATCTGAGCAGACCGTGCCCAAAAATCCAAACAATAACGTTTTTAGCCGCGTATTGGGCTGCACGGCGGGACGTTTGCCAGCACCCTCGTAACGTTGCAGATATGTGGCTTGATTTAATGTAGTTGACGTTGATTTAGTAACTTTGGCAAGTTCGAGTGGTGTCAAGAAGGCAGGTAGATTCAGTACTAGGCAGTAGTGGAACGTGAGTGGTAGTCTTTGCCGATTTTGAAGGGTATCCTGGATTTGGATTGCGCTGCGGAAATGGCTTGCTGTGGAGGTCCCAGCACTGGATATTGTATGAAAGGTACGACCTCGTAGCACGCCCTAAACCTAAATAAATTCAAAAATGGAGTTTCGCGAAATATCACCACCACCAAAAGTTCGAAATTTCGCGTTGCTAAACGTCTCTAACGTGTTTCATTCTTCGACTGCACTTAGTGCAATCTGATTATACACTTCCTTCACTTGGTGAATTTCGAAATGTGATTTTTGGTCACTAACCACTTTGCGTGTGGACGTGATCTGCTCACAACCTCCCATCTGTCGTTAAGCTGTTGTTGGTGGTTGCCTACGGATACAGAAATCTCAGTCAGTTGGGCTCAAAATCACCGTGAATTTTGTTACGATTCGGTACTAGCGAAGAATCTTTGATACTGACATCGTATCATACGCAGTAATACGCTCAGTTGTAAAGTACGAGAAAATAAACGTCTCCGAGTATAAAGCGAATCAGATTCGAATATGTATCTTTGTGTTAAGTGTCAACAAGTTGGTGAAGTTGGTTCGCATTTGCATTTCAGTTTGTTTTCCGTGTAAGTTCTACAGTCTGGAAAATGAAGGCCATCAACATGAAGCCGGTTGGTTGGAAGCAGACGGGACTGCCGGCAACTCCCGAAGTCCGAGAGACGGTCATCGACGCCGGTTGGCCAGTGAAGCTAAGCAGGCCACCAACCGCTTTGCAGGATCTTTGGCCAGCCAGGAGCAGTACGCCAAAAGCATTGCAGCTGCTTCCTAGGCCAAACACTGCGCCAGAGCAGTGCATGGTCGAGGTAGCTCCTGCAAACCCCCCAGTACACAAGGCCGTTTATGAGCGGGTTATGTCGGAGAAGATGTACCGTTGGTTGATGTTGTTGCTTCTTGTCTGCTTTGTTCTAGCAGTTATCTTGTTTGTGTATACTTTGAAGCTGCTCATTCAGGAAATGAAATAAGCATTCCAAAATGATGAACTTGCAGTTCAAACTGCAAGTGATTATTTTGTAATGCTTATGGTCAATGCTTATGTTGAAACCTTAACAGCCCCCACAGTCACACGCAGCTATTCATACAGCGCTACAAGACCCACCCTCTCCTGGCACATATACCAGCATGCCTTTATTGTCCTTGTTGTTCCGTCTGCTGTTCTCTAGTGCCATTGTTTATTGCGTGAATAAAATAATTTTATCCTCATATGATGGTGATGATCAATCTCTGGATATACATGGATGGGTAAATGCAGTGTAGTTCTCTTTTCAGCCATAATCCGTCATTTACCCTATAGGATCCGTCTCTCGTGTGCTCGTGTGCTGGCAGATTACTTCCTTCTGAGGATCACGGGCGCCTTAGCGACGCCCTGGATCGGGTTTTTTTTAGTGCTGTCGGCACTTTTGTAGTATCCTCTAGTAGGATTCGTTATAATTATTGTGATTATGCGCGATTTGTGGTAGGCCTTGTTTCCATTCTCGGCTTTGTTGTCGTTGATCGGATTGTGACATTGTGTAACTACTTTTGCCTTTCCGGGTTGCGGATGTGTTGTTCTCCATATTACTGTTTTTATTTATAGAATATTGTACTCTCGGCGCGCCAAAGTCTCAGGGCGAATCATTGAAACGCACTTTATACTTGTAAAGGAATTCGTCTAGTGATTAAGTTTATACTTTTACACAGCCTTGATACATGTACCTAGAGTTTCTTAGAATTGAAACGGAAAAAGTTCGTTTGGTGAAAACCCCCGAATGTTGAGCCAATAGAAATATGAAAAAGAGAAAGGACCTATAAGTTCGGATGTTGAGCCAATAATAAATGTAGGAAGGAAAAGGACATAATTATGGATAAGAGTTGAGAGTAACTCTCCATCACTGTAACCAGATACTTTATACAGTCAGAAAGTGCAAAGACTAGGCACAACACTGACAGAGTAATGAGTCATTCGACGTCCTGACACCTAGCTTCAACACATCTCCGTAGCGCTAACCGACAGCCTTCAAACTTGTAAGATTCGTTTTCGCAAAGCTTCCACCTTCTTTACTTACCTTTGATATTTATGACCCACCCAAGTTGGGTGGTGTGCTGCTTTGCTGCTTCGAATTGTAGTTAGATCGCTTTAGCAAGTATCCAACTGGTCTTGTCATCGTCCAGTAACAATCGACATTTTTTGTTCCGTTTGGACTGTAGCTTGTGCTCATTTTCGTTGCGCTTACCTTCCCCTCTTTGGTTTTTGCATAACCTTGAACCTTCCAAGTTGGAATGCTGTCGGTTAGCGCTACGGAGATTGTTGAAACTAGGTGTCAGGACGTCGAATGCCATTCGACATCCTGACACCGGTCTCAGTACTCTGTCAGTTTTGTGTCTAGTCTTTGCACTTTCTGACTGTATTATAGTATTTGGTTACTCAATCTGCGGACAGAACTGTTTCGTCCTTTGTGGACTCGTCAGCGCTGCACAGAGGAAATGAGGCCGAACCTGATAGCAATGGAAATAAAAATTTCCAATCAGGCCCGAACGTACCTTGCCAGAGTGCTCACACTGACAAGTCAGTGAGCTCTGCATAACGCAAACAGCAAAGGCACTACCCCACGCAAGAGTGCTCAACTGCTACAAGAGCAGGAGCGAAATACTCAATCTGCGTATCTAGTTACAGTGATGGAGAGTTACTCTTAACTAGACCTATAAGTTAAAAATATTTGCCGGGTTGGAAGATTAAAGTTGAAGACACCACTGCAGCTGTGGTGTCTTCAACTTCATTCTCCGGAGTCAAGCTCCGTATAAAGAAAGCCAAGAAGAAGATTGCCTGATGAGTCCAACCGGGTCAAAACGTGCGTCGCTATCGAGCTATGTCGTTGCTGCGTCATCTTCTATGTGCCATGCGCTACTTGACGTACCAGCTTGCTATGTCGGATACCGCCAACCATACATCGACTAGGCGCCAGGCGCGAACTGATGGTGGTGGTGGTGAGAAGGAGAGCTCTGTGCCAGAACTTTTCAGCCTAGAGAGCGTGTGTGGCCAGGCGTGTATTTACCGCCATATTGCGAGGTGTGTCTTTACCACCATATTTATCAACCATAGGTTGGAAGAAGGGAAATCTTTTGCTGTGACGGATGGTGTGCTAGTAGTTAATATAAGGGGCCAATCAAGTTTCTTTCACGAATTAACAAGTCTGGTCGCCACGGGCAACACGCGCATTACACTAATGTACAGTTAAAACCTGATAAAGCGACCACTCGGATAAGGCGACCACTCGGATAAGGCGACGAACTGTCCAAGTGGACCGCTACAACCAGGGCCAAGGGTTGTCAAATTCAGTCAAATGACCCTGGTTAAGGAGACCGCCTGTACAGAGCGACCGCATTTCGAAGGTCCCTTGGGCGGTCGCCTTAGACAGGGTTCAGTGTATTTGTAACAAAAGGCGCTTTCGGAAAAACAGGTACAGGCTGCGTCACGACCGATGGAAGTAGCAATGACGATGCCAACGGAAAACTCTTCTTGCATTTCATGCGCCACTGAAATGCAATCCGGCATGTTACGGATGTGAAGAGTGAGCTAGAATACTCCCAGAACGGATAATGTGTTTCATTCTTCGACTGCCCTCAGTACAATCCGATGAAGCACACTTTGGAATTGCACGCTTCCTTCACTTTGTGAATTTCCAAATGTGATTTTCGTTCTCTTAACCACGTTGTTTGCGGATGTGATCTACTCACAACCTCCCATCTGTCGATCAGCTGTGTTTGGTGGTTGCCTATGGATACAGAAATCTCAGTCAATAAGGTTCAAACTCACCGATATTTTTGCTACGATTCAGTACTAGCGAAGAATCTTTGATACTCACATCGCATCATAAGCAGTAATACGGTCAGTTGTAAAGTACGACAAAACACACACGTCTTATTATTATTATTAATATTATGCTCTATTCGCGTTAGCATCAGTGAGTTTATAAAGCTCACATACTAGTATAGCCTTCGCTTAAGCCGCAAGAAGGAGCAAGTGAGCGCGAGGAAGCGCAATGCACACAGAGCGTCAAAACAAAACAAAAAAACAGAAAAAAGAGACAAGCTGCAAGAAGGAGCAAGTGAATGTGAGGAAGCACAGTGCACATCAAGCATCACAATCGCAAAAAAGACAAGATGGAAACGCAAAGTTATGTCCATTGTTGCATTAGCGGCTACATACAACCTTCACCAGGTCCTGCCACTGAGGGCGATCCTGGGCGAGCTGCTGCAGCCTGTTGCAGTCATCTCCATTATCTATACATAAAGATATAAATTATGTCCATTGTTTCATTAGCAGCTACATACAGCCTTCACCAGTTCCCGCCACTGTCGACGGTCTTGGCCAAGCTGCTGCAGCATGTTCAAGTCATCGCCACGTCTCCGAGTATAATATAGAAACAGCTTCGCTGCGTATCTTTGTGTTCGCAGCCAACCGACTCGTACGATCGTGTAGTCGGTTCGTATTTGTATTTCAGTATTTCCAAAGACTGGAAAACGGAGCCCTTCAACATGAAGCCGATTGGGGTGATGGATACGGCAATGGAGGCAACCAGCGAAGTCCAGGAGACGGTTATCTACGCCGCATTGCAGGATCCATCGCTTGTGAGGAGCAGCACACTTGAAGCATTGCCGTTGCTACCTCGTCCAGACACTGCGCCAGAGCAGTGTGTCGTCGAGGTTAGGGTTAGGGTTAGGGTTAGGGTTAGGGTTAGGGTTAGGGCTAGGGTTAGGGTCAGGGCTAGGGTTAGGGTGTCGTCGAGGTAGCTCCTGCAATCCCCCCAGTACCCAAGGCCATTTCTGAGCGGGCTATGTCGGAGACGTACCGTTGGTTGATGGTGTTACTTCTTGTCTGCTTTGTACTAGCATTGACCGTATTTCTGTATACTTTGATGCGGCTGCTGAAGAATTTGTTGTAAGCATTCCAAAATGGTGTTACTTCTTGTCTGCTTTGTACTGGCATTGAGCGTATTTCTGTATACTTTGATGCGGCTGCTGAAGAATTTGTTGCAAGCATTCCAAAATGATGTACGTGCGGTTTTCACTGCAAGTGATTATTTTGTAATGCTTATATTCAACGCTAATGCTGAAACCTTGACAGCCATCACATTCATATGCAGCTTTTCATACAGCACTACAAGACCCACCCACTCTTGGCATATATACCGGCATGCCTTGATTGCCCTTGTTGTTCCGTCTGCTGTTCTGTAATATTATTATGTGCTTGTTCGCGTAGACATCAGCATGGCCTGCAGCTGCATTAATGGGCATGCAAATCATGAAAACCAGCCAAAAATGTTCGCATAAGCCACTTCGAATAGATACAAAAGACACCCACAGTTTCAGAAAAAGAAGAAATATGCGAAAAGAAGACAAAAACTAGGGCGCTGACACCACTCGGGCACAGATGCCCACCCAACCGATTCGGTCAGCAGCAAGAGCACGGAACGCCTCCAGATCGACTTTGCTTGACAAGGAAAGTCCAATCCGCTTGGCATTATCTTGTAGTAGCGTTGTTCTGTAATGCCATTGTTTATTGCGTGAATAAAAGAATTTTGTCATCATAATTATGATCTTAATGATCAATCTCTGGGTGTAGTTCTCTATTCCGCCATAATCCCTCATTTGCGATATAGGATCAGTGTCTCGTGAGGTCGCAGATTACCTACCTCAGGGGATCATGGGCGCCTTATCCGCGCTGTGGATCGGGCTTTTTGATTCCTGTCGGCGATTTTTGAGTAGCCTCTTGTATTTTGGTGTGATTGTGCGCGACTTGTGGTAGGCCTTGTGTTTCCATTCTCGTTAATAATTATTTGTAGCTGTTGATCTCACGTCTCCGAGTATAAAAGCGAAGCAGCTTCGCATGTATCTTTGCGTTAATAGTCAACCCATTGGTGAAGTCGGTTCGCATTTGCATTTCAGTTTGTTTTTCCGCATACGTTCCAAAGTCTGTACAATGAAGTCCGCCAACATGATGCCGATTTCTTTGAAGGAGACGGGACTGAAGGCAACCCGCAAAGTCCGGGAGATGGTGATCAACCATGGTTGGCCATTGAAGCTAAGCAGGCTAACCACCGTAGTGCGGGATCTTTGCCCAGTGCGGAGCAGTACGCTAGAAATTATATGCTTCCTAGGCCAACCACTGTGCCAGAGCAGTGTGTGGTCGAGGTAGCTCCTGCAAACTCCCCCCCCCCCCACCCCGCAGCATCCAAGGCCGTTTATGACCGGGTTATGTCGAAGAAGATGAACCTTAGGTTGATGGTGTTACTTCTTGTATGCTTTATACTAGCATTCTTTGTATCTGTGTATACTTTGACGCTGCTACTGAAGAAAAGTTGTATTTCTCGCCGGCTTAGCGCATCGAGATAGGCGAGAAATGATTTCTCGTGAAATATTTTCAGTTGCAAATATGGCATCTGGTGTGTTCTTTGTTGTCGCTTCTTTTCCTGACTTCTTCAGTCAGTTTTGAGTCTCACCAGTGTCCCTGCCCTCCAACCCGTTATTTCTGTGCATATTATCAATGCTTTTATCACTGTTTTCTGTGATGTGCTTGCCATGCCTAGATGATGCCTAATCGCCATTGGGGATATACACCCGGTTTTTTCCCTCACAAATGCGTCCGACAGCGCGAGGGTTTTTTCCCGGCTGGCTCGGTCCAGGAAAATTAATCTGACGGTCCCAAGTGGTTCTGCATCATGGTCTATTTCTGCTATCCACTGGCACGCCTATTCTATCTGAGACACTCTGTTGTCAGTCCTTGCTTGCTTCCATACCTCGCTCGTTATCCGGTTCACATCTGGCTGCGGCCAACTGCCCTTCACTTTGTGTGTTGTCGCTATTGCTGTCTATGTCTCTGTTTATGCCAGTATATGTGGAGCGAGAATGAAATAAGCATCCCAAAATGATGATTATTTTGTACGGGCAAAGCAAATGTGCTTACATAATATTACGACACAAAATCTCAATAAAAAATGAACAAAACGCCAAGCATCTGAAGAAGAAAAAACTCAATCCAATTCTTTGTTGCCATAACGGGAATTCAAACCCAGCACAAATCTGAGAAAATGGCAGTTGGCGGTCACGCGGCAACAAAATCACCAAACGTAAGCACTAACAATGTTGCAACATGGTTGCAGGAGACAAACTACAAGTAAGCAAGCAATGCATACAAAGAAAAAATCAGACAATGAAAACGCGTTTAATACCGTCTTGGCCACTGACCTGGACAGGCAGCGGTGCAAGAAGCCGTGGTCTCGCCTACGGCCATACGACCCCCTGCACCCGCGGAAGTATGTTATGGCCCAATGGAGCAGGGTAAACGACAGGAGGCTCCGAAGCTCACCCAACACTACCCAATACGCAAGCTCGCTATGCTTGTCCACCAGTTGCGATGCGACTGCCTTCAAAGTTCAAACACAATGTCGTCTCTTTACCGCGCATTTTTAGAATAATATTTGTGATGCTAATGTTAACCGCTAAATGCTGAAACCTTAACAACCCTCACAGTCACACAGTCCAGTGGAAGTAGCAATGACGTCACGACCGGTGGAAGTAGCAATAACGATGCCAACGGAAAACTCTTCTTGCAGTGCATGCGCCACTGAAATGCCATCCGGCATGTTACGGATGTGAAAAGTGAGCTAGAATACTCCCAGAACGGGTAATGTGTTTCATTCTTCGACTGCCCTCAGTGCAATCGGATGAAGCACACTTTGGAATTACACGCTTCCTTCACTTTGTGAATTTCCAAATGTGATTTTGGTTCTCTTAACCACGTTGTTTGCGGATGTGATCTACTCACAACCTCCCATCTGTTTATCAGCTGTGTTTAGAGGTTGCCTATGGATACAGAAATCTCAGTCAATAAGGTTCAAACTCACCGACATTTTTGCTACGATTCGGTACTAGCGAAGAATCTTTGATACTCACATCGCATCATAAGCAGTATTAAAATAAATACGGTCAGTTGTAAAATACGAAAAAACACACACGTCTCCGAGTATAAAAGAGAAACAGCTTCGCTGCGTATCTTTGTGTTCACAGCCAACCCACTGGTGTAGTCAGTTCGTATTTGTTTTTCAGTATTTCCACAGACTGGAAAATGGAGCCCAGCAACATGAAGCCGATTGGGGTGATGGATACGGCAATGGAGGCAACCAGCGAAGTCCAGCAGACGGTTATCGACGACGCATTGCAGGATCCATCGCTTGTGAGGAGCAGCACAGTTGAAGCATTGCCGTTGCTACCTCGTCAAGACACTGCGCCAGAGCAGCCTGTCGTCGAGGTTAGGGTTAGGGTTAGGGTGAGGGTGAGGGTTAGGGTTAGGGTTAGGGCTAGGGTTAGGGTCAGGGCTAGGGTTAGGGTGTCGTCGAGGTAGCTCCTGCAATCCCCCCAGTACCCAAGGCCATTTCTGAGCGGGCTATGTCGGAGACGTACCGTGCAGCACATGCAGCTTTTCATACAGCACTACAAGACCCACCCACTCTTGGCATATATACCGGCATGCCTTGATTGTCCTTGTTGTTCCGTCTGCTGTTCTGTAATGCCATTGTTTATTGCGTGAATAAAAGAATTTTGTCATCATAATTATGATCTTAATGATCAATCTCTGGGTGTAGTTCTCTATTCCGCCATAATCCCTCATTTGCGATATAGGATCAGTCTCTCGTGAGGTCGCAGATTACCTACCTCAGGGGATCACGGGCGCCATATCCGCGCTGTGGATCGGGCTTTTTGATTCCTGTCGGCGATTTTTGAGTAGCCTCTTGTATTTTGGTGTGATTGTGCGCGACTTGTGGAAGGCCTTGTGTTTCCATTCTCGTTAATAATAATTTGTAGTTGTTGATCTCACGTCTCCGAGTATAAAAGCGAAGCAGCTTCGCATGTATCTTTGTGTTAATAGTCAACCCATTGGTGAAGTCGGTTCGCATTTGCATTTCAGTTAGTTTTTCCGCATATGTTCCAAAGTCTGTACAATGAAGTCCGCCAACATGATGCCGATTTCTTTGAAGGAGACGGGACTGAAGGCAACCCGCAAAGTCCGGGAGATAATGATCAACCATGGATGGCCATTGAAGCTAAGCAGGCTAACCACCGTGGTGCGGGATCTTTGCCCAGTGCGGAGCAGTACGCTAGAAATTATATGCTTCCTAGGCCAACCACTGTGCCAGAGCAGTGTGTGGTCGAGGTAGCTCCTGCAAACTCCCCCCCCCCCCGCCCCCGCAGCATCCAAGGCCGTTTATCACCGGGTTATGTCGAAGAAGATGAACCGTAGGTTGATGGTGTTACTTCTTGTATGCTTTATACTAGCATTCTTTGTATCTGTGTATACTTTGACGCTGCTACTGAAGAAAAGTTGTATTTCTCGCCGGCTTAGCGCATCGAGATAGGCGAGAAATGATTTCTCGCGAAATATTTTCAGTTGCAAATATGGCATCTGGTGTGTTCTTTGTTGTCGCTTCTTTTCCTGACTTCTTCAGTCAGTTTTGAGTCTCACCAGTGTCCCTGCCCTCCCACCCTTTATTTCTGTGCATATTGTCAATGCTTTTATCACTGTTTTCTGTGATGTGCTTGCCATGCCTAGATGATGCCTAATCGCCATTGGGGATATACACCCGGTTTTTTCCCTCACAAATGCGTCCGACAGCGCGAGGGTTTTTTCCCGGCTGGCTCGGTCCAGGAAAATTAATCTGACGGTCCCAAGTGGTTCTGCATCATGGCCTATTTCTGCTATCCACTGGCACGCCTATTCTATCTGAGACACTCTGTTCTCAGTCCTTGCTTGCTTCCATACCTCGCTCGTTATCCGGTTCACATCTGGCTGCGGCCAACTACCCTTCACTTTGTGTGTTGTCGCTATTGCTGTCTATGTCTCTGTGTATGCCAGTATATGTGGAGCGAGAATGAAATAAGCATCCCAAAATGATGATTATTTTGTACGAGCAAAGCAAATGTGCTTACATAATATTACGACACAAAATCTCAATAAAAAATGAACAAAACGCCAAGCATCTGAAGAAGAAAAAACTCAATCCAATTCTTTGTTGCCATAACGGGAATTGAAACCCAACACAAATCTGAGAAAATGGCAGTTGGCGGTCACGCGGCAACAAAATCACCAAACGTAAGCACTAACAATGTTGCAACATGGTTGCAGGAGACAAACTACAAGTAAGCAAGCAATGCATACAAAAGAAAAAAATCAGACAATGAAAACGCGTTTAATACCGTCTTGGCCACTGACCTGGACAGGCAGCGGTGCAAGAAGCCGTGGTCTCGCCTACGGCCATACGACCCCCTGCACCCGCGGAAGTATGTTATGGCCCAATGGAGCAGGGTAAACGACAGGAGGCTCCGAAGCTCACCCAACACTACCCAATACGCAAGCTCGCTATGCTTGTCCACCAGTTGCGATGCGACTGCCTTCAAAGTTCAAACACAATGTCGTCTCTTTACCGCACATTCTTAGAATAATTTTTGTGATGCTTATGTTCACCGCTAACGCTGAAACCTTAACAACCCTCACAGTCACACAGTCCAGTAGAAGTAGCAATGACGTCACGACCGGTGGAAGTAGCAATGACGATGCCAACGGAAAACTCTTCTTGCAGTGCATGCGCCACTGAAATGCAATCCGGCATGTCACGGATGTGAAAAGTGAGCTAGAATACTCCCAGAACGGATAATGTGTTTCATTCTTCGACTGCCCTCAGTGCAATCGGATGAAGCACACTTTGGAATTACACGCTTCCTTCACTTTGTGAATTTCCAAATGTGATTTTCGGTCTCTTAACCACGTTGTTTGCGGATGTGATCTACTCACAACCTCCCATCTGTCGATCAGCTGTGTTTGGTGGTTGCCTATGGATACAGAAATCTCAGTCAATAAGGTTCAAACTCACCGATATTTTTGCTACGATTCGGTACTAGCGAAGAATCTTTGATACTCACATCGCATCATAAGCAGTATTAAAATAAATACGGTCAGTTGTAAAGTACGAAAAAACACACACGTCTCCGAGTATAAAAGAGAAACAGCTTCGCTGCGTATCTTTGTGTTCACAGCCAACCCACTGGTGTAGTCAGTTCGTATTTGTTTTTCAGTATTTCCACAGACTGGAAAATGGAGCCCAGCAACATGAAGCCGATTGGGGTGATGGATACGGCAATGGAGGCAACCAGCGAAGTCCAGCAGACGGTCATCGACGACGCATTGCAGGATCCATCGCTTGTGAGGAGCAGCACAGTTGAAGCATTGCCGTTGCTACCTCGTCAAGACACTGCGCCAGAGCAGCCTGTCGTCGAGGTTAGGGTTAGGGTTAGGGTTAGGGTGAGGGTGAGGGTTAGGGTTAGGGTTAGGGCTAGGGTTAGGGTCAGGGCTAGGGTTGGGGTGTCGTCGAGGTAGCTCCTGCAATCCCCCCAGTACCCAAGGCCATTTCTGAGCGGGCTATGTCGGAGACGTACCGTTGGTTGATGGTGTTACTTCTTGTCTGCTTTGTACTAGCATTGACCGTATTTCTGTATACTTTGATGCGGCTGCTGAAGAATTTGTTGTAAGCATTCCAAAATGATGTACGTGCGGTTTTCACTGCAAGTGATTATTTTGTAATGCTTATAGTCAACGCTAAAGCTGAAACCTTGACAGCCATCACATTCACATGCAGCTTTTCATACAGCACTACAAGACCCACCCACTCTTGGCATATATACCGGCATGCCTTGATTGTCCTTGTTGTTCCGTCTGCTGTTCAGTAATGCCATTGTTTATTGCGTGAATAAAAGAATTTTGTCATCATAATTATGATCTTAATGATCAATCTCTATGGGTGTAGTTCTCTATTCCGCCATAATCCCTCATTTGCGATATAGGATCAGTCTCTCGTGAGGTCGCAGATTACCTACCTCAGGGGATCACGGGCGCCTTATCCGCGCTGTGGATCGGGCTTTTTGATTCTGTCGGCGATTTTTGAGTAGCCTCTTGTATTTTGGTGTGATTGTGCGCGATTTGTGGTAGGCCTTGTGTTTCCATTCTCGTTAATAATTATTTGTAGTTGTTGATCTCACGTCTCCGAGTATAAAAGCGAAGCAGCTTCGCATGTATCTTTGTGTTAATAGTCAACCCATTGGTGAAGTCGGTTCGCATTTGCATTTCAGTTTGTTTTTCCGCATACGTTCCAAAGTCTGTACAATGAAGTCCGCCAACATGATGCCGATTTCTTTGAAGGAGACGGGACTGTAGGCAACCCGCAAAGTCCGGGAGATGGTGATCAAACATGGTTGTCCGTTGAAGCTAAGCAGGCTAACCACCGTAGTGCGGGATCTTTGCCCAGTGCGGAGCAGTACGCTAGAAATTATATGCTTCCTAGGCCAACCACTGTGCCAGAACATCGTAAGGAGTAATACGGTCAGTTGTAAAGTACGAAAAAACACACACGTCTCCGAGTATATAAGAGAAACAGCTTCGCTGCGTATCTTTGTGTTCACAGCCAACCCACTGGTGTAGTCGGTTCGTATTTGTTTTTCAGTATTTCCACAGACTGGAAAATGGAGCCCAGCAACATGAAGCCGATTGGGGTGATGGATACGGAAATGGAGGCAACCAGCGAAGTCCAGGAGACGGTCATCGACGCCGCATTGCAGGATCCATCGCTTGTGAGGAGCAGCACACTTGAAGCATTGCCGTTGCTACCTTGTCCAGACACTGCGCCAGAGCAGTGTGTCGTCGAGGTAGCTCCTGCAATCCCCCAGTACCCAAGGCCATTTCTGAGCGGGTTATGTCGGAGACGTACCGTTGGTTGATGTTTTTACTCCTTGTCTGCTTTGTACTAGCATTGTCCGTGTTTCTGTATTTTTTGATGCGGCTGCTGAAGAAATTGTTGTAAGCATTCCAAAATGATGTACGTGCGGTTTTAACTCCAAGTGATAATTTTTGTAATGCTTATGTTCAACGCTAATTGACAGCCATCACATTCACGCGCAGCTTTTCATACAGCGCTACAAGACCCACCCTCTCCTGGCATATATACCGGCATGCCTTGATTGTCCTTGTTGTTCCGTTTGCTGTTCTGTAATGCCATTGTTTATTGCGTGAATAAAAGAATTTTGTCATCATAATTATAATCCTAATGATCAATCTCTGGGTTTAGTTGCATGGAGTGTACAACAAAGTAGTTCTCTATTCCGCCATAATCCCTCATTTGCGATATAGGATCAGTCTATCGTGAGGTCTCAGATCACCTACCTCAGGGGATCACGGGCGCCTTATCCGCGCTGTGGATCGGGCTTTTTGATTCCTGTCGGCGATTTTTGAGTAGCCTCTTGTAATTTGGTGTGATTGCGCGCGATTTGTGATAGGCCTTGTGTTTCCATTCTCGTAAATAATTATTAAATTTGTAGTTGTTGATCTCACGTCTCCGAGTATAAAAGCGAAGCAGCTTCGCATGTATCTTTGGTGAAGTCGGTTCGCATTTGCATTTCAGTTTGTTTTTCCGCATACGTTCCAAAGTCTGGAAAATGAAAGCCGTCGACATGAAGCCGATTTGTTTGAAGGAGACGGGAATGCAGGCAACCTGCGAAGTGCGGGAGATGGTGCTGGACGCTGGTTGGCCATTGAAGCTAAGCAGGCTACCCACCGCAGTGCGGGATCTTTGGCCAGTGCGGAGCAGTACGCTAGAACCATAACGAAAGAGCTTGGAAGCTCAGGGCCCTACGCTATGCTTTTTTGCCTTGATGACCTAGACAAAAAAAAGCATAGGGATATTATAAATTCTTTAAAAAATTCCTTTTTTAAAAACATAAGCTGTGAGGTATAGTGCTCATGTAAAAGGAAGAACATCTGTTGAGAATAAATTTCTTGTTATGATCATCACTGCATTTATGCAACAGTGGATGCAACATTACGGGGACAATCTTCAAAGGAACCTGAAACGACTCAAAAAGGAAAGAAAAATACAATTATATTGAGCAGTAACGCGATAAGCATGACTGTGGCGGGCAAACAAAACACGATGAGGCAACAAAAGAGAGATGGAAATCAGAAGGCCCAAAAACAGTGTGAAACTTGGGCGGCAACAGTTAACATGGGACGCCATAACAACAACGTCAAGCCCGGAAAGTGTTAAGCTAAGCAGGCAGTTGTACAAATACCAGTAGAGTGGTATTACACTACTCCCTGGTGTTAAGTGAGAAGTTCCATTCGATAAATTTAAGCGTACTACGATCAATACTACTACTAGAGACTCTTTCATGGTCACATCGTATCATAAGCAGTGATACGCCTATATGAAGCGTATTGGTGTGGTGCAGGAGAAAGAGCCAGAGGCAACCTGCGAAGTCAAAGAGACGGACATCGACGCTGATCTGCCAGTGAGGCAAAGTAGCCAGGCAGCCAGTCCCGTGTGGGAAACGAATGATGCTGAGTTGACAGAGATTATCAGCCCACATTACCGCACGATGCATGATATGCTGGATAATACTCTAACGAGAACTGCTGTCGAGGACGCTATAGTAAGCCCCCCTCCAGCAACAATAGACGGTGCTGTGCTGGAACAGAACGCCCTTGAGCGGACATGTGCACCTCTTTGCGCACGAGTGTCAACACGGATGTACCGCAGCATAATGATCTTGGGTTTTGTCATACTTGCTGGAATATTCATCGTATTTATATACTACCTGGTGAAGCTGTTGATGAAGAGATCGCACTAGCATTTTCAATGCTGAAATAAAGAATTTTTATCCTGTATATAAAAGTGTGATAATCAATCTCCGGGTGTACACGTATCTTTTTTTTAAATATACAGCGAAACCTGTCTAAGGCGATCGCTCAAAGGACCTTCGAAATGCGGCCGATATGTAAAGGTGTTCTACTTATCCAGGGTCATTTGACGGAAGCTAACAACCCTTAGCCCTGGTTGTAGCGGGCTCCTTGTACAGTTGGTTGCCTTAGCCGAGTGGTGGAAATGACAGGTTTTACTGTAGTTAAAACTCACTTTGGCCCAACAGATTTCGAGCGGGCACTGCGTGTAACACACCTTTGTCCGCTCTTATCAATTAGCTAAAGGTTGAAAATATCGAAACGAACAGGAACTACAAAGAAACACCATTCTTAGCACGATTAGATGAAGAAAGAAGCTGAAGAAGCTGGTATCTCTCCGACACCGATTACTCGGGGTCATCGCCACGCAGCTGCATCGCCTTGGACCATGTAACCAGACGCTAGTCTCTCGCCAATGAAGCACCGGTCCTTACTGATAACTAAAATACGTATTATGGTTCGTTTCACCGTGTGGCAGAAACCTCACTAATAACAACATCAAGACCTGAAGTTGCTAAGGGGGCAGTTGTACAAATACCAGTAGGGTGGTTTTGCACTACTCCCTGGTGCTAAGTGAGAAGTTCCATTCGATAATAATAATGATAATAATACTAAAATCTGTGGACAGCATGACAAATTTCATGTACATGTATATAACTGCTCCTTTGCAGACCCGTACACCATTGTATACCTGATGAGGGCAAATGTTACCGAAACGTTGTAACAAATTGATCACATGAGTTCGAGTTTAACGTTTGCAGAGTGAAGGGGAAGAGAGCGAGTCTGCTCTGAAACCTTTTTTAAGCATAATAAAAATAATAACTATATTTCGATGACCCAAAGGCTGACCGTCTATCGTGGGGTTCGTCACATTAAAGGATGATGTGTACAGGATAACACTAAGCGTATTACTATCGTTATTAGTTATTATATTTGATAGGCACATCGTATCATAAGCAGGGATACACACATATGCACACCACGAGTACACACGTCTCCAGGTATAAAAGCGAAACAACTTCGACATGTACCTTTGTGCTTAAAATTAGTCCACTGGTGAATTCAGCGCGCTCTCAATTTCACTCGGATTTTTCGCATTCTGTTCGATCTTAATTCTGAATAATGGAGGCCAGAGAAATTGCAATGAAGCGTATTGGTGTAAAGCAGGAGAGAGAGCTAGAGGCAAGCTGCGAAGTCCGTGAGACGGACATCGACGCTGATCTGCCAGTGAGGCAAAGCAGCCAGGGGGCCAGTCCTGTGAACGGAACAAATGATGCTGAGATGTCGGAGATTATCAGCCCACATAACCGCACGATATATGACATGCTGGAGAATACTCTAACTGGAACTGCTGTCGAGCAAGCCACTGGAAGCCCTCCTCCAGCAGCAAAGGACGCTGCATTGCTGGAACAGAACGCCCTGGAGCGGACATGTGCACCTCTTTGCGCAAGAGTGTCAACAAGGATGTACCGCAGCATTATGATCTTTGGTTTTGTCATACTTGCTGGAATATTCACCGTATTCATATATTACCTGGTAAAGCTTTTGATGAAGTAATCCCACTAGCATTTTCAAAGTTAAAATAATACAGTATTTTTTATCCTCCATGTCGCTAGGATCTTGATAATCCGTCTCCGGGTGTACATGTTGATTTATTTTAAAGATACAGGAAACCTGTCTAAGGTGACCGCTCAAAGGACCTTCGCAATGCGACCGCTGTGTAGAGATGGTCTCCTTCTCCAGGGTCATTTGACTGAAATTGATAACTCTTGTAGCAGTCCCTTTGGCCAGTTGTTCGCCTGCTCCTAATAGTCGCCTTGATAGGTTTTACTGTAGTTTAAACTCACTTTGGTCCAACCGGTTTCGATTGGGCACTGCGTGTAACACACCTTTATCCGCTCTTATTAATTAGCCAAAGGATGAAAATACCGACAGGAACAGGGAAAACTAAGAAACACCATTCTTAGCACGACGATGAAGATCGCTGGTATCTCTCGAACACCAATATCTTGGTGTTATTGCCACGCAGATGAATCGCCTGGCTAAAAACTCTGGCACATCTTGGATGCGCACTCCAACAGCCTTCCGACTTGGAAGGTTCTAACTTATAGAAATAACATAAGGAGGTGCTAGTGCTGGTGGCCAGTTAGTTGTAGAACGTCAGTACCGTCGGTCAGTGTCGCGCAATGTCATCGCATGAGCTGATTGTTTATTAACTGGTGGTGTAAGTGGACATTATAGCGTAACGTGTCGTTCTTTGGTCATTTTTCTTTTCTTTTTGAAGTATAAAATATTATGTGGAAGGAAAATATTTGAACAGCCGGCGGGGTGACAACAATTGTAAGATGGCAATGAAAAGAATCAGCTGAGGCGACATGTTACGACCGTTTTATTGAAATGTAAAGTGGTGATGGACAAGGAAATAACTGTGATGGAAATGTTAAGCGAAAAACAATAATAAGAACGATGACAAAATATAAACATGCATCGAACTAGCCTTCGCACAATGCCCATCAGGAAGCATCGTTGTACTAAATAACAAAATTGCAACACAGATTACTAAAAGGGATCGATAGTGATGTTATAACACCTAAACAATGTGAAAAAAGTATCACAAGTTATTCCTGAACGATACCAACAGCACGAACTGTAACAATTGAACACTCCAAGGGGACAAAATTCAACAGGTATCAAACAACACTAGTGATTTCCGTGTGATTCCAGGCCAGATGCCACTTCATTGATACACACAAGCTAGGCATGCCACGCGATTAATCAAAGATCGAAATCTCTATTTAAATGGTTCGAATACCGGTACAAAGCGAATATTGTTTGGCCTGCAGATTCGTATAACAGGAATCGGGGATAAATCGAGCAAGAATAAAAGATTACGAGCAACACACGCCAAGACAATTGTTCGTCACTTGCATTTTGCACTTACTGCTGAAATCATTTGACCTGGGGGATGGAGAGAAAAAATCTCTGACCGTATGTCTAAACGTTCGGCAGTATTCTAACCTGCACTTCAGCACTTTCCTCTTAACCGTCGTGATAACCGAATACTGACGAGATCTGGCACCATGAGGAAGGTCACGGGACTGTGGGAAGTTTGATTAACTGTGTATTTTGGACAAGCAATGAAAATGTGAAAGAAAACAATCTAAAATAACCGTGTACCATAATTTCCGTGTGATTCCAGGCCAGATGCGGCTTCCTGCTATGAATCGTTAATATTTGTCCTCTTTGTTTTTTGCTACACAGATTCCCCTTAGGTGTCCGTGGCTACAAGCAAAAAAAACCTAATGTTCCCGTTCCTTAGACTGCCAAGCATTTAACGGCAAATTGGAAGCACCAATGTGTTTCTGGATAAAGCAGAAACCCCAGATCGACTGATTTTACTAGCTATCACCACCCTCCGTTTCTCAATCCCAGCAAGAAAAATGTACCATTGCCTTCACTTGCATCTGTCCTTACTTTCGAAACGATTCATTCCACTTGGCGTGAAAGAGAAAAAAATCTACAAATTCATTTCTAAGCGTTCTGCAGGATTCGAACCTGCACTTATGCATTGAATGTGATGCCAGCGATAAACGCCTCATTGATATACACAAGCTAGGCATGCCACGCGATTAATCAAAGATCGAAATCTCTATTTAAATGGTTCGAATACCGGTACAAACCGAATATTGTTTGGCCTGCAGATACGTATAAAAGCAATTGGGGATAAATCGAGCAAAAATAAAATATTACGAGCAACACATGCCAAGACAATTGTTCGTTACTTGCATTTTGCACTTACTGCTGAAATCATTTGACCTGGCGTGATGGAGAGAAAAATCTCTGACCGTATGTCTAACCGTTCTGCAGTATTCTAAAATGCACTTTTAAAGCATCTTCCTCATAACCGTCGTGAGAACCGAATACTGACGAGATCTGGCACCATGAAGAAGGTCAAGGGACTGTGGGAAGTTTGATTAACTGTGTATTTTGGACAAGCAATCAAAATGTGAAAGAAAACAATCTAAAAAAACCGTGTACCATATATTTTCCGTGTGATTCCAGGCCAGATGCCGCTTCCTGCCATGAATCGTTAATATTCGTCCTCTTTGTTTTTTGCTACCCAGATTCCCCTTAGGTGCCCGTGGCTACTAGCAAAAAAAACTTAATGTTCCCGTTCCTTAGACTGCCAAGCATTTAACGGCAAATTGGAAGCACCAATGTGTTTCTGGATAAAGCAGAAACCCCAGATCAACTGATTGTACTAGGTATCACCGCCCTCCGTTTCTCAATCCCAGCAAGAAAAATGTACCTTTGCCTTCACTTGCATCTGTCCTTACTTTCGAAAGGATTCATTCCACTTGGCATGAAAGAGAAAAAATCTACAAATTCATTTCTAAGCGTTCTGCAGGATTCGAACCTGCACTTATGCATTGAATGTGATGCCAGCGATAAACGCCTCATTGATATATACAAGCTAGGCATGCCACGCGATTAATCAAAGATCGAAATCTCTATTTAAATGGTTCGAATACCGGTACGAACCGAACATTGTATGGCCTGCAGATACGAATAAAAGCAATCGGGGATAAATCGAGCAAGAATAAAATATTACGAGCAACACACGCCAAGACAATCCTCACTTGCATTTTGCACTTACTGCTGAAATCATTTGACCTGGCGTGATGGAGAGAAAAATCTCTGACCGTATGTCTAACCGTTCTGCAGTATTCTAAAATGCACTTCAGCATCTTCCTCATAACCGTCATGATAACCGAATACTGACGAGATCTGGCACCATGAAGAAGGTCAAAGGACTGTGGGAAGTTTGATTAACTGTGTATTTTGGACAAGCAATGATAATGTGAAAGAAAACAATCTAAAATAACCGTGTACCATATAATTTCCGTGTGATTCCAGGCCAGATGCCGCTTCCTGCTATGAATCGTTAATATTTGTCCTCTTTTTTTGCTACCCAGATTCCCCTTAGGTGCCCGTGGCTACTAGCAAAAAAATTAATGTTCCCGTTCATTAGACTGCCAAGCATTTAACGGCAAATTGGAAGCACCAATGTGTTTCTGGATAAAGCAGAAACCCCAGATCGACTGATTGTACTAGGTATCACCACCCTCCGTTTCCTAATCCCAGCAAGAAAAATGTACCATTGCCTTCACTTGCGTCTGTCCTTACTTTCGAAAGGATTCATTCCACTTGGCGTGAAAGAGAAAAAAATCTACAAATTCATTTCTAAGCGTTCTGCAGGATTCGAACCTGCACTTATATATTGAATGTGATGCCAGCGATAAACGCCTCATTGATATACACAAGCTAGGCATGCCACGCGATTAATCAAAGATCGAAATCTCTACTTAAATGGTTCAAATACCGGTACAAACCGAATATTGTTTGGCCTGCAGATACGTATAAAAGCATTTGGGGATAAATCAAGCAAAAAAAAAATATTACGAGCAACACATGCCAAGACAATTGTTCGTTACTTGCATTTTGCACTTACTGCTGAAATCATTTGACCTGGCGTGATGGAGAGAAAAATCTCTGACCGTATGTCTAACCGTTCTGCAGTATTCTAAAATGCACTTTTAAAGCATCTTCCTCATAACCGTCGTGAGAACCGAATACTGACGAGATCTGGCACCATGAAGAAGGTCAAGGGACTGTGGGAAGTTTGATTAACTGTGTATTTTGGACAAGCAATGATAATGTGAAAGAAAACAATCTAAAATAACCGTGTACCCTATAATTTCCGTGTGATTCCAGGCCAGATGCCGCTTCCTGCTATGAATCGTTAATATTTTACCTCTTTGTTTTTTGCTACCCAGATTCCCCTTAGGTGCCCGTGGCTACTAGCAAAAAAAAACTTAATGTTCCCGTTCATTAGACTGCGAAGCATTTAACGGCAAATTGGAAGCACCAATGTGTTTCTGGATAAAGCAGAAACCCCAGATCGACTGATTGTACTAGGTATCACCGCCCTCCGTTTCTCAATCCCAGCAAGAAAAATGTACCTTTGCCTTCACTTGCATCTGTCCTTACTTTCGAAAGGATTCATTCCACTTGGCATGAAAGTGAAAAACATCTACAAATTCATTTCTAAGCGTTCTGCAGGATTCGAACCTGCACTTATGCATTGAATGTGATGCCAGCGATAAACGCCTCATTGATATATACAACATAGGCATGCCACGCGATTAATCAAAGATCGAAATCTCTATTTAAATGGTTCGAATACCGGTACGAACCGAATATTGTATGGCCTGCAGATACGAATAAAAGCAATCGGGGATAAATCGAGCAAGAATAAAATATTACGAGCAACACACGCCAAGACAATCCTCACTTGCAGTTTGCACTTACTGCTGAAATCATTTGACCTGGCGTGATGGAGAGAAAAATCTCTGACCGTATGTCTAAACGTTCTGCAGTATTCTAAAATGCACTTCAGCATCTTCCTCATACCCATCATGATAACCGAATACTGACGAGATCTGGCACCATGAAGAAGGTCAAGGGACTGTGGGAAGTTTGATTAACTGTGTATTTTGGACAAGCAATGATAATGTGAAAGAAAACAATCTAAAATACTGTGTACCATATAATTTCTGTGTGATTCCAGGCCAGATGCCGCTTCCTGCTATGAATCGTTAATATTTTGTCCTCTTTGTTTTTTGCTACCCAGATTCCCCTTAGGTGCCCGTGGCTACTAGCAAATAAAAAACTTAATGTTCCCGTTCATTAGACTGCCAAGCATTTAACGGCAAATTGGAAGCACCAATGTGTTTCTGGATAAAGCAGAAACCCTAGATCGACTGATCGTACTAGGTATCACAACCCTCCGTTTCTCAATCCCAGCAAGAAAAATGTACCATTGCCTTCACTTGCATCTGTCCTTACATGTACTTCCGAAAGGATTCAATCCACTTGGCGTGAAAGAGAAAAAATCTACAAATTCATTTCTAAGCATTCTGCAGGATTCGAACCTGCACTTATGCATTGAATGTGATGCCAGCGATAAACGCCTCATTGATATACACAAGCTAGGCATGCCACGCGATTAATCAAAGATCGAAATCTCTATTTAAACGGTTCGAATACCGGTACAAACCGAATATTGTATGGCCTGCAGATACGAATAAAAGCAATCGGGGATAAATCGAGCAAGAATAAAATATTACGAGCAACACACGCCAAGACAATTGTTCCACACTTGCATTTTTCACTTACTGCTGAAATCATTTGACCTGGCGTGATGGAGAGAAAAATCTCTGACCGTATGTCTAACCGTTCTGCAGTATTCTAAAATGCACTTCAGCATCTTCCTCATAACCGTCGTGAGAACCGAACACTGACGAGATCTGGCACCATGAAGAAGGTCAAGGGACTGTGGGAAGTTTGATTAACTGTTTATTTTGGACAAGCAATGATAATGTGAAAGAAAACAATCTAAAATAACCGTGTACCATGTAATTTCCGTGTGATTCCAGGCCAGATGCCGCTTCCTGCTATGAATCGTTAATATTTGTCCTCTTTGTTTTTGCTACCCAGATTCCCCTTTGGTGCCCGTGGCTACTAGCAAACAAAACTTAATGTTCCCGTTCATTAGACTGCCAAGCATTTAACGGCAAATTGGAAGCACCAATGTGTTTCTGGATAAAGCAGAAACCCCAGATCGACTGATTGTACTAGGTACCACCACCCTCCGTTTCTTAATCACAGCAAGAAAAATGTACCATTGCCTTCACTTGCATGTGTCTTTACTTTCGAAAGGTTTCATTCCACTTGGCGTGAAAGAGAAAAAAATCTACAAATTCATTTCTAAGCGTTCTGCAGGATTCGAACCTGCACTTATGCATTGAATGTGATGCCAGCGATAAACGCCTCGTTGATATACACAAGGTAGGCATGCCACGCGATTAATCAAAGATGGAAATCTCTATTTAAATGGTTCGAATACCGGTACAAACCGAATATTGTTTGGCCTGCAGATACGTATAAAAGCAGTTGGAGATAAATCAAGCAAAAATAAAATATTACGAGCAACACATGCCAAGACAATTGTTCGTTACTTGCATTTTGCACTTACTGCTGAAATCATTTGACCTGGCGTGATGGAGAGAAAAATCTCTGACCGTATGTCTAACCGTTCTGCAGTATTCTAAAATGCACTTCAGCATCTTCCTCATAACCGTCGTGAGATCCGAATACTGACGAGATCTGGCACCATGAAGAAGTTCAAGAGACTGTGGGAAGTTTGATTAACTGTGTATTTTGGACAAGCAATGAAAATGTGAAAGAAAATAATCTAAAATAACCGTGTACCATATAATTTCTGTGTGATTCCAGGCCAGATGCCGCTTCCTGCTATGAATCGTTAATATTTATCCTCTTTGTTTTTGCTACCCAGATTCCCCTTAGGTGCCCGTGGCTACTAGCAAAAAAAAACTTAATGTTCCCGTTCATTAGACTGCCAAACATTTAACGGCAAATTGGAAGCACCAATGTGTTTCTGGATAAAGCAGAAACCCCAGATCGACTGATTGTACTAGGTATCACCACCCTCCGTTTCTCAATCCCAGCAAGAAAAATGTACCATTGCCTTCACTTGCATCTGTCCTTACTTTCGAAAGGATTCATTCCACTTGGCATGAAAGAGAAAAAAATCTACAAATTCATTTCTAAGCGTTCTGCAGGATTCGAACCTGCACTTATGCATTGAATGTGATGCCAGCGATAAACGCCTCATTGATATACACAAGCTAGGCATGCCACGCGATTAATCAAAGATCGAAATCTCTATTTAAACGGTTCGGAAACCGGTACAAACCGAATATTGTATGGCCTGCAGATACGAATAAAAGCAATCGGGGATAAATCGAGCAAGAATAAAAATTAATATTACGTGCAACACACGCCAAGACAATCCTCACTTGCAGTTTGCACTTACTGCTGAAATCATTTGACCTGGCGTGATGGAGAGAAAAATCTCTGACCGTATGTCTAACCGTTCTGCAGTATTCTAAAATGCACTTCAGCATCTTCCTCATAACCGTCGTGAGAACCGAACACTGACGAGATCTGGCACCATGAAGAAGGTCAAGGGACTGTGGGAAGTTTGATTAACTGTGTATTTTGGACAAGCAATGATAATGTGAAAGAAAACAATCTAAAATAACCGTGTACCATATAATTTCCGTGTGATTCCAGGCCAGATGCCGCTTCCTGCTATGAATCGTTAATATTATTTTGTCCTCTTTGTTTTTTGCTACCCAGATTCCCCTTAGGTGCCCGTCGCTACTAATTCCTCCGTATACAAAAACTTCGTGACTTTTTTTCAACTGTGTTTTTGAGCAAGAACCTGCTGAACGAACCGCGCCAAAGGCTGTCATCGACAACCCACATTCATGTTGAAGTAGGTCTGGTTGATCCCGAACAGATTCTCCACGGAAACCATGCGTGTGAGGACGTTGCCGACAGGAACTCACGAGTCAAATGAAAAAAACCTAACACCTACTTTTTCGAAACTGACACCGTGACGAAGTCGATCTCGCGGCTGGAAGACGGAGTCACGCAGCACTCGCTGCCATGAAACTGGCCAGGCTCGTACTTGCGGTGCGCGGCCCCATATGCAACGTGAGAACATAAATCGGTTCTGCTCGCACGGCAAGATGAAACATTTTAGTCGTCGTGCAATCAGCGCTGACTCCGGATCGGAATGTCGACGACCTGGCTTTCTTCGCCTCTCTCCAGTCAGACGTCTCCGTCGTCGTATAGGGGAATCGCAGGGACCTCCTCAAAGCCGTTGTAGAATTCTGGGAGGATTATCCTGCCGAGAAAATGCGAAGCGTGTGGATGTGCTTGAGCGACTCGTTTCCCGCCATAATGGAGGTCGCGGGTTGGAACGACTGAATATATGTAGGACTCAGTGACCAGTCAAGGCCCCATGACCAATCACGGTCCCTGTGACCGACCAGTCAAACAGTCACAAACTCCCCATGACCAGTCACAAATTAGTTTACCAGTCACAAATGCCCCATGACCAGTCACAAATCACCACACATGTACATGTGTAAAGCACACAGTTCGTGACTGCTCGCGGAGTGCTTCGTACTGCAGGATTTGTTGTGGAAACTATAATTCCCTTTGAGCGGTCACAGAATAGTTTTTATTTTTATTTATTTTTTATCACATTGCACATACCTACGGAAGAAGGGGGAGACAAAACGAAGACGAAACAAAAAAGACAACAATGGGTGTGTAGGCGCTACATGAGCTGCGCTGGGGGGAGACAGTTGCGACCACTATAATTCCAAGCGAACAGGTATATGCGGAATGTACAGTTACGGCCACTCTTTCTCAGTGAGTAGTCACAGGCAGAATATAGGTATTTCTGTATTACAAGAGAGATTGGAAGCTTTGTCACAACTCTGAGTTTAACGTATTACTACGATCGTCAGGCAACTGATGGCTCCAAAACGGGCAGCCTGAACATAAGGGGGAGTAAGGTGGGAAATTCTGATGGGTATCATAGGCGACGTGTATCATAGCGCAAGAGTCAGGTGCAGGCGTGAAGTTGCCAAGTCTTCAGACTTGGAGCTATGCAGCAGCAGTTCCAGCGTGAATGATAATTATAGAATAGAGCTGGGGACTTCAATGCCAAATCCACACATGCCCACACCATTACACACACACACACACACACTCTGTCCTTTTTCTCACATACACCCACACGCGCGTACACGCACACACACACATGCGCGCACACACACACACATTCTCTCTCTCTCCCACACACACACACACGCACTCTCTTTCTCACGCATGCACACAAACACACACACTCACACATGCGCGCACACACTTACTCACACACACACACATACACACACAAACACACACAAATTGGCTGCGGGACTACCAGCTAGATTCACGTGACCTTGCGGACAAAGTTACGGAGGTAGAACTTATTTTCATGACGACACTTGGACACAAGTATATCTGTATCATTATTATATTTTTTATCTCTTTTCAAACAATCCACAAGCCAAGAAGAGATGCGTAGACGGAAGAACCGTACTCTTGGTGATACTGATATGCCAGTTCAAGAACATCTCGTCAGACATACATATCGACACATGTCTGGTGCACTCTCACTAACAAGCAGGCATCGCAGGGTACATTCGCACCAGCAATCACAAGAAGTTGCACTTGAGTGAATATTTCTATAAAATTAATAAGTACATGTAGAAGGCAAATAGTACGTAATGGACAAATGAAGGTGTGGAGGATCGCCCAAAAACACTGACAAGGAGACAGTAAACGGTACACAGTACTCGTATGCATGTACTTATAATACACGTTATAGCAGCACAACGAGAAAGACCATGACTTGTACATGTACCATAATGTTGCATCAATAAATTTTACAGAGTTATTTTGGGAGTAGGAATGAAGATGTGTTCGAAGCAGTAAACTGCGTAAGCAATACGTTCAGCCACAATATTGAAATACAGTTTCCTGCAGCCAAACCAAGACACTCACACTTCTCTGGTCTAGTTCGCCATTCTTATCGCTAACATGACTTGATTTTTCTTACGATGGTTCTTGAGAATGGATCAATGATGTCTCGAATAGATGTCTTCCCTGAACGACTTCAACTGAGAGGCAGTTTCAGTTTCAACAAGCTGGACATTTTTTCTGTGGAGTCTTCCACAAGAAAGACAGAGCTACACACACGAAGGTGCTTGGTGTACTCAGTACCTTCTTGGAGATGAACATATTTTCTTTTCCATCTTCATTATATTTTCGTCTCTGCATCGTCGACGATGTCCACTTCTGACTCCGTAATCTTGTCACCCATCCTCTCCAAAAACACAAAGCGAGTGCTGCTTGTATGCTGGATCAGTTGAAATCAGTCTCCGTTCTAGCAAGATCGGCATGCAAAAAATTACTTGACTGAAAATATTCCGAAATAGCTTTTCTGAACGACGAAGTTTGTTCTTCAAATATGATGAATAGCACTACCTACTAGCCAGAACGTCCTCTCAAAAGAGATTCTATCTGAAGCCTGCAAGATTTTCGACCACCCTTCGTTTTGGAGAGGAGCCCACACACACCAGACTCGAGCTACAAGTAAACTACGCGGAGATCGAGAGTTGATCGAAATCTTTCTTGCTCACTTCGGAAACCTGTGTCTGTGAAGGAAAAAAGTAGGCTGATCCGAGTGATCGCGTGAATGCCTACAGATGAGTTGTAATATTTTGACGTGGACCCTGTGACCGTTCACAGAGAAAGTCGCGGCTGTTTGTGACTGGTCATCGGGATTCAAACTGGTGTGTGACTTTATGACTGCTCTTCGGGGATTTGTGACTGTTTGATTGGTCACGGGGATCGTGATCGGTCATCGAGACGTGACTGCTCACTGAGTCCTACATATAGTCGACACCGATTCGTACACAGCTCTGGAGATGAAGAGGACGTAGCCAAAGTTCCGCGTCGGATCATCACTGCAGCTGAAAAGAATCTGAACGAAATGGGAGCGGAAGCAGCGACTGTTGGCGATGCGGAGTCAGCTTCGTCAGGCGACAATGACAGGCGCGACGAAGACTCTGAATAAACTCAATCACATTCGTCTAAGTTGCTTTTTTCTTTGTGTATAGCTTGTAAACAGGTTAGACAATGCCACGAGTGTTATTTCAAGTCAAACGGAACAATTCCAGAGCTGTGCCCAGCCTTAAAAAAAAGTCACGAAGTTTTTGTATACGGAGGAAGTAGCAAAAAAAAACTTGATGTTCCCGTTCATTAGACTGCCAGGCATTTAACGGCAAATTGGAAGCACCAATGTGTTTCTGGATAAAGCAGAAACCCCAGATCGACTGATTGTACTAGGTATCACCACCCTCCGTTTCTCAATCCCAGCAAGAAAAATGTACCATTGCCTTCACTTGCATCTGTCCTTACATGTACTTTGGAAAGGATTCATTCCACTTGGCGTGAAAGAGAAAAAAATCTACAAATTCATTTCTAAGCGTTCTGCAGGATTCGAACCTGCACTGATGCATTGAATGTGATGCCAGCGATAAACGCCTCATTGATATACACAAGCTAGGGATGCCACGCGATTAATCAAAGATCGAAATCTCTATTCAAATGGTTCGAATACCGGTACAAACCGAATATTGTATGGCCAGCAGATACGAATAAAAGCAATCGGGGATAAATAGAGCAAGAATAAAATATTACGAGCAACACACGCCAAGACAATCCTCACTTGCAGTTTGCACTTACTGCTGAAATCATTTGACCTGGCGTGATGGAGAGAAAAATCTCTGACCGTATGTCTAACCGTTCTGCAGTATTCTAAAATGCACTTCAGAATCTTCCTCATGACCGTCGTGATAACCGAATACTGACGAGATCTGGCACCATGAAGAAGGTCAAGGGACTGTGGGAAGTTTGATTAACTGTGTATTTTGGACAAGCAATGATAATGTGAAAGAAAATAATCTAAAATAACCGTGTACCATATAATTTCCGTGTGATTCCAGGCCAGATGCCGCTTCCTGCTATGAATCGTTAATATTTGTCCTCTTTGTTTTTGCTACCCAGATTCCCCTTAGGTGCCCGTGGCTACTAGCAAAAAAACTTAATGTTCCCGTTCATTAGACTGCCAAGCATTTAACGGCAAATTGGAAGCACCAATGTGTTTCTGGATAAAGCAGAAACCCCAGATCGACTGATTGTACTAGGTATCACCACCCTCCGTTTCTTAATCCCAGCAAGAAAAATGTACCATTGCCTTCACTTGCATCTGTCCTTACTTTCGAAAGGATTCATTCCACTTGGCGTGAAAGAGAAAAAAATCTACAAATTCATTTCTAAGCGTTTTGCAGGATTCGAACCTGCACTTATGCATTGAATGTGATGCCAGCGATAAACGCCTCATTGATATACAAAAGCTAGGCATGCCACGCGATTAATCAAAGATCGAAATCTCTATTTAAATGGTTCGAATACCGGTACAAACCGAATATTGGTTGGCCTGCAGATACGTATAAAAGCAATTGGGGATAAATCAAGCAAAAATAAAATATTACGAGCAACACATGCCAAGACAATTGTTCGTTACTTGCATTTTGCATTTACTGCTGAAATCATTTGACCTGGCGTGATGGAGAGAAAAATCTCTGACCGTATGTCTAACCGTTCTGCAGTATTCTAAAATGCACTTAAGCATCTTCCTCATAACCGTCGTGAGAACCGAATACTGACGAGATCTGGCACCATGAAGAAGGTCAAGGGACTGTGGGAAGTTTGATTAACTGTGTATTTTGGACAAGCAATGAAAATGTGAAAGAAAATAATCTAAAATAACCGTGTACCATATAATTTCCGTGTGATTCCAGGCAAGATGCCGCTTCCTGCTATGAATCGTTAATATTTGTCCTCTTTGTTTTTGCTACCCAGATTCCCCTTAGGTGCCCGTGGCTACTAGCAAACAAAACTTAATGTTCCCGTTCATTAGACTGCCAAGCATTTAACGGCAAATTGGAAGCACCAATGTGTTTCTGGATAAAGCAGAAACCCCAGATCGACTGATTGTACTAGATATCACCACCCTCCGTTTCTTAATCCCAGCAAGAAAAATGTACCTTTGCCTTCACTTGCATCTGTCTTTACTTTCGAAAGGTTTCATTCCACTTGGCGTGAAAGAGAAAAAAATCTACAAATTCATTTCTAAGCGTTCTGCAGGATTCGAACCTGCACTTATGCATTGAATGTGATGCCAGCGATAACCGCCTCGTTGATATACACAAGCTAGGCATGCCACGCGATTAATCAAAGATCGAAATCTCTATTTAAATGGTTCGAATACCGGTACAAACCGAATATTGTTTGGCCTGCAGATACGTATAAAAGCAATAGGGGATAAATCAAGCAAAAATAAAAGATTACGAGCAACACATGCCAAGACAATTGTTCGTTACTTGCATTTTGCACTTACTGCTGAAATCATTTGAGCTGGCGTGATGGAGAGAAAAATCTCTGACCGTATGTCTAACCGTTCTGCAGTATTCTAAAATGCACTTAAGCATCTTCCTCATAACCGTCGTGAGAACCGAATACTGACGAGATCTGGCACCATGAAGAAGTTCAAGGGACTGTTGAAAGTTGGATTAACTGTGTATTTTGGACAAGCAATGAAAATGTGAAAGAAAATAATCTAAAATAACCGTGTACCATATAATTTCCGTGTGATTCCAGGCAAGATGCCGCTTCCTGCTATGAATCGTTAATAATTGTCCACTTTGTTTTTGCTACCCAGATTCCCCTTAGGTGCCCGTGGCTACTAGCAAACAAAACTTAATGTTCCCGTTCATTAGACTGCCAAGCATTTAACGGCAAATTGGAAGCACCAATGTGTTTCTGGATAAAGCAGAAACCCCAGATCGACTCATTGTACTAGATATCACCACCCTCCGTTTCTTAATCCCAGCAAGAAAAATGTACCTTTGCCTTCACTTGCATCTGTCTTTACTTTCGAAAGGTTTCATTCCACTTGGCGTGAAAGAGAAAAAAATCTACAAATTCATTTCTAAGCGTTCTGCAGGATTCGAACCTGCACTTATGCATTGAATGTGATGCCAGCGATAAACGCCTCGTTGATATACACAAGCTAGGCATGCCGCGCGATTAATCAAAGATCGAAATCTCTATTTAAATGGTTCGAATACCGGTACAAACCGAATATTGTTTGGCCTGCAGATACGTATAAAAGCAGTTGGAGATAAATCAAGCAAAAATAAAATATTATGAGCAACACATGCCAAGACAATTGTTCGTTACTTGCATTTTGCACTTACTGCTGAAATCATTTGACCTGGCGTGATGGAGAGAAAAATCTCTGACCGTATGTCTAACCGTTCTGCAGTATTCTAAAATGCACTTCAGCATCTTCCTCATAACCGTCGTGAGAACCGAATACTGACGAGATCTGGCACCATGAAGAAGTTCAAGAGACTGTGGGAAGTTTGATTAACTGTGTATTTTGGACAAGCAATGAAAATGTGAAAGAAAATAATCTAAAATAACCGTGTACCATATAATTTCCGTGTGATTCCAGGCCAGATGCCGCTTCCTGCTATGAATCGTTAATATTTGTCCTTTTTGTTTTTGCTACCCAGATTCCCCTTAGGCCTCGGTCACACTACGGCAGTTTGAAGCTGGACGCAGCGTCAAGCCGCAGCACTTGACGCAGACGCGGGGTCACACAGTGTTTTGTTTTTTGCAGCTCATGACTGCCGCGGCCTGACGCATTTGGCTACGTCACAAAATCACCAGGGAAACTCAATGACGACACGGATTTCCACGGAAACCGGCCTTTTGCTTATCATACCAAAAAAATTGTCGGACAAAGTTTTCAAATTTGTCATTGATTTTTGATTACAAGAAGACGAAAGGTCCACGCGTGCACGATCGTTGTTGCTTCTTTCCCAATTTGAAGCCATTTTCAGTTGTAGTGTCATGGATCAGGCAAGAAAAGTCCGCATCGCAGCTGTGTTTCTCCTGACTTCGTCATGCTGGTTGTCCTTTTTGGGGCTCTTGACGACAACACAACACTCACAAGTCAACAGGCTCCAGTTGGCCGATGACCCACTCAAACAACTGGTCCTTTCTCGACATCATTTTCTTCTCAGAAAATGCCTCGCTCTTCCGCCAGGTTCGGAGCAGAGCAGCCTCGGCCTCGTAGGTCCACGGACTCATCTCGAACAAAAAGAGGGAACAAAACAAACCTTGAAGAGACGAATGTCGAATAACTGCTCAACTCAAGCAAAGTGTCTTGAAACTAATTTTACTTGAAAGACACTGTTTTTCCGCCAAGCGTCACTCCCATCAGCGGCAACGCAGCCGATTTCCCCACGTCAGACGCAGCAGCGTCTGACGCTCAAACTTCCCGCGTTGCGTCAGTTGCCATGGAAAAGCTAATGATTCTGACGCTGACGCAGCATTTTTGCCGTAGTGTGACCGAGGCCTTAGGTGCCCGTGGCTACTAGCAAAACAAACTTAATGTTCCCGTTCATTAGACTGCCAAGCATTTAACGGCAAATTGGAAGCACCAATGTGTTTCTGGATAAAGCAGAAACCCCAGATCGACTGATTGTACTAGGTATCACCACCCTCCGTTTCTCAATCCCAGCAAGAAAAATGTACCATTGCCTTCACTTGCATCTGTCCTTACTTTGGAAAGGATTCATTCCACTTGGCATGAAAGAGAAAAAAATCTACAAATTCATTTCTAAGCGTTCTGCAGGATTCGAACCTGCACTTATGCATTGAATGTGATGCCAGCGATAAACGCCTCATTGATATACACAAGCTAGGCATGCCATGCGATTAATCAAAGATCGAAATCTCTATTTAAACGGTTCGAAAACCGGTACAAACCGAATATTGTATGGCCTGCAGATACGAATAAAAGCAATCGGGGATAAATCGAGCAAGAACGAGAGAGCGTGGAGGCTCAGGGCCCTGCGCTATGCTTTGTTGCCTAGCTCATCGTGCATGTTGTTAGAACTGATGGAAATGCTTTTTCCTTTGATTAGCTACATCATTGTATTGCAAAAACGTTTCAATGAGATACTGAAGTAACGTCTTCTGCATAGCTATGGAACCGGCGCTGACTCTGCCGATCACGGGCGTTCTGGAGTCGACGGGATGTCTGTCCTGACGTTTCCTGGGACCGGCGCTGACTCTGCCGATCACGGGCGTTCTTCTTCTTCTTATTATTATACTGACGTTAACTAACATCCATTCTGATTACATTTACTCGTCTTCCTACTTCGTATTTCTTTCCAGAAAATCTCTCCATACAGCAGGGAGTCGTTCACATAATATGACTCCCTGCTATACATCTACATTATTATTATTATTATTATTATTATTATTTAAATAGGCGTCGAGGCGACAATAGTTTTAGAATTGCGATCAACAGAACGAGCTGAACCGACATTTTCACAAAGGCTTTTATTGTATTCAAAAAAACGAGTGTATACGAAGGCAGTGAAGAACATGTAAGAAAGAAAAAATGTGATATGGAAGAAATGATGAACAAAAAATTGTACTTCGAACTAGTTTTCGCACAACACTCCTCAGGAAGCTACGTTGTACTAATGAAAAACAATCCAGAAAGATACTGATAAAGAGAGTTAATGGAGTGAGAAGAAACAACACCTATGAAAATGATAATCCTAGCACTAAGGTAATAACAGGAAAAACTGCGAAAGCACTTAACGAACTTGTAAGGACTACTAGTATACTGTGACACAAGATATGACAACATGGCCAGCCAGAGCCAAACAGACAGAACAAGTTGCTACTAAAACAATTTCAAACGAATAATGCTGTCCTTCTGGACACACAGATTAGGCTTATGAATACGTTGACAAACGGCTTCTAACACACTCAACTGCAACTTATAACCATGACGAGCACGGCACAAAACAGAAAAAGAAGAATCAGAATAAACCTTACAGCAATCAGGACGAGATGCAAGATGCTTATACACTGATGACTTCCTACTAGAAAACACACGCTCGCACCCACTTTTACTCACACGATCATTCTCGCTCTCACACTCACCGGAATCACTGGACTCACTGGCCGAATCCTCCTCAACGACTTCCTGCCTCGGAGCAATCAGGGCCCGTCTCCTCCCATCCCTCGTCTCACGTTCCTGTTGTGTATTCCGTTGGCTCGGTACTTCCGTACTGAAATAGGTCATGGTGTAATTAGCAGTGGTTCTTCTGGGTCTCGTTGATATTGAGGTAGGTATTGTTGTCGTCTCTGCCGGTGATGCAGCAAGCGATGCTGATGCAAACGTGTCTGCATGCAACACACGTGGCGTCGCCAAAGCCACATCCACCTCCGCTGGTGGAGGGAGTGACTTGGTCATGGCCACGGGAGCCAATGGTGGACTTGTCGAGTGAGACGCTAGGTCCTGTGTTGGCGGAGGTAGTGGTTGTTTACGGGGTCTTCCCCGCGTGGGACGCTCCAGTTGTGCGCTACGTGGGATAATGTGTAAAGGAGTGTGTTGCTTGATGCGTTCGCTCAGGTGCTGAACAGTCCTACCAACATACCGGCTAGCACAATTCCGGCATTCAAAGTTGTAGATTACATGACTTAAATGATGGGTTGGTAGGACGTCCTTCAACACCGTGAACGAACGCATCGTTGTGTAGACGGGTATGAAGTGTACCGCATAGTAGGTTTGTTTGATGATCGCACGAACTTCACGACTCAAATTGTCAGACTTCTTGCCCTTCCATGGTAAGCACAAAAAGACAGGACAACGAGCAGGCCCTATCAATTCATGTTTCGGCGTGGGGGCTGTAGACAATAGTTTTGCCAACATGTCGCCTGGGTATCCGTTTTTGGTGAAAACTGAACGGAGAAATTCGAGCTCACCACTGAGTTTACAAGGTGAACAGATCCGTTTGGCGCGATCCACGAGATTCTTTACTAAGTTGACTTTATAATTAGATGAACAGTACGAGTCATAGGAAATGTATTGTCCGGTGAATGTCGGTTTACGATACACCGATGTTACGCTACCAAATTCGGTTTTCTCAACAAGTACGTCGAGGAAGGGTAACTTGCTTGACTGCTCGTGCTCACATGTGAAGCGGAGGGAACGTCGAGGAAGGGTAACTTGCTTGACTGCTCGTGCTCACATGTGAAGCGGAGGGAAGGGTGAAGGGTGTTGAGAGCACCAAGAAAGACCTGTCCTGATTGCTGTAAGGTTTATTCTGATTCTTCTTTTTCTGTTTTGTGCCGTGCTCGTCATGGTTATAAGTTGCAGTTGAGTGTGTTAGAAGCCGTTTGTCAACGTATTCATAAGCCTAATCTGTGTGTCCAGAAGGACAGCATTATTCGTTTGAAATTGTTTTAGTAGCAACTTGTTCTGTCTGTTTGGCTCTGGCTGGCCATGTTGTCATATCTTGTGTCACAGTATACTAGTAGTCCTTACAAGTTCGTTAAGTGCTTTCGCAGTTTTTCCTGTTATTACCTTAGTGCTAGGATTATCATTTTCATAGGTGTTGTTTCTTCTCACTCCATTTCTCTTTATCAGTATCTTTCTGGATTGTTTTTCATTAGTACAACGTAGCTTCCTGAGGAGTGTTGTGCGAAAACTAGTTCGAAGTACAATTTTTTGTTCATCATTTCTTCCATATCACATTTTTTCTTTCTTACATGTTCTTCACTGCCTTCGTATACACTCGTTTTTTTGAATACAATAAAAGCCTTTGTGAAAATGTCGGTTCAGCTCGTTCTGTTGATCGCAATTCTAAAATTATTATTATTATTATTATTATTTCCACATAATATCAATATCAATATCTCTCAACGGAAGTGTCCTTGCTGGTGTCTGTATGGTTCGGCTGAAGAGCGCGTGGTTGTGATGAGTTGGGAATGCAATGAATTGAAAATATGGCCGAAAGCTCTGTCGCAATATTTAGTTCTGAAGTTTTAATGCGCCGTTAGTGGCAGAGCAGAGTGGACACGAAGAGTCGGTGAAGAAAGAAGGAGAGATGACAAGACGAGTCGGTGAAGAAGGAAGGAGGAAAGCAAGACACATCTGCAACATCTTTGATCAAACTGAGCTGAGCTGCTGATACGAAGCGTCGACCAAGCATCCCTGACTGGAGTGAATGCCCCAGCTGGCCTCTCGTTTGTCAGTGGTTGCTACTAGACCTGTTAGTATCACACTCACGACTACAAGTTTCCTGGTGTGCATCAACATCGGCATCAGTGGGGCCTCCCGCTGTCGATCCTGTTGACGGGCGGACAGGTAGATGTGAATCCTGAACGGCAACCGAGCCTGTCGCATTGGGGGATCTCGGCGGTGAGTCTCGCCTCGCCTGCATACATGGACATTGCAACATCATAATAATAAACAACATACATGTACTTTCCATTGGCATCAATATTCCGAGTAAGATTTTCGTCGCTTGTGTGGTGTGTTTCTCCACCAATGAGCGCGTACTATGATTATTTATCGCTGTTCTCACACTTTACCATTTTAGCAGCTTGCATATGCCATTGATATTATGTGGAAAGCGCGCACTTGCGCCATTTCTGGTGTATAAGAATGATCATTCATCAATTATCATCATTATCATCCTCTACTGATGAGCTCCGACAGGGAGCGAAACAGCTGTCTAGAGGCGTGGAGCAATATTATCTCTCAACGGAAGTGTCCTTGCTGGTGTCTGTATGGTTCGGCTGAAGAGCGCGTGGTTGTGATGAGTTGGGAATGCAATGAATTGAAAATATGGCCGAAAGCTCTGTCGCAATATTTAGTTCTGAAGTTTTAATGCGCCGTTAGTGGCAGAGCAGAGTGGACACGAAGTGTCGGGGAAGCAAGAAGAAGAGGTGACAAGACGAGTCGGTGAAGAAGGAAGGAGGAAAGCAAGACACATCTGCAACATCTTTGATCAAACTGAGCTGAGCTGCTGATACGAAGCGTCGACCAAGCATCCCTGACTGGAGTGAATGCCCCAGCTGGCCTCTCGTTTGTCAGTGGTTGCTAGTACTAGACCTGTTAGTATCACACTCACGACTACAAGTTTCCCGGTGTGCATCAACATCGGCATCAGTGGGGCCTCCCGCTGTCGATCCTGTTGACGGGCGGACAGGTCGGTGTGAATCCTGAACGGCAACCGAGCCTGTCGCGTTGGGGGATCTCGGCGGTGAGTCTCGCCTCGCCTGAATACATGGACATTGCGACATCATAATAATAAACAACATACATGTACTTTCCATTGGCATCAGTATTCCGCGTCAGGTTTTCATCGCTTGTGTGGTGTGTTTCTTCACCAATGAGCGCGTACTATGATTATTTATCGCTGTTCTCACACTTTACCATTTTAGCAGCTTGCATATGCCATTGATATATGTGGAAAGCGCGCATTTGCGCCATTTCTGGTGTATAAGAATGATCATTCCTCCATTATCATCATTATTATCCTCTACTGATGAGCTCCGACAGGGAGCGAAACAGCTGTCTAGAGGCGTGGAGCAATATTATCTCTCAACGGAAGTGTCCTTGCTGGTGTCTGTATGGTTCGGCTGAAGAGCGCGTGGTTGTGATGAGTTGGGAATGCAATGAATTGAAAATATGGCCGAAAGCTCTGTCGCAATATTTAGTTCTGAATTATTATTATTATTATTATTATTATTAATTCAACATCTCCTGGCTCGTCAGAAGACTGCCAATATATATGAGAAGTCGGGTGGTAGCCAACCACGGCGAACTGAATAATAAGGAGAGAAACAAAGACAAAGACATGACTGTATATACGTTATAATTATTATGCTTTCCGCCTACATGCGATTCCCGGGCTGGTCGACAGGCGGCCCAGCCAGCCAGCTAGTGGGATCTTGGCCTCGCACACAAATCCACACAAAATGTTACTGGACTGAATGCATTCCCCCATACACTTCGCATATATACTAGTACTGATTCTCTTGATGGTACCGTACTCTTGATGGTACGGGACAGGTACGGGATAGCGCCAGGCATGTCGATGGCACAAACAACAAACAAAAATATTGTGGCCAGCTGTCTTTGCTGGTACGGTACAGTACGGGATAGATACGGGATAGCGCCAGGCGTGACACAAACAAACAAACAAACAAACAAACAAACAAACAAACAAACACCAAACGAGAGAGCTTGGAAGCTCAGGGCCCTGCGCTATGCTTTGTTGCCTAGCTTATCGTGTATGTTGTTAGAACTGATGGAAATGCTTTTTCCTTTGATTAGCTACATCATTGTATTGCAAAAACGTTTCACTGAGATACTGAAGTCACGTCTTCTGCATAGCTATGGGACCGGCGCTGACTCTGCCGATCACGGGCGCTCTGGAGTCAACGGGATGTCTGTCCTGACGTTTCCTGGGACCGGCGCTGACTCTGCCGATCACGGGCGTTCTTCTTCTTATTATTATTATACTGACGGCAACTAACATCCATTCTGATTGCATTTACTCGTCTCCCTACTTCGTATTTCTTTCCAGAAAATCTCCCCATACAGCAGGGAGTCGTTTACAGAACATGACACCCTGCTATACATCTACATGACTGTATATACGTTATAATTATTATGCTATCGGCCTATATGCGATTCCCGGGCTGGTCGACAGGCGGCCCAGCCAGCCAGCTAGTGGGATCTCGGCCTCGCACACAAATCCACACAAAATGTTACTGCACTGAATGCATTCCCCCGATACACTTCGCATATATACTCATTCTGTTGATGGTACCGTACTCTTGATGGTACGGGACAGGTAAGGGATAGCGCCAGGCATGTCGATGGCACAAACAAACAAAAATATTGTGGCCAGCTGTCTTTGCTGGTACGGTACAGTACGGGACAGATACGGGATAGCGCCAGGCGTGACACAAACAAACAAACAAACAAACAAACAAACAAACAAACAAACAAACAAACAAACAAACAAACACCAAATTAAAGCTGTGTGGACCCTGGCTAGCGCCAGACGTTACTGAAGTAACGTCTTCTGCATAGCTACGGGAATTAAAGCTGTGTGGACCCTGGCTAGCGCCAGACGTTAGTGAAGTAACGTCTTCTGCATAGCTACGGGAATAAAAATTAATATTACGAGCAACACACGCCAAGACAATCCTCACTTGCAGTTTGCACTTACTGCTGAAATCATTTGACCTGGCGTGATGGAGAGAAAAATCTCTGACCGTATGTCTAACCGTTCTGCAGTATTCTAAAATGCACTTTTAAAGCATCTTCCTCATAACCGTCGTGAGAACCGAATACTGACGAGATCTGGCACCATGAAGAAGGTCAAGGGACTGTGGGAAGTTTGATTAACTGTGCATTTTGGACAAGCAATCAAAATGTGAAAGAAAACAATCTAAAATAACCGTGTACCATATATTTTCCGTGTGATTCCAGGCCAGATGCCGCTTCCTGCTATGAATCGTTAATATTATTTTGTCCTCTTTGTTTTTTGCTACCCAGATTCCCCTTAGGTGCCCGTCGCTACTAATTCCTCCGTATACAAAAACTTCGTGACTTTTTTTCAACTGTGTTTTTGAGCAAGAACCTGCTGAACGAACCGCGCCAAAGGCTGTCATCGACAACCCACATTCATGTTGAAGTAGGTCTGGTTGATCCCGAACAGATTCTCCACGGAAACCATGCGTGTGAGGACGTTGCCGACAGGAACTCACGAGTCAAATGAAAAAAACTTAACACCTACTTTTTCGAAACTGACACCGTGACGAAGTCGATCTCGCGGCTGGAAGACGGAGTCACGCAGCACTCGCTGCCATGAAACTGGCCAGGCTCGTACTTGCGGTGCGCGGCCCCATATGCAACGTGAGAACCTAAATCGGTTCTGCTCGCACGGCAAGATGAAACATTTTAGTCGTCGTGCAATCAGCGCTGACTCCGGATCGGAATGTCGACGACCTGGCTTTCTTCGCCTCTCTCCAGTCAGACGTCTCCGTCGTCGTATAGGGGAATCGCAGGGACCTCCTCAAAGCCGTTGTAGAATTCTGGGAGGATTATCCTGCCGAGAAAATGCGAAGCGTGTGGATGTGCTTGAGCGACTCGTTTCCCGCCATAATGGAGGTCGCGGGTTGGAACGACTGAATATATGTAGGACTCAGTGACCAGTCAAGGCCCCATGACCAATCACGGTCCCTGTGACCGACCAGTCAAACAGTCACAAACTCCCCATGACCAGTCACAAATTAGTTTACCAGTCACAAATGCCCCATGACCAGTCACAAATCACCACACATGTACATGTGTAAAGCACACAGTTCGTGACTGCTCGCGGAGTGCTTCGTACTGCAGGATTTGTTGTGGAAACTATAATTCCCTTTGAGCGGTCACAGAATAGTTTTTATTTTTATTTATTTTTTATCACATTGCACATACCTACGGAAGAAGGGGGAGACAAAACGAAGACGAAACAAAAAAGACAACAATGGGTGTGTAGGCGCTACATGAGCTGCGCTGGGGGGAGACAGTTGCGACCACTATAATTCCAAGCGAACAGGTATATGCGGAATGTACAGTTACGACCACTCTTTCTCAGTGAGTAGTCACAGGCAGAATATAGGTATTTCTGTATTACAAGAGAGATTGGAAGCTTTGTCACAACTCTGAGTTTAACGTATTACTACGATCGTCAGGCAACTGATGGCTCCAAAACGGGCAGCCTGAACATAAGGGGGAGTAAGGTGGGAAATTCTGATGGGTATCATAGGCGACGTGTATCATAGCGCAAGAGTCAGGTGCAGACGTGAAGTTGCCAAGTCTTCAGACTTGGAGCTATGCAACAGCAGTTCCAGCGTGAATGATAATTATAGAATAGAGCTGGGGACTTCAATGCCAAATCCACACATGCCCACACCATTACACACACACACACACACTCTGTCCTTTTTCTCACATACACCCACACGCGCGTACACGCACACACACACATGCGCGCACACACACACACATTCTCTCTCTCTCCCACACACACACACACGCACTCTCTTTCTCACGCATGCACACAAACACACACACTCACACATGCGCGCACACACTTACTCACACACACACACATACACACACAAACACACACAAATTGGCTGCGGGACTACCAGCTAGATTCACGTGACCTTGCGGACAAAGTTACGGAGGTAGAACTTATTTTCATGACGACACTTGGACACAAGTATATCTGTATCATTATTATATTTTTTATCTCTTTTCAAACAATCCACAAGCCAAGAAGAGATGCGTAGACGGAAGAACCGTACTCTTGGTGATACTGATATGCCAGTTCAAGAACATCTCGTCAGACATACATATCGACACATGTCTGGTGCACTCTCACTAACAAGCAGGCATCGCAGGGTACATTCGCACCAGCAATCACAAGAAGTTGCAGTGAGTGAATATTTCTATAAAATTAATAAGTACATGTAGAAGGCAAATAGTACGTAATGGACAAATGAAGGTGTGGAGGATCGCCCAAAAACACTGACAAGGAGACAGTAAACGGTACACAGTACTCGTATGCATGTACTTATAATACACGTTATAGCAGCACAACGAGAAAGACCATGACTTGTACATGTACCATAATGTTGCATCAATAAATTTTACAGAGTTATTTTGGGAGTAGGAATGAAGATGTGTTCGAAGCAGTAAACTGCGTAAGCAATACGTTCAGCCACAATATTGAAATACAGTTTCCTGCAGCCAAACCAAGACACTCACACTTCTCTGGTCTAGTTCGCCATTCTTATCGCTAACATGACTTGATTTTTCTTACGATGGTTCTTGAGAATGGATCAATGATGTCTCGAATAGATGTCTTCCCTGAACGACTTCAACTGAGAGGCAGTTTCAGTTTCAACAAGCTGGACATTTTTTCTGTGGAGTCTTCCACAAGAAAGACAGAGCTACACACACGAAGGTGCTTGGTGTACTCAGTACCTTCTTGGAGATGAACATATTTTCTTTTCCATCTTCATTATATTTTCGTCTCTGCATCGTCGACGATGTCCACTTCTGACTCCGTAATCTTGTCACCCATCCTCTCCAAAAACACAAAGCGAGTGCTGCTTGTATGCTGGATCAGTTGAAATCAGTCTCCGTTCTAGCAAGATCGGCATGCAAAAAATTACTTGACTGAAAATATTCCGAAATAGCTTTTCTGAACGACGAAGTTTGTTCTTCAAATATGATGAATAGCACTACCTACTAGCCAGAACGTCCTCTCAAAAGAGATTCTATCTGAAGCCTGCAAGATTTTCGACCACCCTTCGTTTTGGAGAGGAGCCCACACACACCAGACTCGAGCTACAAGTAAACTACGCGGAGATCGAGAGTTGATCGAAATCTTTCTTGCTCACTTCGGAAACCTGTGTCTGTGAAGGAAAAAAGTAGGCTGATCCGAGTGATCGCGTGAATGCCTACAGATGAGTTGTAATATTTTGACGTGGACCCTGTGACCGTTCACAGAGAAAGTCGCGGCTGTTTGTGACTGGTCATCGGGATTATATTTCAGAATGCTCTGTCTCCATATCAACGTGTTTGGCCTAATTCTCTAACTTGACAGCTAGTTTGTAGTGTATTTTACATGTTTTATGTGAATTTTGTGTTTTATTTTGTGCGCATGCCCTTTGGCATCTTGGAAAGCGCACATTTTTTTGTTGTCAAAACTGTCCGTTCCACACTTGCTCTTCGGCCTTTTTTCTAGCTCGCCTTGAGTGACGGCTGCGTTTTTTGTACGTCTTGTACCTTTTCAGTTTTGAAACATTTCTTAGTCTTTGTACTTCTTCTAGTTATGGATACTGGTATGGAGACGTCGTCTACACCGTCCAGCGAGATGGTTGGAATCCTGGAAAATATCCAAGCCAGCATGCAAAGCATTGCTGATCGTGTAACGAGAATCGAGGATAGTCAAAGACAAAATCCTTCGACTGTCTCATTCCTCGGCACGTCCACACCATACAAGGAGCAAAGCTCCAAGTCATGGCCGGATGATAGCAGTGTGATGGAGGAAATGGAGAAAGAGACGGAAGAGTTGGACTCCAAAGGGGTCAAACTTTTTCCTGTGTCTGATTCAACTATGGGTTTGTTGAAGTCGAGTTTTTGTTCCGCCTTGCCGAATCCGAGCAGGCGACAAATTCGTGACAAGTTTGGTGCCCCAAACTGTCCACACTCGGCTTGTCCTGGACTTGACAAAGTCATGAAGTCCAGGATGTCCAATGAGACAAAGTCTCGAGACAAACAATTGGCGCGCCTGCAAAGCTTGGGCCTGGACGCCGTTGGTCCCCTAACTCGAGTGTTGGAGGGAGCAGAGAGTGGGGATATCTCTGCTTGCGAGATATTGGAGGCTGTACAGTCAGCAGTCAAACTCCTCGGGAATTTTTCGGCCCAATGTAATCGGGAACGCCGTCAAATTGCCCTCTCTAGTCTGAACCCCCGCATTGCGGATATGGCTGAGGACGACTCCATTTTTACCGAAGCCCGTCAACATTTGTTTGGCGACGGCTTTTATAAGAAGGCGAAGGAGCGTGATGACGAGATGCGGGTGCTGAACAGCGTTGCAGCCAGCAAGACCCATACCCAGTCAGCTCCTGCCAAGAAACCGAGCGGTTTCAAGAGCCACCAGCCGGTTTTTCACCGGGACTCCCGCAATTCCCGTGGAGGATTCAGGGGACGAGGACGGTACCAGCCTTACGCAGGCAATTCGAGCTTCAGCCACGGCAGCAGCAAGAAGTCCTCGGACTCTGCCAAGTGACATCCAGCTCCAACAAGTCCAAGTCCAGCACACGAGCATCAGCGGGACCAGAAGTGCCTCCTCATGAATCATTTGAAAGAAATAAAATTTCTTCCAAATATGTCTCAATCTCCGCTTATGGTGTGCCTGAAGGACTTGGGTTTTGTGGACATGGCTCAAAGCATAGCCTTACAGAGTCCTCCCCCTGCAGGGAAGATACAACTTTTCATTCAAAATTGGAAAGTTCTCACATCCGACCGTTGGGTACAGGATTGTGTGCAAGGGTATGCAATAGATTGGATTGCTCAACCCCATCAAGTGAAACCGCCCCACGAAATAGTCTTTTCCGGGGAAGAGATGAACTGTCTTTCACTAGAAGTGCAAAAGATGGTAGAGAAACATGCTGTTACGGAAGTACAGATGAAGAAACAAGAGAAAGAATTCATTTCTCAGTTGTTTGCAGTCCCGAAGAAGGACGGGGGTGTGAGACCAATAATAAATCTGAAGAGTCTCAACACCTTTGTGAGGAAAGTTTCCTTCAAGATGGAAGGAATTCACACTCTCAAAGACCTGCTAAAGCAGGGCGACTGGATGACGAAAGTCGATCTAAAGGACGCTTACTTTGCGATCCCGATAACGCCGGAACACACATCCTACCTGAAATTTCAGTGGATGGGAAAGACGTACCGGTTCAACTGCCTACCTTTCGGTCTGTCGTCGGCTCCATGGGTCTTTACCAAGACCACGAAGCCAATAATGGTTTTTCTCAGGACACTCGGACTGAGAGTAATCATCTACATAGACGATATTCTGATTCTGGCAGAAAGCGAAGAGAAAGCTCGTCAACACACAATGTGCCTGATCTTTCTACTCGAAAACTTGGGTTTCACAGTAAACCAAACCAAATCCCAAGTGATTCCAACACAGGAGACAGAATTCCTCGGGTTGACAGTGAACTCCGCAACGATGGAGCTGAAGTTACCCTCAGACAAGATCAAGAAGATCAAGTCCGAGGCGAAAAGTCTACTGCAAGCAGATGCCTTGACGGCGTTGGCAGTTTCCAGATTTCTGGGCAAACTGAACCATGCGGCCCAAGCAATCGCTGCGGCACCATTGTTTTACAGACACCTGCAGAGGTGTCTACAAGTGTCTCTCGAGGAGGGGAATCAAGAGTACTCCCATCCTTGCCATCTGTCACCAGATGCCAGAGAGGAACTGACATGGTGGACGGATCACCTGTCTCACAAGAACGGGAAACAACTCCTGTTGGCGAAGCCGGACATGGTGATAGAGACAGATGCATCCACAATAGGCTGGGGAGCATCTTTCAACAATGTTCGAACAGGCGGACCATGGTCCCCACAGGAACGACACATGCACATCAACTGCCTGGAATTACTGGCGGCATCCCTTGCGATCAAGAGCTATGCCAAGGATGCTACAGATGTTGTGATCCATCTAAAGATGGACAACACGACTGCCCTGACTTACATCAACAAACTGGGAGGAACCGTATCACCGGAACTCAACCGGTTGACGAAAGAGCTCTGGGTGTGGTGCTTTCAGAGGAATATCACTCTCAAAGCCTCTCATCTCGCGGGTTCGTTGAATGTGATTGCCGACGAGGAATCCCGAGTGATGAAAGACAGATCGGACTGGATGCTATGCCCGAAAATCTTTCAAAGGATAAACTCGAGATTCGGCCCACTGGATGTGGACCTCTTTGCCTCTCGACTGTCCCATCAACTCCCACAGTATGTGAGTTGGAGACCCGACCCAGTAGCAATAGCCACAGATGCCTTCACAATGAACTGGAAAGTTTCGAACGGCTATGCCAACCCACCTTGGAACTTGATAGGCAAAGTCCTGCAACAAGTCCAACAACAGAATGCAGAGATTGTGCTTGTGGCACCGGTATGGCCGGGCCAAGTGTGATATCCAATGCTATTGGACATGCTGATCCAAGAGCCTTGCCTCATAACGAGCTCCAGAAGCCCGATCCAACCAACTCACCCAGTCAACGAACCGGAGATAAACCCACCCCTAGCCGTGTGGAATATCTCAGGTCAAGATACTCATCAGAGAACCTTTCGGGAGAGGCTTCAAAACTTCTCCTCGCATCTTGGAGACAGAAGTCTGCAAAAACTTATGATTCCCTCTTTAAGAAATGGGCATGCTGGTGTGTCGAAAGGGACATTGATCCCATTTCGGGAGATATAGCCGGCGTGGTTAACTTCTTGGCTTCTCTTTATCAGAATAAGTACCAGTATAGGTCCTTGTGTAATTATCGATCTGCAATATCATCTATCCACGACAAAGTTGATGGATACGAAGTGGGATCACACCCAATGGTAAGCAGACTACTGAAGGGCGTCTTCCATGAAAGACCACCCCAACCTAGGTACTCCTCAACGTGGGACGTATCAAAGGTCACAACATACCTGGTCTCACTAGGTCAGAACGAGCAAATGTCCCTCCAGGATATAACGTTCAAAATCACGATGCTGTTGGCCCTCACTAGGCCATCGAGATCGGTGGATCTTGTGAACCTTGATATAAGGTTCAGGCAGTTTAGCCCGGAGGGCGTAACATTTCACCCGACAAAACTGGCAAAGCAGTCCAGGCAGAACAAGAAGATTACAGAGTTCTTCTTCCCAGCATTTAAGGACAATGCACTATTGTGTCCTGTGCAAACATTGAAGGACTACGAAAGTAGGACCTTGGCGAATCGAGCTGATGATGAAAAGCAAGCTCAACTCCTGATTGCTACAATACAACCCTACAAAGCGGTGTCATCATCGACCGTAGCCAGATGGATTAAAACAGTTCTGGCGAAGGCCGGAATCGATACGGATATCTTCAAAGCGCACTCGGTGCGAAGTGCTGCAACTTCAGCTGCAGCAGACGCTGGGGTCACAACGACCGATATCCTCTCTGCAGCAGATTGGAGCAGTGAGAGTATCTTCCAAAAGTTCTACTACAAGCCTCAGAAGAACAACACCTTCGGGAAGGCTGTCCTGTCTACCAAGCTGTCGACCACTGACAAGCTACAAAATCACGTTGATATGGAGACAGAGCATTCTGAAATATAATTACAGAATGGCTCAGACCACGCAGTGGTCGCCAGCTATTCTGGATTATATGAAGAATGTGATGTCGAACATATCAACGTCCCTTCCCTCCCACCCGTCTACGTTGATATTGGGACAATGCACTTGTTAGAGGCTCGCTATCAAAGGCCGAAGAGCAAGTGTGGAACGGACAGTTTTGACAACAAAAAAATGTGCGCTTTCCAAGATGCCAAAGGGCATGCGCACAAAATAAAACACAAAATTCACATAAAACATGTAAAATACACTACAAACTAGCTGTCAGGTTAGAGAATTAGGCCAAACACGTTGATATGTTCGACATCACATTCTTCATATAATCCAGAATAGCTGGCGACCACTGCGTGGTCTGAGCCATTCTGTAATTCAAACTGGTGTGTGACTTTATGACTGCTCTTCGGGGATTTGTGACTGTTTGATTGGTCACGGGGATCGTGATCGGTCATCGAGACGTGACTGCTCACTGAGTCCTACATATAGTCGACACCGATTCGTGCACAGCTCTGGAGATGAAGAGGACGTAGCCAAAGTTCCGCGTCGGATCATCACTGCAGCTGAAAAGAATCTGAACGAAATGGGAGCGGAAGCAGCGACTGTTGGCGATGCGGAGTCAGCTTCGTCAGGCGACAATGACAGGCGCGACGAAGACTCTGAATAAACTCAATCACATTCGTCTAAGTTGCTTTTTTCTTTGTGTATAGCTTGTAAACAGGTTAGACAATGCCACGAGTGTTATTTCAAGTCAAACGGAACAATTCCAGAGCTGTGCCCAGCCTTAAAAAAAAGTCACGAAGTTTTTGTATACGGAGGAAGTAGCAAAAAAAAACTTGATGTTCCCGTTCTTTAGACTGCCAGGCATTTAACGGCAAATTGGAAGCACCAATGTGTTTCTGGATAAAGCAGAAACCCCAGATCGACTGATTGTACTAGGTATCACCACCCTCCGTTTCTCAATCCCAGCAAGAAAAATGTACCATTGCCTTCACTTGCATCTGTCCTTACATGTACTTTGGAAAGGATTCATTCCACTTGGCGTGAAAGAGAAAAAAATCTACAAATTCATTTCTAAGCGTTCAGCAGGATTCGAACCTGCACTGATGCATTGAATGTGATGCCAGCGATAAACGCCTCATTGATATACACAAGCTAGGGATGCCACGCGATTAATCAAAGATCGAAATCTCTATTCAAATGGTTCGAATACCGGTACAAACCGAATATTGTATGGCCAGCAGATACGAATAAAAGCAATCGGGGATAAATAGAGCAAGAATAAAATATTACGAGCAACACACGCCAAGACAATCCTCACTTGCAGTTTGCACTTACTGCTGAAATCATTTGACCTGGCGTGATGGAGAGAAAAATCTCTGACCGTATGTCTAACCGTTCTGCAGTATTCTAAAATGCACTTCAGAATCTTCCTCATAACCGTCGTGAGAACCGAATACTGACGAGATCTGGCACCATGAAGAAGGTCAAGGGACTGTGGGAAGTTTGATTAACTGTGTATTTTGGACAAGCAATGATAATGTGAAAGAAAATAATCTAAAATAACCGTGTACCATATAATTTCCGTGTGATTCCAGGCCAGATGCCGCTTCCTGCTATGAATCGTTAATATTTGTCCTCTTTGTTTTTGCTACCCAGATTCCCCTTAGGTGCCCGTGGCTACTAGCAAAAAAACTTAATGTTCCCGTTCATTAGACTGCCAAGCATTTAACGGCAAATTGGAAGCACCAATGTGTTTCTGGATAAAGCAGAAACCCCAGATCGACTGATTGTACTAGGTATCACCACCCTCCGTTTCTTAATCCCAGCAAGAAAAATGTACCATTGCCTTCACTTGCATCTGTCCTTACTTTCGAAAGGATTCATTCCACTTGGCGTGAAAGAGAAAAAAATCTACAAATTCATTTCTAAGCGTTTTGCAGGATTCGAACCTGCACTTATGCATTGAATGTGATGCCAGCGATAAACGCCTCATTGATATACAAAAGCTAGGCATGCCACGCGATTAATCAAAGATCGAAATCTCTATTTAAATGGTTCGAATACCGGTACAAACCGAATATTGGTTGGCCTGCAGATACGTATAAAAGCAATTGGGGATAAATCAAGCAAAAATAAAATATTACGAGCAACACATGCCAAGACAATTGTTCGTTACTTGCATTTTGCATTTACTGCTGAAATCATTTGACCTGGCGTGATGGAGAGAAAAATCTCTGACCGTATGTCTAACCGTTCTGCAGTATTCTAAAATGCACTTAAGCATCTTCCTCATAACCGTCGTGAGAACCGAATACTGACGAGATCTGGCACCATGAAGAAGGTCAAGGGACTGTGGGAAGTTTGATTAACTGTGTATTTTGGACAAGCAATGAAAATGTGAAAGAAAATAATCTAAAATAACCGTGTACCATATAATTTCCGTGTGATTCCAGGCAAGATGCCGCTTCCTGCTATGAATCGTTAATATTTGTCCTCTTTGTTTTTGCTACCCAGATTCCCCTTAGGTGCCCGTGGCTACTAGCAAACAAAACTTAATGTTCCCGTTCATTAGACTGCCAAGCATTTAACGGCAAATTGGAAGCACCAATGTGTTTCTGGATAAAGCAGAAACCCCAGATCGACTGATTGTACTAGATATCACCACCCTCCGTTTCTTAATCCCAGCAAGAAAAATGTACCTTTGCCTTCACTTGCATCTGTCTTTACTTTCGAAAGGTTTCATTCCACTTGGCGTGAAAGAGAAAAAAATCTACAAATTCATTTCTAAGCGTTCTGCAGGATTCGAACCTGCACTTATGCATTGAATGTGATGCCAGCGATAACCGCCTCGTTGATATACACAAGCTAGGCATGCCACGCGATTAATCAAAGATCGAAATCTCTATTTAAATGGTTCGAATACCGGTACAAACCGAATATTGTTTGGCCTGCAGATACGTATAAAAGCAATAGGGGATAAATCAAGCAAAAATAAAAGATTACGAGCAACACATGCCAAGACAATTGTTCGTTACTTGCATTTTGCACTTACTGCTGAAATCATTTGAGCTGGCGTGATGGAGAGAAAAATCTCTGACCGTATGTCTAACCGTTCTGCAGTATTCTAAAATGCACTTAAGCATCTTCCTCATAACCGTCGTGAGAACCGAATACTGACGAGATCTGGCACCATGAAGAAGTTCAAGGGACTGTTGAAAGTTGGATTAACTGTGTATTTTGGACAAGCAATGAAAATGTGAAAGAAAATAATCTAAAATAACCGTGTACCATATAATTTCCGTGTGATTCCAGGCAAGATGCCGCTTCCTGCTATGAATCGTTAATAATTGTCCACTTTGTTTTTGCTACCCAGATTCCCCTTAGGTGCCCGTGGCTACTAGCAAACAAAACTTAATGTTCCCGTTCATTAGACTGCCAAGCATTTAACGGCAAATTGGAAGCACCAATGTGTTTCTGGATAAAGGAGAAACCCCAGATCGACTCATTGTACTAGATATCACCACCCTCCGTTTCTTAATCCCAGCAAGAAAAATGTACCTTTGCCTTCACTTGCATCTGTCTTTACTTTCGAAAGGTTTCATTCCACTTGGCGTGAAAGAGAAAAAATCTACAAATTCATTTCTAAGCGTTCTGCAGGATTCGAACCTGCACTTATGCATTGAATGTGATGCCAGCGATAAACGCCTCGTTGATATACACAAGCTAGGCATGCCACGCGATTAATCAAAGATCGAAATCTCTATTTAAATGGTTCGAATACCGGTACAAACCGAATATTGTTTGGCCTGCAGATACGTATAAAAGCAGTTGGAGATAAATCAAGCAAAAATAAAATATTATGAGCAACACATGCCAAGACAATTGTTCGTTACTTGCATTTTGCACTTACTGCTGAAATCATTTGACCTGGCGTGATGGAGAGAAAAATCTCTGACCGTATGTCTAACCGTTCTGCAGTATTCTAAAATGCACTTCAGCATCTTCCTCATAACCGTCGTGAGAACCGAATACTGACGAGATCTGGCACCATGAAGAAGTTCAAGAGACTGTGGGAAGTTTGATTAACTGTGTATTTTGGACAAGCAATGAAAATGTGAAAGAAAATAATCTAAAATAACCGTGTACCATTTAATTTCCGTGTGATTCCAGGCCAGATGCCGCTTCCTGCTATGAATCGTTAATATTTGTCCTTTTTGTTTTTGCTACCCAGATTCCCCTTAGGCCTCGGTCACACTACGGCAGTTTGAAGCTGGACGCAGCGTCAAGCCGCAGCACTTGACGCAGACGCGGGGTCACACAGTGTTTTGTTTTTTGCAGCTCATGACTGCCGCGGCCTGACGCATTTGGCTACGTCACAAAATCACCAGGGAAACTCAATGACGACACGGATTTCCACGGAAACCGGCCTTTTGCTTATCATACCAAAAAAATTGTCGGACAAAGTTTTCAAATTTGTCATTGATTTTTGATTACAAGAAGACGAAAGGTCCACGCGTGCACGATCGTTGTTGCTTCTTTCCCAATTTGAAGCCATTTTCAGTTGTAGTGTCATGGATCAGGCAAGAAAAGTCCGCATCGCAGCTGTGTTTCTCCTGACTTCGTCATGCTGGTTGTCCTTTTTGGGGCTCTTGACGACAACACAACACTCACAAGTCAACAGGCTCCAGTTGGCCGATGACCCACTCAAACAACTGGTCCTTTCTCGACATCATTTTCTTCTCAGAAAATGCCTCGCTCTTCCGCCAGGTTCGGAGCAGAGCAGCCTCGGCCTCGTAGGTCCACGGACTCATCTCGAACAAAAAGAGGGAACAAAACAAACCTTGAAGAGACGAATGTCGAATAACTGCTCAACTCAAGCAAAGTGTCTTGAAACTAATTTTACTTGAAAGACACTGTTTTTCCGCCAAGCGTCACTCCCATCAGCGGCAACGCAGCCGATTTCCCCACGTCAGACGCAGCAGCGTCTGACGCTCAAACTTCCCGCGTTGCGTCAGTTGCCATGGAAAAGCTAATGATTCTGACGCTGACGCAGCATTTTTGCCGTAGTGTGACCGAGGCCTTAGGTGCCCGTGGCTACTAGCAAAACAAACTTAATGTTCCCGTTCATTAGACTGCCAAGCATTTAACGGCAAATTGGAAGCACCAATGTGTTTCTGGATAAAGCAGAAACCCCAGATCGACTGATTGTACTAGGTATCACCACCCTCCGTTTCTCAATCCCAGCAAGAAAAATGTACCATTGCCTTCACTTGCATCTGTCCTTACTTTGGAAAGGATTCATTCCACTTGGCATGAAAGAGAAAAAAATCTACAAATTCATTTCTAAGCGTTCTGCAGGATTCGAACCTGCACTTATGCATTGAATGTGATGCCAGCGATAAACGCCTCATTGATATACACAAGCTAGGCATGCCATGCGATTAATCAAAGATCGAAATCTCTATTTAAACGGTTCGAAAACCGGTACAAACCGAATATTGTATGGCCTGCAGATACGAATAAAAGCAATCGGGGATAAATCGAGCAAGAACGAGAGAGCTTGGAAGCTCAGGGCCCTGCGCTATGCTTTGTAGCCTAGCTCATCGTGCATGTTGTTAGAACTGATGGAAATGCTTTTTCCTTTGATTAGCTACATCATTGTATTGCAAAAACGTTTCAATGAGATACTGAAGTAACGTCTTCTGCATAGCTATGGAACCGGCGCTGACTCTGCCGATCACGGGCGTTCTGGAGTCGACGGGATGTCTGTCCTGACGTTTCCTGGGACCGGCGCTGACTCTGCCGATCACGGGCGTTCTTCTTCTTCTTATTATTATACTGACGTTAACTAACATCCATTCTGATTACATTTACTCGTCTTCCTACTTCGTATTTCTTTCCAGAAAATCTCTCCATACAGCAGGGAGTCGTTCACATAATATGACTCCCTGCTATACATCTACATTATTATTATTATTATTATTATTATTATTATTATTATTATTATTATTTCCACATAATATCAATATCAATATCTCTCAACGGAAGTGTCCTTGCTGGTGTCTGTATGGTTCGGCTGAAGAGCGCGTGGTTGTGATGAGTTGGGAATGCAATGAATTGAAAATATGGCCGAAAGCTCTGTCGCAATATTTAGTTCTGAAGTTTTAATGCGCCGTTAGTGGCAGAGCAGAGTGGACACGAAGAGTCGGTGAAGAAAGAAGGAGAGATGACAAGACGAGTCGGTGAAGAAGGAAGGAGGAAAGCAAGACACATCTGCAACATCTTTGATCAAACTGAGCTGAGCTGCTGATACGAAGCGTCGACCAAGCATCCCTGACTGGAGTGAATGCCCCAGCTGGCCTCTCGTTTGTCAGTGGTTGCTACTAGACCTGTTAGTATCACACTCACGACTACAAGTTTCCTGGTGTGCATCAACATCGGCATCAGTGGGGCCTCCCGCTGTCGATCCTGTTGACGGGCGGACAGGTAGATGTGAATCCTGAACGGCAACCGAGCCTGTCGCATTGGGGGATCTCGGCGGTGAGTCTCGCCTCGCCTGCATACATGGACATTGCAACATCATAATAATAAACAACATACATGTACTTTCCATTGGCATCAATATTCCGAGTAAGATTTTCGTCGCTTGTGTGGTGTGTTTCTCCACCAATGAGCGCGTACTATGATTATTTATCGCTGTTCTCACACTTTACCATTTTAGCAGCTTGCATATGCCATTGATATTATGTGGAAAGCGCGCACTTGCGCCATTTCTGGTGTATAAGAATGATCATTCATCAATTATCATCATTATCATCCTCTACTGATGAGCTCCGACAGGGAGCGAAACAGCTGTCTAGAGGCGTGGAGCAATATTATCTCTCAACGGAAGTGTCCTTGCTGGTGTCTGTATGGTTCGGCTGAAGAGCGCGTGGTTGTGATGAGTTGGGAATGCAATGAATTGAAAATATGGCCGAAAGCTCTGTCGCAATATTTAGTTCTGAAGTTTTAATGCGCCGTTAGTGGCAGAGCAGAGTGGACACGAAGTGTCGGGGAAGCAAGAAGAAGAGGTGACAAGACGAGTCGGTGAAGAAGGAAGGAGGAAAGCAAGACACATCTGCAACATCTTTGATCAAACTGAGCTGAGCTGCTGATACGAAGCGTCGACCAAGCATCCCTGACTGGAGTGAATGCCCCAGCTGGCCTCTCGTTTGTCAGTGGTTGCTAGTACTAGACCTGTTAGTATCACACTCACGACTACAAGTTTCCCGGTGTGCATCAACATCGGCATCAGTGGGGCCTCCCGCTGTCGATCCTGTTGACGGGCGGACAGGTCGGTGTGAATCCTGAACGGCAACCGAGCCTGTCGCGTTGGGGGATCTCGGCGGTGAGTCTCACCTCGCCTGAATACATGGACATTGCGACATCATAATAATAAACAACATACATGTACTTTCCATTGGCATCAGTATTCCGCGTCAGGTTTTCATCGCTTGTGTGGTGTGTTTCTTCACCAATGAGCGCGTACTATGATTATTTATCGCTGTTCTCACACTTTACCATTTTAGCAGCTTGCATATGCCATTGATATATGTGGAAAGCGCGCATTTGCGCCATTTCTGGTGTATAAGAATGATCATTCCTCCATTATCATCATTATTATCCTCTACTGATGAGCTCCGACAGGGAGCGAAACAGCTGTCTAGAGGCGTGGAGCAATATTATCTCTCAACGGAAGTGTCCTTGCTGGTGTCTGTATGGTTCGGCTGAAGAGCGCGTGGTTGTGATGAGTTGGGAATGCAATGAATTGAAAATATGGCCGAAAGCTCTGTCGCAATATTTAGTTCTGAATTATTATTATTATTATTATTATTATTATTATTAATTCAACATCTCCTGGCTCGTCAGAAGACTGCCAATATATATGAGAAGTCGGGTGGTAGCCAACCACGGCGAACTGAATAATAAGGAGAGAAACAAAGACAAAGACATGACTGTATATACGTTATAATTATTATGCTTTCCGCCTACATGCGATTCCCGGGCTGGTCGACAGGCGGCCCAGCCAGCCAGCTAGTGGGATCTTGGCCTCGCACACAAATCCACACAAAATGTTACTGGACTGAATGCATTCCCCCATACACTTCGCATATATACTAGTACTGATTCTCTTGATGGTACCGTACTCTTGATGGTACGGGACAGGTACGGGATAGCGCCAGGCATGTCGATGGCACAAACAACAAACAAAAATATTGTGGCCAGCTGTCTTTGCTGGTACGGTACAGTACGGGATAGATACGGGATAGCGCCAGGCGTGACACAAACAAACAAACAAACAAACAAACAAACAAACAAACACCAAACGAGAGAGCTTGGAAGCTCAGGGCCCTGCGCTATGCTTTGTTGCCTAGCTTATCGTGTATGTTGTTAGAACTGATGGAAATGCTTTTTCCTTTGATTAGCTACATCATTGTATTGCAAAAACGTTTCACTGAGATACTGAAGTCACGTCTTCTGCATAGCTATGGGACCGGCGCTGACTCTGCCGATCACGGGCGCTCTGGAGTCAACGGGATGTCTGTCCTGACGTTTCCTGGGACCGGCGCTGACTCTGCCGATCACGGGCGTTCTTCTTCTTATTATTATTATACTGACGGCAACTAACATCCATTCTGATTGCATTTACTCGTCTCCCTACTTCGTATTTCTTTCCAGAAAATCTCCCCATACAGCAGGGAGTCGTTTACAGAACATGACACCCTGCTATACATCTACATGACTGTATATACGTTATAATTATTATGCTATCGGCCTATATGCGATTCCCGGGCTGGTCGACAGGCGGCCCAGCCAGCCAGCTAGTGGGATCTCGGCCTCGCACACAAATCCACACAAAATGTTACTGCACTGAATGCATTCCCCCGATACACTTCGCATATATACTCATTCTGTTGATGGTACCGTACTCTTGATGGTACGGGACAGGTAAGGGATAGCGCCAGGCATGTCGATGGCACAAACAAACAAAAATATTGTGGCCAGCTGTCTTTGCTGGTACGGTACAGTACGGGACAGATACGGGATAGCGCCAGGCGTGACACAAACAAACAAACAAACAAACAAACAAACAAACAAACAAACAAACAAACAAACACCAAATTAAAGCTGTGTGGACCCTGGCTAGCGCCAGACGTTACTGAAGTAACGTCTTCTGCATAGCTACGGGAATTAAAGCTGTGTGGACCCTGGCTAGCGCCAGACGTTACTGAAGTAACGTCTTCTGCATAGCTACGGGAATAAAAATTAATATTACGAGCAACACACGCCAAGACAATCCTCACTTGCAGTTTGCACTTACTGCTGAAATCATTTGACCTGGCGTGATGGAGAGAAAAATCTCTGACCGTATGTCTAACCGTTCTGCAGTATTCTAAAATGCACTTTTAAAGCATCTTCCTCATAACCGTCGTGAGAACCGAATACTGACGAGATCTGGCACCATGAAGAAGGTCAAGGGACTGTGGGAAGTTTGATTAACTGTGCATTTTGGACAAGCAATCAAAATGTGAAAGAAAACAATCTAAAATAACCGTGTACCATATATTTTCCGTGTGATTCCAGGCCAGATGCCGCTTCCTGCTATGAATCGTTAATATTATTTTGTCCTCTTTGTTTTTTGCTACCCAGATTCCCCTTAGGTGCCCGTCGCTACTAATTCCTCCGTATACAAAAACTTCGTGACTTTTTTTCAACTGTGTTTTTGAGCAAGAACCTGCTGAACGAACCGCGCCAAAGGCTGTCATCGACAACCCACATTCATGTTGAAGTAGGTCTGGTTGATCCCGAACAGATTCTCCACGGAAACCATGCGTGTGAGGACGTTGCCGACAGGAACTCACGAGTCAAATGAAAAAAACTTAACACCTACTTTTTCGAAACTGACACCGTGACGAAGTCGATCTCGCGGCTGGAAGACGGAGTCACGCAGCACTCGCTGCCATGAAACTGGCCAGGCTCGTACTTGCGGTGCGCGGCCCCATATGCAACGTGAGAACCTAAATCGGTTCTGCTCGCACGGCAAGATGAAACATTTTAGTCGTCGTGCAATCAGCGCTGACTCCGGATCGGAATGTCGACGACCTGGCTTTCTTCGCCTCTCTCCAGTCAGACGTCTCCGTCGTCGTATAGGGGAATCGCAGGGACCTCCTCAAAGCCGTTGTAGAATTCTGGGAGGATTATCCTGCCGAGAAAATGCGAAGCGTGTGGATGTGCTTGAGCGACTCGTTTCCCGCCATAATGGAGGTCGCGGGTTGGAACGACTGAATATATGTAGGACTCAGTGACCAGTCAAGGCCCCATGACCAATCACGGTCCCTGTGACCGACCAGTCAAACAGTCACAAACTCCCCATGACCAGTCACAAATTAGTTTACCAGTCACAAATGCCCCATGACCAGTCACAAATCACCACACATGTACATGTGTAAAGCACACAGTTCGTGACTGCTCGCGGAGTGCTTCGTACTGCAGGATTTGTTGTGGAAACTATAATTCCCTTTGAGCGGTCACAGAATAGTTTTTATTTTTATTTATTTTTTATCACATTGCACATACCTACGGAAGAAGGGGGAGACAAAACGAAGACGAAACAAAAAAGACAACAATGGGTGTGTAGGCGCTACATGAGCTGCGCTGGGGGGAGACAGTTGCGACCACTATAATTCCAAGCGAACAGGTATATGCGGAATGTACAGTTACGACCACTCTTTCTCAGTGAGTAGTCACAGGCAGAATATAGGTATTTCTGTATTACAAGAGAGATTGGAAGCTTTGTCACAACTCTGAGTTTAACGTATTACTACGATCGTCAGGCAACTGATGGCTCCAAAACGGGCAGCCTGAACATAAGGGGGAGTAAGGTGGGAAATTCTGATGGGTATCATAGGCGACGTGTATCATAGCGCAAGAGTCAGGTGCAGGCGTGAAGTTGCCAAGTCTTCAGACTTGGAGCTATGCAACAGCAGTTCCAGCGTGAATGATAATTATAGAATAGAGCTGGGGACTTCAATGCCAAATCCACACATGCCCACACCATTACACACACACACACACACACACTCTGTCCTTTTTCTCACATACACCCACACGCGCGTACACGCACACACACACATGCGCGCACACACACACACATTCTCTCTCTCTCCCACACACACACACACACGCACTCTCTTTCTCACGCATGCACACAAACACACACACTCACACATGCGCGCACACACTTACTCACACACACACACATACACACACAAACACACACAAATTGGCTGCGGGACTACCAGCTAGATTCACGTGACCTTGCGGACAAAGTTACGGAGGTAGAACTTATTTTCATGACGACACTTGGACACAAGTATATCTGTATCATTATTATATTTTTTATCTCTTTTCAAACAATCCACAAGCCAAGAAGAGATGCGTAGACGGAAGAACCGTACTCTTGGTGATACTGATATGCCAGTTCAAGAACATCTCGTCAGACATACATATCGACACATGTCTGGTGCACTCTCACTAACAAGCAGGCATCGCAGGGTACATTCGCACCAGCAATCACAAGAAGTTGCACTTGAGTGAATATTTCTATAAAATTAATAAGTACATGTAGAAGGCAAATAGTACGTAATGGACAAATGAAGGTGTGGAGGATCGCCCAAAAACACTGACAAGGAGACAGTAAACGGTACACAGTACTCGTATGCATGTACTTATAATACACGTTATAGCAGCACAACGAGAAAGACCATGACTTGTACATGTACCATAATGTTGCATCAATAAATTTTACAGAGTTATTTTGGGAGTAGGAATGAAGATGTGTTCGAAGCAGTAAACTGCGTAAGCAATACGTTCAGCCACAATATTGAAATACAGTTTCCTGCAGCCAAACCAAGACACTCACACTTCTCTGGTCTAGTTCGCCATTCTTATCGCTAACATGACTTGATTTTTCTTACGATGGTTCTTGAGAATGGATCAATGATGTCTCGAATAGATGTCTTCCCTGAACGACTTCAACTGAGAGGCAGTTTCAGTTTCAACAAGCTGGACATTTTTTCTGTGGAGTCTTCCACAAGAAAGACAGAGCTACACACACGAAGGTGCTTGGTGTACTCAGTACCTTCTTGGAGATGAACATATTTTCTTTTCCATCTTCATTATATTTTCGTCTCTGCATCGTCGACGATGTCCACTTCTGACTCCGTAATCTTGTCACCCATCCTCTCCAAAAACACAAAGCGAGTGCTGCTTGTATGCTGGATCAGTTGAAATCAGTCTCCGTTCTAGCAAGATCGGCATGCAAAAAATTACTTGACTGAAAATATTCCGAAATAGCTTTTCTGAACGACGAAGTTTGTTCTTCAAATATGATGAATAGCACTACCTACTAGCCAGAACGTCCTCTCAAAAGAGATTCTATCTGAAGCCTGCAAGATTTTCGACCACCCTTCGTTTTGGAGAGGAGCCCACACACACCAGACTCGAGCTACAAGTAAACTACGCGGAGATCGAGAGTTGATCGAAATCTTTCTTGCTCACTTCGGAAACCTGTGTCTGTGAAGGAAAAAAGTAGGCTGATCCGAGTGATCGCGTGAATGCCTACAGATGAGTTGTAATATTTTGACGTGGACCCTGTGACCGTTCACAGAGAAAGTCGCGGCTGTTTGTGACTGGTCATCGGGATTCAAACTGGTGTGTGACTTTATGACTGCTCTTCGGGGATTTGTGACTGTTTGATTGGTCACGGGGATCGTGATCGGTCATCGAGACGTGACTGCTCACTGAGTCCTACATATAGTCGACACCGATTCGTGCACAGCTCTGGAGATGAAGAGGACGTAGCCAAAGTTCCGCGTCGGATCATCACTGCAGCTGAAAAGAATCTGAACGAAATGGGAGCGGAAGCAGCGACTGTTGGCGATGCGGAGTCAGCTTCGTCAGGCGACAATGACAGGCGCGACGAAGACTCTGAATAAACTCAATCACATTCGTCTAAGTTGCTTTTTTCTTTGTGTATAGCTTGTAAACAGGTTAGACAATGCCACGAGTGTTATTTCAAGTCAAACGGAACAATTCCAGAGCTGTGCCCAGCCTTAAAAAAAAGTCACGAAGTTTTTGTATACGGAGGAAGTAGCAAAAAAAAACTTGATGTTCCCGTTCTTTAGACTGCCAGGCATTTAACGGCAAATTGGAAGCACCAATGTGTTTCTGGATAAAGCAGAAACCCCAGATCGACTGATTGTACTAGGTATCACCACCCTCCGTTTCTCAATCCCAGCAAGAAAAATGTACCATTGCCTTCACTTGCATCTGTCCTTACATGTACTTTGGAAAGGATTCATTCCACTTGGCGTGAAAGAGAAAAAAATCTACAAATTCATTTCTAAGCGTTCTGCAGGATTCGAACCTGCACTGATGCATTGAATGTGATGCCAGCGATAAACGCCTCATTGATATACACAAGCTAGGGATGCCACGCGATTAATCAAAGATCGAAATCTCTATTCAAATGGTTCGAATACCGGTACAAACCGAATATTGTATGGCCAGCAGATACGAATAAAAGCAATCGGGGATAAATAGAGCAAGAATAAAATATTACGAGCAACACACGCCAAGACAATCCTCACTTGCAGTTTGCACTTACTGCTGAAATCATTTGACCTGGCGTGATGGAGAGAAAAATCTCTGACCGTATGTCTAACCGTTCTGCAGTATTCTAAAATGCACTTCAGCATCTTCCTCATAACCGTCGTGAGAACCGAATACTGACGAGATCTGGCACCATGAAGAAGGTCAAGGGACTGTGGGAAGTTTGATTAACTGTGTATTTTGGACAAACAATGATAATGTGAAAGAAAATAATCTAAAATAACCGTGTACCATATAATTTCCGTGTGATTCCAGGCCAGATGCCGCTTCCTGCTATGAATCGTTAATATTTGTCCTCTTTGTTTTTGCTACCCAGATTCCCCTTAGGTGCCCGTGGCTACTAGCAAAAAAACTTAATGTTCCCGTTCATTAGACTGCCAAGCATTTAACGGCAAATTGGAAGCACCAATGTGTTTCTGGATAAAGCAGAAACCCCAGATCGACTGATTGTACTAGGTATCACCACCCTCCGTTTCTTAATCCCAGCAAGAAAAATGTACCATTGCCTTCACTTGCATCTGTCCTTACTTTCGAAAGGATTCATTCCACTTGGCGTGAAAGAGAAAAAAATCTACAAATTCATTTCTAAGCGTTTTGCAGGATTCGAACCTGCACTTATGCATTGAATGTGATGCCAGCGATAAACGCCTCATTGATATACAAAAGCTAGGCATGCCACGCGATTAATCAAAGATCGAAATCTCTATTTAAATGGTTCGAATACCGGTACAAACCGAATATTGGTTGGCCTGCAGATACGTATAAAAGCAATTGGGGATAAATCAAGCAAAAATAAAATATTACGAGCAACACATGCCAAGACAATTGTTCGTTACTTGCATTTTGCATTTACTGCTGAAATCATTTGACCTGGCGTGATGGAGAGAAAAATCTCTGACCGTATGTCTAACCGTTCTGCAGTATTCTAAAATGCACTTAAGCATCTTCCTCATAACCGTCGTGAGAACCGAATACTGACGAGATCTGGCACCATGAAGAAGGTCAAGGGACTGTGGGAAGTTTGATTAACTGTGTATTTTGGACAAGCAATGAAAATGTGAAAGAAAATAATCTAAAATAACCGTGTACCATATAATTTCCGTGTGATTCCAGGCAAGATGCCGCTTCCTGCTATGAATCGTTAATATTTGTCCTCTTTGTTTTTGCTACCCAGATTCCCCTTAGGTGCCCGTGGCTACTAGCAAACAAAACTTAATGTTCCCGTTCATTAGACTGCCAAGCATTTAACGGCAAATTGGAAGCACCAATGTGTTTCTGGATAAAGCAGAAACCCCAGATCGACTGATTGTACTAGATATCACCACCCTCCGTTTCTTAATCCCAGCAAGAAAAATGTACCTTTGCCTTCACTTGCATCTGTCTTTACTTTCGAAAGGTTTCATTCCACTTGGCGTGAAAGAGAAAAAAATCTACAAATTCATTTCTAAGCGTTCTGCAGGATTCGAACCTGCACTTATGCATTGAATGTGATGCCAGCGATAACCGCCTCGTTGATATACACAAGCTAGGCATGCCACGCGATTAATCAAAGATCGAAATCTCTATTTAAATGGTTCGAATACCGGTACAAACCGAATATTGTTTGGCCTGCAGATACGTATAAAAGCAATAGGGGATAAATCAAGCAAAAATAAAAGATTACGAGCAACACATGCCAAGACAATTGTTCGTTACTTGCATTTTGCACTTACTGCTGAAATCATTTGAGCTGGCGTGATGGAGAGAAAAATCTCTGACCGTATGTCTAACCGTTCTGCAGTATTCTAAAATGCACTTAAGCATCTTCCTCATAACCGTCGTGAGAACCGAATACTGACGAGATCTGGCACCATGAAGAAGTTCAAGGGACTGTTGAAAGTTGGATTAACTGTGTATTTTGGACAAGCAATGAAAATGTGAAAGAAAATAATCTAAAATAACCGTGTACCATATAATTTCCGTGTGATTCCAGGCAAGATGCCGCTTCCTGCTATGAATCGTTAATAATTGTCCACGTTGTTTTTGCTACCCAGATTCCCCTTAGGTGCCCGTGGCTACTAGCAAACAAAACTTAATGTTCCCGTTCATTAGACTGCCAAGCATTTAACGGCAAATTGGAAGCACCAATGTGTTTCTGGATAAAGCAGAAACCCCAGATCGACTCATTGTACTAGATATCACCACCCTCCGTTTCTTAATCCCAGCAAGAAAAATGTACCTTTGCCTTCACTTGCATCTGTCTTTACTTTCGAAAGGTTTCATTCCACTTGGCGTGAAAGAGAAAAAAATCTACAAATTCATTTCTAAGCGTTCTGCAGGATTCGAACCTGCACTTATGCATTGAATGTGATGCCAGCGATAAACGCCTCGTTGATATACACAAGCTAGGCATGCCACGCGATTAATCAAAGATCGAAATCTCTATTTAAATGGTTCGAATACCGGTACAAACCGAATATTGTTTGGCCTGCAGATACGTATAAAAGCAGTTGGAGATAAATCAAGCAAAAATAAAATATTATGAGCAACACATGCCAAGACAATTGTTCGTTACTTGCATTTTGCACTTACTGCTGAAATCATTTGACCTGGCGTGATGGAGAGAAAAATCTCTGACCGTATGTCTAACCGTTCTGCAGTATTCTAAAATGCACTTCAGCATCTTCCTCATAACCGTCGTGAGAACCGAATACTGACGAGATCTGGCACCATGAAGAAGTTCAAGAGACTGTGGGAAGTTTGATTAACTGTGTATTTTGGACAAGCAATGAAAATGTGAAAGAAAATAATCTAAAATAACCGTGTACCATATAATTTCCGTGTGATTCCAGGCCAGATGCCGCTTCCTGCTATGAATCGTTAATATTTGTCCTTTTTGTTTTTGCTACCCAGATTCCCCTTAGGCCTCGGTCACACTACGGCAGTTTGAAGCTGGACGCAGCGTCAAGCCGCAGCACTTGACGCAGACGCGGGGTCACACAGTGTTTTGTTTTTTGCAGCTCATGACTGCCGCGGCCTGACGCATTTGGCTACGTCACAAAATCACCAGGGAAACTCAATGACGACACGGATTTCCACGGAAACCGGCCTTTTGCTTATCATACCAAAAAAATTGTCGGACAAAGTTTTCAAATTTGTCATTGATTTTTGATTACAAGAAGACGAAAGGTCCACGCGTGCACGATCGTTGTTGCTTCTTTCCCAATTTGAAGCCATTTTCAGTTGTAGTGTCATGGATCAGGCAAGAAAAGTCCGCATCGCAGCTGTGTTTCTCCTGACTTCGTCATGCTGGTTGTCCTTTTTGGGGCTCTTGACGACAACACAACACTCACAAGTCAACAGGCTCCAGTTGGCCGATGACCCACTCAAACAACTGGTCCTTTCTCGACATCATTTTCTTCTCAGAAAATGCCTCGCTCTTCCGCCAGGTTCGGAGCAGAGCAGCCTCGGCCTCGTAGGTCCACGGACTCATCTCGAACAAAAAGAGGGAACAAAACAAACCTTGAAGAGACGAATGTCGAATAACTGCTCAACTCAAGCAAAGTGTCTTGAAACTAATTTTACTTGAAAGACACTGTTTTTCCGCCAAGCGTCACTCCCATCAGCGGCAACGCAGCCGATTTCCCCACGTCAGACGCAGCAGCGTCTGACGCTCAAACTTCCCGCGTTGCGTCAGTTGCCATGGAAAAGCTAATGATTCTGACGCTGACGCAGCATTTTTGCCGTAGTGTGACCGAGGCCTTAGGTGCCCGTGGCTACTAGCAAAACAAACTTAATGTTCCCGTTCATTAGACTGCCAAGCATTTAACGGCAAATTGGAAGCACCAATGTGTTTCTGGATAAAGCAGAAACCCCAGATCGACTGATTGTACTAGGTATCACCACCCTCCGTTTCTCAATCCCAGCAAGAAAAATGTACCATTGCCTTCACTTGCATCTGTCCTTACTTTGGAAAGGATTCATTCCACTTGGCATGAAAGAGAAAAAAATCTACAAATTCATTTCTAAGCGTTCTGCAGGATTCGAACCTGCACTTATGCATTGAATGTGATGCCAGCGATAAACGCCTCATTGATATACACAAGCTAGGCATGCCATGCGATTAATCAAAGATCGAAATCTCTATTTAAACGGTTCGAAAACCGGTACAAACCGAATATTGTATGGCCTGCAGATACGAATAAAAGCAATCGGGGATAAATCGAGCAAGAACGAGAGAGCTTGGAAGCTCAGGGCCCTGCGCTATGCTTTGTAGCCTAGCTCATCGTGCATGTTGTTAGAACTGATGGAAATGCTTTTTCCTTTGATTAGCTACATCATTGTATTGCAAAAACGTTTCAATGAGATACTGAAGTAACGTCTTCTGCATAGCTATGGAACCGGCGCTGACTCTGCCGATCACGGGCGTTCTGGAGTCGACGGGATGTCTGTCCTGACGTTTCCTGGGACCGGCGCTGACTCTGCCGATCACGGGCGTTCTTCTTCTTCTTATTATTATACTGACGTTAACTAACATCCATTCTGATTACATTTACTCGTCTTCCTACTTCGTATTTCTTTCCAGAAAATCTCTCCATACAGCAGGGAGTCGTTCACATAATATGACTCCCTGCTATACATCTACATTATTATTATTATTATTATTATTATTATTATTATTATTATTATTATTATTATTTCCACATAATATCAATATCAATATCTCTCAACGGAAGTGTCCTTGCTGGTGTCTGTATGGTTCGGCTGAAGAGCGCGTGGTTGTGATGAGTTGGGAATGCAATGAATTGAAAATATGGCCGAAAGCTCTGTCGCAATATTTAGTTCTGAAGTTTTAATGCGCGTTAGTGGCAGAGCAGAGTGGACACGAAGAGTCGGTGAAGAAAGAAGGAGAGATGACAAGACGAGTCGGTGAAGAAGGAAGGAGGAAAGCAAGACACATCTGCAACATCTTTGATCAAACTGAGCTGAGCTGCTGATACGAAGCGTCGACCAAGCATCCCTGACTGGAGTGAATGCCCCAGCTGGCCTCTCGTTTGTCAGTGGTTGCTACTAGACCTGTTAGTATCACACTCACGACTACAAGTTTCCTGGTGTGCATCAACATCGGCATCAGTGGGGCCTCCCGCTGTCGATCCTGTTGACGGGCGGACAGGTAGATGTGAATCCTGAACGGCAACCGAGCCTGTCGCATTGGGGGATCTCGGCGGTGAGTCTCGCCTCGCCTGCATACATGGACATTGCAACATCATAATAATAAACAACATACATGTACTTTCCATTGGCATCAATATTCCGAGTAAGATTTTCGTCGCTTGTGTGGTGTGTTTCTCCACCAATGAGCGCGTACTATGATTATTTATCGCTGTTCTCACACTTTACCATTTTAGCAGCTTGCATATGCCATTGATATTATGTGGAAAGCGCGCACTTGCGCCATTTCTGGTGTATAAGAATGATCATTCATCAATTATCATCATTATCATCCTCTACTGATGAGCTCCGACAGGGAGCGAAACAGCTGTCTAGAGGCGTGGAGCAATATTATCTCTCAACGGAAGTGTCCTTGCTGGTGTCTGTATGGTTCGGCTGAAGAGCGCGTGGTTGTGATGAGTTGGGAATGCAATGAATTGAAAATATGGCCGAAAGCTCTGTCGCAATATTTAGTTCTGAAGTTTTAATGCGCCGTTAGTGGCAGAGCAGAGTGGACACGAAGTGTCGGGGAAGCAAGAAGAAGAGGTGACAAGACGAGTCGGTGAAGAAGGAAGGAGGAAAGCAAGACACATCTGCAACATCTTTGATCAAACTGAGCTGAGCTGCTGATACGAAGCGTCGACCAAGCATCCCTGACTGGAGTGAATGCCCCAGCTGGCCTCTCGTTTGTCAGTGGTTGCTAGTACTAGACCTGTTAGTATCACACTCACGACTACAAGTTTCCCGGTGTGCATCAACATCGGCATCAGTGGGGCCTCCCGCTGTCGATCCTGTTGACGGGCGGACAGGTCGGTGTGAATCCTGAACGGCAACCGAGCCTGTCGCGTTGGGGGATCTCGGCGGTGAGTCTCGCCTCGCCTGAATACATGGACATTGCGACATCATAATAATAAACAACATACATGTACTTTCCATTGGCATCAGTATTCCGCGTCAGGTTTTCATCGCTTGTGTGGTGTGTTTCTTCACCAATGAGCGCGTACTATGATTATTTATCGCTGTTCTCACACTTTACCATTTTAGCAGCTTGCATATGCCATTGATATAATGTGGAAAGCGCGCATTTGCGCCATTTCTGGTGTATAAGAATGATCATTCCTCCATTATCATCATTATTATCCTCTACTGATGAGCTCCGACAGGGAGCGAAACAGCTGTCTAGAGGCGTGGAGCAATATTATCTCTCAACGGAAGTGTCCTTGCTGGTGTCTGTATGGTTCGGCTGAAGAGCGCGTGGTTGTGATGAGTTGGGAATGCAATGAATTGAAAATATGGCCGAAAGCTCTGTCGCAATATTTAGTTCTGAATTATTATTATTATTATTATTATTATTATTAATTCAACATCTCCTGGCTCGTCAGAAGACTGCCAATATATATGAGAAGTCGGGTGGTAGCCAACCACGGCGAACTGAATAATAAGGAGAGAAACAAAGACAAAGACATGACTGTATATACGTTATAATTATTATGCTTTCCGCCTACATGCGATTCCCGGGCTGGTCGACAGGCGGCCCAGCCAGCCAGCTAGTGGGATCTTGGCCTCGCACACAAATCCACACAAAATGTTACTGGACTGAATGCATTCCCCCATACACTTCGCATATATACTAGTACTGATTCTCTTGATGGTACCGTACTCTTGATGGTACGGGACAGGTACGGGATAGCGCCAGGCATGTCGATGGCACAAACAACAAACAAAAATATTGTGGCCAGCTGTCTTTGCTGGTACGGTACAGTACGGGATAGATACGGGATAGCGCCAGGCGTGACACAAACAAACAAACAAACAAACAAACAAACAAACAAACACCAAACGAGAGAGCTTGGAAGCTCAGGGCCCTGCGCTATGCTTTGTTGCCTAGCTTATCGTGTATGTTGTTAGAACTGATGGAAATGCTTTTTCCTTTGATTAGCTACATCATTGTATTGCAAAAACGTTTCACTGAGATACTGAAGTCACGTCTTCTGCATAGCTATGGGACCGGCGCTGACTCTGCCGATCACGGGCGCTCTGGAGTCAACGGGATGTCTGTCCTGACGTTTCCTGGGACCGGCGCTGACTCTGCCGATCACGGGCGTTCTTCTTCTTATTATTATTATACTGACGGCAACTAACATCCATTCTGATTGCATTTACTCGTCTCCCTACTTCGTATTTCTTTCCAGAAAATCTCCCCATACAGCAGGGAGTCGTTTACAGAACATGACACCCTGCTATACATCTACATGACTGTATATACGTTATAATTATTATGCTATCGGCCTATATGCGATTCCCGGGCTGGTCGACAGGCGGCCCAGCCAGCCAGCTAGTGGGATCTCGGCCTCGCACACAAATCCACACAAAATGTTACTGCACTGAATGCATTCCCCCGATACACTTCGCATATATACTCATTCTGTTGATGGTACCGTACTCTTGATGGTACGGGACAGGTAAGGGATAGCGCCAGGCATGTCGATGGCACAAACAAACAAAAATATTGTGGCCAGCTGTCTTTGCTGGTACGGTACAGTACGGGACAGATACGGGATAGCGCCAGGCGTGACACAAACAAACAAACAAACAAACAAACAAACAAACAAACAAACAAACAAACAAACAAACAAACACCAAATTAAAGCTGTGTGGACCCTGGCTAGCGCCAGACGTTACTGAAGTAACGTCTTCTGCATAGCTACGGGAATTAAAGCTGTGTGGACCCTGGCTAGCGCCAGACGTTACTGAAGTAACGTCTTCTGCATAGCTACGGGAATAAAAATTAATATTACGAGCAACACACGCCAAGACAATCCTCACTTGCAGTTTGCACTTACTGCTGAAATCATTTGACCTGGCGTGATGGAGAGAAAAATCTCTGACCGTATGTCTAACCGTTCTGCAGTATTCTAAAATGCACTTTTAAAGCATCTTCCTCATAACCGTCGTGAGAACCGAATACTGACGAGATCTGGCACCATGAAGAAGGTCAAGGGACTGTGGGAAGTTTGATTAACTGTGCATTTTGGACAAGCAATCAAAATGTGAAAGAAAACAATCTAAAATAACCGTGTACCATATATTTTCCGTGTGATTCCAGGCCAGATGCCGCTTCCTGCTATGAATCGTTAATATTATTTTGTCCTCTTTGTTTTTTGCTACCCAGATTCCCCTTAGGTGCCCGTCGCTACTAATTCCTCCGTATACAAAAACTTCGTGACTTTTTTTCAACTGTGTTTTTGAGCAAGAACCTGCTGAACGAACCGCGCCAAAGGCTGTCATCGACAACCCACATTCATGTTGAAGTAGGTCTGGTTGATCCCGAACAGATTCTCCACGGAAACCATGCGTGTGAGGACGTTGCCGACAGGAACTCACGAGTCAAATGAAAAAAACCTAACACCTACTTTTTCGAAACTGACACCGTGACGAAGTCGATCTCGCGGCTGGAAGACGGAGTCACGCAGCACTCGCTGCCATGAAACTGGCCAGGCTCGTACTTGCGGTGCGCGGCCCCATATGCAACGTGAGAACATAAATCGGTTCTGCTCGCACGGCAAGATGAAACATTTTAGTCGTCGTGCAATCAGCGCTGACTCCGGATCGGAATGTCGACGACCTGGCTTTCTTCGCCTCTCTCCAGTCAGACGTCTCCGTCGTCGTATAGGGGAATCGCAGGGACCTCCTCAAAGCCGTTGTAGAATTCTGGGAGGATTATCCTGCCGAGAAAATGCGAAGCGTGTGGATGTGCTTGAGCGACTCGTTTCCCGGCATAATGGAGGTCGCGGGTTGGAACGACTGAATATATGTAGGACTCAGTGACCAGTCAAGGCCCCATGACCAATCACGGTCCCTGTGACGGACCAGTCAAACAGTCACAAACTCCCCATGACCAGTCACAAATTAGTTTACCAGTCACAAATGCCCCATGACCAGTCACAAATCACCACACATGTACATGTGTAAAGCACACAGTTCGTGACTGCTCGCGGAGTGCTTCGTACTGCAGGATTTGTTGTGGAAACTATAATTCCCTTTGAGCGGTCACAGAATAGTTTTTATTTTTATTTATTTTTTATCACATTGCACATACCTACGGAAGAAGGGGGAGACAAAACGAAGACGAAACAAAAAAGACAACAATGGGTGTGTAGGCGCTACATGAGCTGCGCTGGGGGGAGACAGTTGCCACCACTATAATTCCAAGCGAACAGGTATATGCGGAATGTACAGTTACGGCCACTCTTTCTCAGTGAGTAGTCACAGGCAGAATATAGGTATTTCTGTATTACAAGAGAGATTGGAAGCTTTGTCACAACTCTGAGTTTAACGTATTACTACGATCGTCAGGCAACTGATGGCTCCAAAACGGGCAGCCTGAACATAAGGGGGAGTAAGGTGGAAAATTCTGATGGGTATCATAGGCGACGTGTATCATAGCGCAAGAGTCATGTGCAGGCGTGAAGTTGCCAAGTCTTCAGACTTGGAGCTATGCAGCAGCAGTTCCAGCGTGAATGATAATTATAGAATAGAGCTGGGGACTTCAATGCCAAATCCACACATGCCCACACCATTACACACACACACACACACTCTGTCCTTTTCTCACATACACCCACACGCGCGTACACGCACACACACACATGCGCGCACACACACACATTCTCTCTCTCTCCCACACACACACACACGCACTCTCTTTCTCACGGATGCACACAAACACACACACTCACACATGCGCGCACACACTTACTCACACACACACACACATACACACACAAACACACACAAATTGGCTGCGGGACTACCAGCTAGATTCACGTGACCTTGCGGACAAAGTTACGGAGGTAGAACTTATTTTCATGACGACACTTGGACACAAGTATATCTGTATCATTATTATATTTTTTATCTCTTTTCAAACAATCCACAAGCCAAGAAGAGATGCGTAGACGGAAGAACCGTACTCTTGGTGATACTGATATGCCAGTTCAAGAACATCTCGTCAGACATACATATCGACACATGTCTGGTGCACTCTCACTAACAAGCAGGCATCGCAGGGTACATTCGCACCAGCAATCACAAGAAGTTGCAGTGAGTGAATATTTCTATAAAATTAATAAGTACATGTAGAAGGCAAATAGTACGTAATGGACAAATGAAGGTGTGGAGGATCGCCCAAAAACACTGACAAGGAGACAGTAAACGGTACACAGTACTCGTATGCATGTACTTATAATACACGTTATAGCAGCACAACGAGAAAGACCATGACTTGTACATGTACCATAATGTTACATCAATAAATTTTACAGAGTTATTTTGGGAGTAGGAATGAAGATGTGTTCGAAGCAGTAAACTGCGTAAGCAATACGTTCAGCCACAATATTGAAATACAGTTTCCTGCAGCCAAACCAAGACACTCACACTTCTCTGGTCTAGTTCGCCATTCTTATCGCTAACATGACTTGATTTTTCTTACGATGGTTCTTGAGAATGGATCAATGATGTCTCGAATAGATGTCTTCCCTGAACGACTTCAACTGAGAGGCAGTTTCAGTTTCAACAAGCTGGACCTTTTTTTCTGTGGAGTCTTCCACAAGAAAGACAGAGCTACACACACGAAGGTGCTTGGTGTACTCAGTACCTTCTTGGAGATGAACATATTTTCTTTTCCATCTTCATTATATTTTCGTCTCTGCATCGTCGACGATGTCCACTTCTGACTCCGTAATCTTGTCACCCATCCTCTCCAAAAACACAAAGCGAGTGCTGCTTGTATGCTGGATCAGTTGAAATCAGTCTCCGTTCTAGCAAGATCGGCATGCAAAAAATTACTTGACTGAAAATATTCCGAAATAGCTTTTCTGAACGACGAAGTTTGTTCTTCAAATATGATGAATAGTAGTAGTAGTAGTAGTATTTATTATTTTACTAGGGCAATCCCCACAGACTGTGAGTCTTTTTACAGGGTACCCTAGGTAAGTGCGTGAAATAGAGCTGAATGAAGAAAGCCGTAAGTGCGTGAAATAGAGTAAAGAAAAAAGAAAACGGTGGCTGCATGCTGTGCCATTATGTGTTGCAAAAGAGGCTGCGAAGAGTACTGTTGAACATTGCAAAGGAGGCTGCCTGGCGGCATGCTGCTGGAAGCGAATTCCACCTGTCAGCAGCCAGGTAAGGCAAAGCATAGAAACCGTACCGTGACGAAGCATTAGGCAGGGAATAGCACAATCTACTAGCCAGAACGTCCTCTCAAATGAGATTTTATCTGAAGCCTGCAAGATTTTCGACCACCCTTCGTTTTGGAGAGGAGCCCACACACACCAGACTCGAGCTACAAGTAAACTACGCGGAGATCGAGAGTTGATCGAAATCTTTCTTGCTCACTTCGGAAACCTGTGTCTGTGAAGGAAAAAAGTAGGCTGATCCGAGTGATCGCGTGAATGCCTACAGATGAGTTGTAATATTTTGACGTGGACCCTGTGACCGTTCACAGAGAAAGTCGCGGCTGTTTGTGACTGGTCATCGGGATTCAAACTGGTGTGTGACTTTATGACTGCTCTTCGGGGATTTGTGACTGTTTGATTGGTCACGGGGATCGTGATCGGTCATCGAGACGTGACTGCTCACTGAGTCCTACCTATAGTCGACACCGATTCGTGCACAGCTCTGGAGATGAAGAGGACGTAGCCAAAGTTCCGCGTCGGATCATCACTGCAGCTGAAAAGAATCTGAACGAAATGGGAGCGGAAGCAGCGGCTGTTGGCGACGCGGAGTCAGCGTCGTCAGGCGACAATGACAGGCGCGACGAAGACTCTGAATAAACTCAATCACATTCGTCTGAGTTGCTTTTTTCTTTGTGTATAGCTTGTAAACAGGTTAGACAATGCCACGAGTGTTATTTCAAGTCCAACGGAACAATTCCAGAGCTGTGCCCAGCCTTCAAAAAAAAGTCACGAAGTTTTTGTATACGGAGGAAGTAGCAAAAAAAAACTTAATGTTCCCGTTCTTTAGACTGCCAGGCATTTAACGGCAAATTGGAAGCACCAATGTGTTTCTGGATAAAGCAGAAACCCCAGATCGACTGATTGTACTAGGTATCACCACCCTCCGTTTCTCAATCCCAGCAAGAAAAATGTAGCATTGCCTTCACTTGCATCTGTCATTACTTTCGAAAGGATTCATTCCACTTGGCGTGAAAGAGAAAAAAATCTACAAATTCATTTCTAAGCGTTCTGCAGGATTCGAACCTGCACTTAAGCATTGAATGTGATGCCAGCGATAAACGCCTCATTGATATACACAAGCTAGGGATGCCACGCGATTAATCAAAGATCGAAATCTCTATTCAAATGGTTCGAATACCGGTACAAACCGAATATTGTATGGCCAGCAGATACGAATAAAAGCAATCGGGGATAAATAGAGCAAGAATAAAATATTAGGAGCAACACACGCCAAGACAATCCTCACTTGCAGTTTGCACTTACTGCTGAAATCATTTGACCTGGCGTGATGGAGAGAAAAATCTCTGACCGTATGTCTAACCGTTCTGCAGTATTCTAAAATGCACTTCAGAATCTTCCTCATAACCGTCGTGATAACCGAATACTGACGAGATCTGGCACCATGAAGAAGGTCAAGGGACTGTGGGAAGTTTGATTAACTGTGTATTTTGGACAAGCAATGAAAATGTGAAAGAAAACAATCTAAAATAACCGTGTACCATATAATTTCCGTGTGATTCCAGGCCAGATGCCGCTTCCTGCTATGAATCGTTAATATTTGTCCTGTTTTTTTTCTACCCAGATTCCCCTTAGGTGCCCGTGGCTACTAGCAAAAAAAAACTTAATGTTCCCGTTCCTTAGACTGCCAAGCATTTAACGGCAAATTGGAAGCACCAATGTGTTTCTGGATAAAGCAGAAACCCCAGATCGACTGATTGTACTAGGTATCACCACCCTCCGTTTCTCAATCCCAGCAAGAAAAATGTAGCATTGCCTTCACTTGCATCTGTCCTTACTTTCGAAAGGATTCATTCCACTTGGCGTGAAAGAGAAAAAAATCTACAAATTCATTTCTAAGCGTTCTGCAGGATTCGAACCTGCACTAATGCATTGAATGTGATGCCAGCGATAAACGCCTCGTTGATATACACAAGCTAGGCATGCCACCCGATTAATCAAAGATCGAAATCTCTATATAAAATGATTCGAATACCGGTACAAACCGAATATTGTATGGCCTGCAGATACGAATAAAAGCAATCGGGGATAAATCGAGCAAGAATAAAATATTACGAGCAACGCACGCCAAGACAATCCTCACTTGCATTTTGCACTTACTGCTGAAATCATTTGACCTGGCGTGATGGAGAGAAAAATCTCTGACCGTATGTCTAACCGTTCTGCAGTATTCTAAAATGCACTTCAGAATCTTCCTCATGACCGTCGTGATAACCGAATACTGACGAGATCTGGCACCATGAAGAAGGTCAAGGGACTGTGGGAAGTTTGATTAACATGTTGGGTTAGCTTTTGGGCTAACCCTAGCAAAGGCTAACCCTAGTTAGTGATAAGACTGATGCGCTGCTCTCTATCTCATGCTAGCTAGCTGCGACTGAGCTGGCTTTACACGTGCACTCAACTGCTGCGCATGCGCACCCAAATCGCCTTGGGTGGCTCTTGCTGCGCTGACTTTAGCTTGCGCTTTCCTTTGCAGTGTCACTGAGCAGCAACCGGAATTTGTTTGCCGAGAATATAATTAATTATTCAGACTCCTTGTAGATTCCTCGCAGCCGTTTACTGCACGACAAACATGTTGTCTACCTCTAAAGCACGCCGTATGAACGTGTCGGACTTGCGGGCCGAGCTGGAAGGCCGTAGGCTGAATTCGAGCGGAACAAAGCCCCAGCTTCTTGCCCGTTTGCTGCTCAGTATCCAGGACACGTCGAGCTCGGTGGCACGGGAACCTCGATCTCCGTCGGCCACGCCATCCTTGCGGCAGGAGCACGAGCAGGAGCAAAAGCAGGATCTGGAGAGTGCTGCAGCAGCTTCTCCGACTCCCCAGATCCCGGAGCGGAGCAGGAATGACGATTTGCGCCAGTTTGTGCGGCAGGAAGTACATTCCGCCGTCACCGTTGCCTTGTCGGAGGCGATCGCTCCAATGCTGGCCACCATTACTGCCCCTGGATCCGCTGGAACTCAACCTTCGGCGGAGTCTTCCAACGCTGGTAATCTCTCCGTTCCCCAGACTATACGAGAGAAAATATTGAAGGGTGACTTTGTAGATTTCACCCAGCTCCTGCCCGATACTATCGCGACCTCGTATTCTGCCCCACGCCAGCTTCAGCTGCAGTTCAGCAGTGGCGGCCAGTCTCTGGAGGTGGTGGAAGGTGGAGCGGCGCAGCCCGTTCGTCGACGCGTCCACGACTTGCCGACATGGCTGGAGGCATGGACTCTCTTCATGAACGTCGTGTGTTCTGCCAACCCGTCCCGCCTGCAGGAGATGCTCTCCTACCAAGCCACCATAGTTGCAGCCAACAGGCAATACTATCCGGAGGCTTGGCTGTCGTACGACACCCAGTTTCGCTCTGCCATTTCTGCTCGGCCAGGCAAGCGCTTTGACGTCATCGACATAAATCTGTGGCAAATGTCCGTGACTAGCCGATCAAGGCCCACATGTGAGTCCTGCCGCCTCATCCATCCCGGAGGCGGCCAGTGTCCCTTTCGTCCGCAACGTAACAACCAGCAAGCCTTCAATGGAGTCCGTACGGTGTCTAATGGCCAACCGATCTGCCGGAACTTCAACGCTGGGCGTTGCAGTCTCAGCACGTGCAAGTACGCCCATGTCTGCAACCGCTTCGGGTCCAAGGACCACAACGGATCTAAGTGCGGTAGGCGCCAGTAACTCTGCTGCTTTGGCTGCAGCTCCCGCGATTGTACCTATTTCTCCCTGCACTTCACGTTCTACTGATTTCACAAGCGCATGTCCTGCTGTCCACACACCCCTCTCTGTTTCTCGCTTCGAATCACTGCTCCGTAACCACCCTGACAGTTCATTGGCTTCGTATGTTATTAACGGCCTCCGCTGCGGCTTTGACTTTGGCTTTACCGGCAACCGCATAACTAACCAGCACTCGTCCAACCTCTCATCAGCATTCCAGCACTCTGCATTTGTGTCTGCACAGCTCACCGCTTCCTGCAACGCCGGCTACACGGCTGGCCCATTTGACTCTCCCCCATTCCCATTAATTTTATGTACTGCTCTGGCATTGGCGCTGTTCCGAAAAAGAATGGCAAGCTACGCTTGATACACCACCTGTCCAGCCCTGCCGGCTCCAGCGTTAACGACGGGATCCCTGCCGAGCCTTTCTCTTTGCAGTACATCAGCATTGATGAAGCCATTAACATCATTATGTCCTCCCCGTCTCCTGTCTATCTCTCTAAACTCGATGTGAAGAGTGCTTTTCGTCAAATACCTGTCCGCCCACAGGATTGGCATCTCCTCGGCATCCTGTGGCAGGGGAAGTACTACTACGACCGTGTCTTGCCATTTGGGCTCCGCTCTAGCCCGGCGGTATTTGCTGCAGTGGCAGCCACCATCGAATGGATAATGCACCACGAATTCTCCATCCCTAATTTGCTGCATTTCCTGGACGACTACTTGTGCGTGAGCGTGGGCCAGGCAGTGGCGAATCGGCAGCTGGCCATTCTTCTCCGTGCATTCTCATACCTCGGAGTCCCGCTCGCGCCTGCAAAGGTCTCGTACCCTGACATTCCTGGGCATTATCCTGGATTGTGAGAAGATGGAAGCCCGGCTCCCTGACGACAAATTGGCTGACATCAAGCGCAGCCCTATTTGAATATTGCGGCCAGCTGTATGTTGCCAGCTGTGTTTGATGGTACGGTACGGTACGGGACAGATACGGGGTAGCGCTAGGTGTGACACAAACAAACAAACACACAAATACCAAACGAGAGAGCTTGGAAGCTCAGGGCTCTACGCTTTGCTTTTTTGCCTAGCTCATCGTACATGTTATAAGAACTGATGGAAAGGTCTTTTTCCGTTGATTGGCCACATCACTGTATTGCAAAAACGTTTCAAACGGTTTGAATATTATGAGTTAGGCAAAAGTATTTGCAGAATTTATTGCGGATTGTTATTTCTCTAATAATCATCTACTTTTGGTTTGCTCCTTCTTTTCTTTTATCTCTTTATACTGTAAATCAACAAATTTTGGCCGATGAGAAATAAAAACCTCTCTATTAGAGAGGTTAAGATGCACGTTATTTCCGACGTGACGCGCAATTTCACGTCAAATTTGAAATCGATCGGTATTTTGCTCTGACATGCATCCATTGCTCAATCATGCATCATTTGCCTATATGACAAACTTTGGCCTGCGATTTACTTTGGCCGGTAGGTACCAAGCGGCGAAATCAGCGAAATAAAATCGCCAGCGAAAATTAGTTGATTTTAATACAGTAATCGGATTTTCTGGCCTTTTTGTAGTAATACATGTACATTGACCTGTTGAGCCAATGACGACGCCGAATGCATGGTTGCCTGTGGAGCACATTACATAACTTTACAGTCTCCTGAAATACGTATCCTGTCCGACGGCAAAAGAGTCTGCAGATTTAGTTTTTTTGCGCGTCGACGGGATGTCTGTCCTGACGTTTCCTGGGACCGGCGCTCTGCCGATCACGGGCGTTCTGGACTCGACGGGTTGTCTGTCCTGACGATTCCGGGGACCGGCTTAGACTCTGCCGATCACGGGCCTTCTGGACTCGACGGGATGTCTGTCCTGACGTTTTGTTTGTTTATTTACGGCTTCTCCAGAGGTAAATGGATACCTATCATGGGAGTCTCACCAAACCAATAAAATAATGAAAATAAAATGATGTATGGAGCGCAAAAAACTCAAAATCTGAGATTTTCTAAGTCAAATGAGAGGATGTCTGTCCTGGCGTTGCCCGGGACCGGCGCGGACTCTGCCGATCACGGGCGTTCTGGAGTCGACGGGATCTCTCTTCCGACGTTTCCTGTGACCAGCGCTGAATCGCTCGTTCACGCTTATTTTGGAGACGACGGGATCTCTCTTCCAAAGTATGTTTATGCTGACGCATCCTATCACCTATTCGGCGTCCATTCTAATTTAATTTCCTCCTCGTCTCCCTATTTCTTTCCACATCTCCCTCTACATCAGGGAGTCGTATACATAATACGACGATTATTGGTACGGTACGGGACAGATACAGGAGCCCGCAAATATTGTGGAGAGCTGTTATGTACAATCCTGTAGAGCCTTTGTAGTCACAGATACGGGACAGATACGGGACAGATACGGGATAGCTCCAGGCGTGACACAAACAAACAAACACACAAACAAACACCAAATTAAAGCTGTGTGGACCCTGGCTAGCGCTAGACGTTACTGAAGTAACGTCTTCTGCATAGATAGCATGTGGGTGTCGAAAATTAACATCAATATTTTATTCCCGTAGCTAGGCAGAAGACGTTACTTCAGTAACGTCTGGCGCTAGCCAGGGTCCACACAGCTTTAATTTGGTGTTTGTTTGTGTGTTTGTTTGTTTGTGTCACGCCTGGAGCTATCCCGTATCTGTCCCGTATCTGTCCCGTATCTGTCCCGTATCTGTCCCGTATCTGTGACTACAAAGGCTCTACAGGATTGTACATAACAGCTGTCCACAATATGTACCGGCTCCTGTATCTGTCCCGTACCGTACCAATATTCGTCGTATTATGTGTACGACTTCCTGATGTAGAGGGAGATTTGGAAAGAAATAGGGAGACGAGGAGGAAATTAAATTAGAATAGACGCCGAATAGGTGATAGGATGCGTGAGCATAAACATACTTTTGAAGAGAGATCCCGTCGTCTCCAAAATAAGCGTGAACGAGCGATTCACGAACGAACGATGTGAAGAGTGCTTTTCGTCAAATACCTGTCCGCCCACAGGATTGGCATCTCCTCGGCATCCTGTGGCAGGGGAAGTACTACTACGACCGTGTCTTGCCATTTGGGCTCCGCTCTAGCCCGGCGGTATTTGCTGCAGTGGCAGCCACCATCGAATGGATAATGCACCACGAATTCTCCATCCCTAATTTGCTGCATTTCCTGGACGACTACTTGTGCGTGAGCGTGGGCCAGGCAGTGGCGAATCGGCAGCTGGCCATTCTTCTCCGTGCATTCTCATACCTCGGAGTCCCGCTCGCGCCTGCAAAGGTCTCGTACCCTGACATTCCTGGGCATTATCCTGGATTGTGAGAAGATGGAAGCCCGGCTCCCTGACGACAAATTGGCTGACATCAAGCGCAGCCCTATTTGAATATTGCGGCCAGCTGTATGTTGCCAGCTGTGTTTGATGGTACGGTACGGTACGGGACAGATACGGGGTAGCGCTAGGTGTGACACAAACAAACAAACACACAAATACCAAACGAGAGAGCTTGGAAGCTCAGGGCTCTACGCTTTGCTTTTTTGCCTAGCTCATCGTACATGTTATAAGAACTGATGGAAAGGTCTTTTTCCGTTGATTGGCCACATCACTGTATTGCAAAAACGTTTCAAACGGTTTGAATATTATGAGTTAGGCAAAAGTATTTGCAGAATTTATTGCGGATTGTTATTTCTCTAATAATCATCTACTTTTGGTTTGCTCCTTCTTTTCTTTTATCTCTTTATACTGTAAATCAACAAATTTTGGCCGATGAGAAATAAAAACCTCTCTATTAGAGAGGTTAAGATGCACGTTATTTCCGACGTGACGCGCAATTTCACGTCAAATTTGAAATCGATCGGTATTTTGCTCTGACATGCATCCATTGCTCAATCATGCATCATTTGCCTATATGACAAACTTTGGCCTGCGATTTACTTTGGCCGGTAGGTACCAAGCGGCGAAATCAGCGAAATAAAATCGCCAGCGAAAATTAGTTGATTTTAATACAGTAATCGGATTTTCTGGCCTTTTTGTAGTAATACATGTACATTGACCTGTTGAGCCAATGACGACGCCGAATGCATGGTTGCCTGTGGAGCACATTACATAACTTTACAGTCTCCTGAAATACGTATCCTGTCCGACGGCAAAAGAGTCTGCAGATTTAGTTTTTTTGCGCGTCGACGGGATGTCTGTCCTGACGTTTCCTGGGACCGGCGCTCTGCCGATCACGGGCGTTCTGGACTCGACGGGTTGTCTGTCCTGACGATTCCGGGGACCGGCTTAGACTCTGCCGATCACGGGCCTTCTGGACTCGACGGGATGTCTGTCCTGACGTTTTGTTTGTTTATTTACGGCTTCTCCAGAGGTAAATGGATACCTATCATGGGAGTCTCACCAAACCAATAAAATAATGAAAATAAAATGATGTATGGAGCGCAAAAAACTCAAAATCTGAGATTTTCTAAGTCAAATGAGAGGATGTCTGTCCTGGCGTTGCCCGGGACCGGCGCGGACTCTGCCGATCACGGGCGTTCTGGAGTCGACGGGATCTCTCTTCCGACGTTTCCTGTGACCAGCGCTGAATCGCTCGTTCACGCTTATTTTGGAGACGACGGGATCTCTCTTCCAAAGTATGTTTATGCTGACGCATCCTATCACCTATTCGGCGTCCATTCTAATTTAATTTCCTCCTCGTCTCCCTATTTCTTTCCACATCTCCCTCTACATCAGGGAGTCGTATACATAATACGACGATTATTGGTACGGTACGGGACAGATACAGGAGCCCGCAAATATTGTGGAGAGCTGTTATGTACAATCCTGTAGAGCCTTTGTAGTCACAGATACGGGACAGATACGGGACAGATACGGGATAGCTCCAGGCGTGACACAAACAAACAAACACACAAACAAACACCAAATTAAAGCTGTGTGGACCCTGGCTAGCGCTAGACGTTACTGAAGTAACGTCTTCTGCATAGCTACGGGAATAATTATTGAACTACCAGTACCACTGCCGAGGTCATCACCCCGAAAGATAGTATTTTCGTACCCGTCCTACATGGACAGACACCGTGCAGTATATTAATATTATTATTATTAATTCAACATCTCCTGGCTCGTCAGAAGACTGCCAATATATATGAGAAGTCGGGTGGTAGCCAACCACGGCGAACTGAATAAGGAGAGAAACAAAGAGAGTACTGCAAGGGGAGGCATGACGAAAATGGTGAGATTATTTAGGACGAAGAAGCTGAAGCTTGAACTCCTTAATGTCTGCGCATGCTTTAAGGCTAGTTGGCAGGGAAGACCAGAGAGTGTGCGCAGAGAAGATAGGAGATTTCAGAAACAGGGAGGTATTGGCACGGGGTAATGAGAAGGAATGACGTGTTGATCTGGTGGACACAAACCAGTTATACTTAGCAAAGTGTTTTGGACCCAGGTCTAATAAGATCATGTGTACAAGGATGCAAAGATGTTCTTGGTGTCGCTCTAAGAGGGGAGATACTGAAGCTAAACTGTAGAGACGTTGGGAGGAGAATGTTTGATTTTTGCGAAACTGTATATACATCATATGCACGGACACTAGAGCTGCGCAGGCTTCCCACTGCGTGTCATTTACCCCCGATAAAAAAGTACTCCCCGAAAGATAGTACCACCCCCGAATGTTAGTACTCATGTGGCTGCTAAGTTGGAAAGTTAGTACGTACTAAATTACGGGGAAATACGGTAATTGATTGCACGAAGAGACAATGTTATTGTAGCACAGGAAGACTCAAGTTAGTGAAGGTAAGACGGAAGTAAAGACTGCACGTCTGCGCGAAGCCCGTGAGAATGCATAATTGTATTCCAACATGCAAGAACTGAACTGGGAAACTGAGAGACGGATATATATATATATATATATATATATACGGTACGGTAAGTCTATATACGGTATGTTAAGTCTATATCGATATACTGTACGGTAAGTCTAGAAATGTATTAAAGCAAGGCAGTTACGCATCACTGGCCACTGTGACATAAGACCCCGTCAACGTCCAGAAGTCTAAGTAATAGTGCCATGAGCACATCTAGGTTCGTCTGTAACGTCATCGGCGAGGCAAGCACAGCATACCACAGAAAAACGTCAACTGATTGTGGATGGTCACGCCACGTTTCCGACGTCAGTTGCCGCTGGACACCGTCAAGAACACACTAACAGTCTTACTCACACTAGATTCAAGTAGACCAGTGATGCCATCAGGAGTACATACACTGCAGAGCAGGTTGGTTAGTTTGTGTACTGTGTCCCTTGCCGCCTCTGTGGACCGCGGGACGTCATCGTCAAAGTAACTGAAGCACGCATACAGAAGTTTCGGTGCGCACCGCTGTAGAGGCTCACTCAGCACAGCAGTGGTTTCACAAGACAGAAGACGGCAGATTACGTTCTTGCAGATGGTCAGAAAGCGGCCTACATACTGCCTTGACCAGGACCAGGCCTGCTCGTCAGCTTGCCTGCTTGGCACAGTGGGAAGCTGACTCAAGCTGCACATCAGTACACTGAACGACATGATGGATCACAGTCAGCTAGGCTCTTCTCGATTGTCAGCAATCCTGCTTCTTAGCGATTCCCAGTGGGAAGCTGACTCAAGCTGTACATCAGTACACTGGACGACATGATAGCACTATCGAGGATGTAAGCTCTCCTTCGCCTCCTACACATGTACCAGCCATTGCTGAAGATGGCACCAAGGGTACTGAAAATAGTCAGAAATAGTAAGTCGCAACCGACGCCTCGGCAAACTTCGCAACCGTCGCCTCGGCAAACTTCGCAACCGACGCCTCGGCAGACTTCGCAACAGACGCCTCGGCAGACTTTGCAGCTAAAACCTCGGCCGACTTTGCAGCTAAAACCTCGGCCGACTTTCCAGCCGATGCCTCTGTAGATGGCTTGTCCGACACCACAGATGCCGCTGTGACGGACTTGGCGGCAGAGCCCTCAGCGGATTGAGAGGTCCGTACCACTGTGGATCCGTTTTGGATCTGGCTCCACTGGTGCGCATCGGTTTCACGCCTGACGTGGAAGCAACTGTAGCGGCTGTGACAGCCATGCCACCGCTGAGGACATTTCTTGGCGCCATGTAGGCAGTAAAGCCTGGGTAGTAATACGCAGGCATTGCACTCTGAGCGCCGGTTGGCTGGTGAGGCATCTGTGGCTTCGCTGAGGGCCTTAGAACTTCATCTGTGAGGTCCTTGCCAGTGTTCGGGTTTTTCAAGGTGACCGTATGACTCGGACGACGGCGTTTGACAGTAGACCGTCCAGGCGTCAACTCACCGGAAGACGGCGGCTGCGGTGTCTTTTGGTGCTGCTGCTGCTGCTGGTGCTGTTGTTTAGAGTCTTGCAGTAAGGAAAAGGCAATAGAAATGCCATTTTCCGACCACTGGCGGCATGGGCAAGTGTAGTGGTAGCCGAGTGGAGGCACGGCGCACGAATTAACTTATAAATTGAACTTCACGTCCACACCTGGATTATTATGTAAATAAAAGAAACGGCAATAAAGTTAACATTCTCCGGTACACACCTGGTATGGAGGTTGAACAGCTCTTCTGTTCGGCTTTGTTGTTGTTATAAAAGCTTTTATGCAACAGACCCCGTACGCTAGCGTACGGAGATACACTAAACACGAACACACTAAATATACGTCAGGTAAAGTTCGTACTAGCCAGGCAGGGATACTACACAAGCACGCTGAGGCTCTGTACAAGCGTATCGCACTGTTGCTGTCATCCAAGACCGGTGATCCATACAGCTGCCTGATGCCCTGGCTGAGGTGTAAGCTCTCCATCGCACTGCTCAGCTCCAATGTTATGTGTCTGCGCGGATGCCGCAACCGCAGAATGCAGATGGACCCGCCACCTGTTTTGGCTATTGCTGAGGCTGTCATTCTCGCGAGTATCTGTGTCTTGGTTTCGTTAAGGATCAGTCCACGTTACTTCAACCAATTGGCTAGGTGCTGACCTGCTGCAGTGAGCCTTATTCTACTCCAACACCACTCCCAACGCTGAAGAACAAAGTGTATTGTTGCCTCTGACAACGCAGCGGTGATCACTTGTCACTCCAAACGATCAGCTTCTCCTTGCGCCAGCAACATTTTTCGGTGCAACAGTCGATGCAAAAGTGACTGAATTTTTGCGTGTAGTTTTTGGATTTTACTGCAAGAGGAATGAAGAAATCACGTGGATCGTGACGTAGAATAATGCTTTCTGGTGCACGACACAATGCACACGATCACGATCGTTCCTGAGGTGCTATTCGAAACGGACCATGAGGGAGGAGGTAAGATGCATTATATTTCTTGCATGCTGCTCAGAACATGCAGAAACTATCGTTATAACGCTAGCTGTATTGCATTGGCAAGAATTCTTTGAGATATTTCCTCTTGCAGTAAGAACAGGGATGCATTTTTTCACACTAACCTCGCTCATCCCGAACATGGTTCAACAGGAACTGCGGCTAGTTTACATGCTGATGATCCACGTAGATCTGCAACAGCAAGGAATGAGCGTGGTCCATGCCATCAAGGTCGCTTGGAGTTGACCAGCGCGCGGCCTACACTGCTTGCATGGGGTATGTGGCGCGCAGATTTCTTACGTCATGAACAATGTGATTTGACGCTACTCGCCCTAGTCTCTGTGCTGCATGTTGAGGGAAAGTCCCGGCTGGCCGCTTCTTTGCAGCATTAAACTCAAGCATCAGCTCTACCGTCAGTATCTCAGAACTCGCAGCGCCGAGAACTGGCTCACATTCGTTACTCAACGCAATAGGACCACAACACTACTGAGAGAAGCTAAATCCGCCTTCGTATCCACTACCGCGCAAGGCGACGTAACTGGTGTCCCGCAGCGAAACCTGTACAAGTTAATGAAATCACTGCGGTCGTCCCCGAAAAAGGAGCTTCCACCTATTACAGCGAACGAAACAGTGGCTAGATCAGATGGAGAAAAGGCGGAAGCGTTTAACAATTTTTTTCATTTCGGAAAGCCAGAAGTCCGTCTCCGGACCAACTGAAGCCGTGCCAGAGATTGGCGTGTCGCGCATCATCGGAAGCGAACTGAAGGAAATCATCACCACCCAGGAAGAGGTCAGAAAACTCCTTTCCGCTCTTGATTTCCGGAAGTCGGCTGGGTACGATGGAATCTCGACGAAATTGCTCAAGATCACTGCAGACGAAATATCGTGCTCCCTCGCAACACTTTTCAACGAGTCCTTCTCGCGAGGCGAGCAGCCACAGGACTGGCGCGACGCCACTATCAGTCCTCTACACAAGAAAGCCTCTCGTGCAGAGGTCACCAATTATAGGCCAATCTCGCTCCTAAGCGTTGTCAGCAAGGTTCAGGAGAGGATTGTTCACCAACGCCTCTACACCCACATTGAGCCCCACCTACCGGCCGACCAATCTGGATTTCGATCTAAGGATAGTACTGAACTACAGCTCTCCCGCCTAGTGCATGAGATTTCCGCCAGCCGAGATTCCGGTCAGGCAGTGTCAGGATGCTTCTTTGACTTATCAAAGGCTTTTGACCGAGTCTGGCATGCTGGCCTCCTGGCCAAACTCGAGCACCTTGGTGTCCGTGGCATTGCCCTTACCTGGCTCACAAGCTACCTGACTCGCCGCCGACAACGCGTCAAGGTTGGCTCCGCTTTGTCATCATGGAAATCCATTCCAGCTGGAGTACCCCAGGGCTCTGTCCTGGGGCCTCTTCTTTTCCTGGTGTACACGATCGACCTCCCCCCAGCATGTACAAACTCTCACACTAAATGCAGCCAGTTCGCCGATGACAGACACGCACACACGAACAGGCACCGAGATTCCCCCATCAACAGTGACCTCACCCTCTACAACTCACTCCCTATCGACATCACAACCCAACCTCGTAGAAATTCTTTCCGAAACAATGCATCCAGTCTTCTTTTGAGCAGTACCTGCTCCTGCTCCGCGCATCCCCCTGGTTTCTGATATCTCGAACGTGTACTTAACTATCTCGATCACCCCTGCTAACGTTATTGCCCCCGCTTGTTTTTCAAGATCCATTGCTTCTTGCCTCCCGGTTAATTTCCATCTAGCTGTTTCTGGCTAGTACCAGTTCTATCGCACTTATTAATCATCCTTATTGGCGTCACGCCATCGTGGAATAAAAGAATAATAATAAAACTACGTCCTTCCTCACGGGGAATAACCTGGATCCGTATGCTCCAGGCCGCTGTGGCTCCACACGAGGGAAAGAGTGAAATGACTTGTTTGCTTCGTTCTCCTGCTCTGACAGTGAAGAACGCAGCAATGATCCTGAGAAGGCATCCTGAAGTCGTAAAAAGGAAGACGTCTGAACAAAACAAAACAGCTCAAATCAAAAGTCCTTGTGACATTTTTTGTAGATAGGCTTGCTGCATGTAGATTTCGCGTGCGAGAAATCACGCACAGCCGCGGTGAGGTTGGTCGCGTGTGTGCAGCAGGATCCCACGCTACTGCGGAGTTGCCCCCTTGCTCGAACCCAGACAATAATAAGGGGATCGGTCTATTTCATGGTGGGCACATTGCCGGACCACCTGGCGCTTGTTGACAGGTTCCGCAACGTGCTAATAAATATTCCACCACCGCTACCACCAAATGTAATGAGCGACCGAGTGGCAAGACAAACTGGATTTCTCTCACGATTCACAATGGCACAAGTAGTAGTTTCAAGGAATAATAATTATTGAAATACCACTACCGAGGTCATCACCCCGAAAGACAGTTCCCCCCGAAAGATAGAATTTTCGTACCCGTCCTACATGTACAGACACCGTACAGTATATACATCATATGCACGGACACTAGAGCTGCGCAGGCTTCCCACTGCGTGTCATTTACCCCCGATAAAAAAGTACTCCCCGAAAGATAGTACCACCCCCGAATGTTAGTACTCATGTGGCTGCTAAGTTGGAAAGTTAGTACGTACTAAATTACGGGGAAATACGGTAATTGATTGCACGAAGAGACAATGTTATTGTAGCACAGGAAGACTCAAGTTAGTGAAGGTAAGACGGAAGTAAAGACTGCACGTCTGCGCGAAGCCCGTGAGAATGCATAATTGTATTCCACTATGCAACAACTGAACTGGGAAACTGAGAGACGGATATATATATATATACGTTACGGTAAGTCTATATACGGTATGTTAAGTCTATATCGATATACTGTACGGCAAGTCTAGAAATGTATTAAAGCAAGGCAGTAACGCATCACTGGCCACTGTGACATAAGACCCCGTCTACGTCCAGAAGTCTAAGTAATAGTGCCATGAGGACATCTAGGTTCGTCTGTAACGCCATTGGCGAGGCAAGCACAGCATACCACAGAAAAACGTCAACTGATTGTGGATGGTCACGCATACCTGCATCAAATGAGTGGTCTGGTGAAGTGCATATCTTGAAGGATTCGCTCCAGCTGGTGAACTCATTCATCAGGCTATTTGTGTCTGCATCGACATTCGGCTATCGGGCCGCGGCACGAGGACTTCTTCCACTGATACTCAAATTTCGTGGCGGGCAGTAGGACTGGAGCACAGTCAGCTAGGCTCTTCTCGATTGTCAGCAATCCTGCTTCTTGGCGATTCACAGTGGGAAGCTGACTCAAGCTGCACATCAGTACACAGGACGACATGATGGATCACAGTCAGCTAGGCTCTTCTCGATTGTCAGCTATCCTGCTTCTTGGCGATTCACAGTGGAAAGCTGACTCAAGCTGCACATCAGTACACAGGACACCGGACGCAGACTTCGCAACAGACGCCTCGGCAGACTTTGCAGCTAAAACCTCGGCCGACTTTGCAGCTAAAACCTTGGCCGACTTTCCAGCCGATGCCTCTGTACATGGCTTGTCCGACACCACAGATGCCGCTGTGATGGACTTGGCGGCAGAGCCCTCAGCGGATTCAGAGGTCCGTACCACTGTGGATCCGTTTTGGATCTGGCTCCACTGGTGCGCATCGGTTTCACGCCTGACGTGGAAGCAACAGTAGCGGCTGTGACAGCCATGCCACCGCTGAGGACATTGCTTGGCGCCATGTAGGCAGTAAAGCCTGGGTAGTAATACGCAGGCATTGCACTCTGAGCGCCAGTTGGCTGGTGAGGCATCTGTGGCTTCGCTGAGTGCCTTAGAACTTCATCTGTGAGGTCCTTGCCAGTGTTCGGGTTTTTCAAGGTGACGGTATGACTCGGACGACGGCGTTGGACAGTAGAGCGTCCTGGCGTCGGCTGTGCGCTGGACTCACTGGTACACATCGGTTTCACGCCTGACGTGGAAGCAACTGTAGCGGCTGTGACAGCCATGCCACCGCTGAGGACATTGCTTGGCGCCATGTAGGCAGTAAAGCCTGGGTAGTAATACGCAGGCATTGCACTCTGAGTGCCAGTTGGCTGGTGAGGCATCTGTGGCTTCGCTGAGTGCCTTAGAACTTCATCTGTGAGGTCCTTGCCAGTGTTCGGGTTTTTCAAGGTGACCGTATGACTCGGACGACGGCGTTGGACAGTAGAGCGTCCAGGCGTCGGCTGTGCGCTGGACTCACCGGAAGACGGCGCCTGCGGTGTCTTTTGGTGCTGCTGCTGCCGGTGGTCTGTTGTTTAGAGTCTTGCAGTAAGGAAAATGCAATGGAAATGCCATTTTTCGACCACTGGCGGCATGGGCAAGTGTAGTGGTAGCCGAGTGGAGGCACGGCGCACGAATTAACTTATAAATTGAACTTCACGTCCACACCTGGATTATTATGTAAATAAAAGAAACGGCAATAAAGTTAACATTCTCCGGTACACACCTGGTATGGAGGTTGAACTGCTCTTCTGTTCGGCTTTGTTGTTGTTACGAGAGAGCTTGGAAGCTCAGGGCCCTACGCTATGCTTTTTTCCCTTGATGACCTAGACAAACTTGAAAAAGCATAGGGATGTTATAAATTCTTTTAAAAAAATCCTTTTTTTAAGACATAACCTGGGATTCGAACCCGCACTATCGCGCGCCCTGCATGCATCCCCCGATACACTGCGCATTCATACTAATTCTTCCAAGTTGTTTGACATTGTGATCTTGCATTTGAAAGCCCTATTTGAATATGCATTGTGGCCAGGCGTCTTTGATGGCACGGTACGGTAGGGGATAGGTACGGGACAGGTACGATCGAGGGTAATACGATACCGTCTCCCGTACCGTACCATACCATCAAACACAGCTGGCCACATACAGCTGCCCGCAATATTCAAATAGGGCTTTCAAACGCAAGACTATAACGTGAAGCAACTTGGAAGAATGGGTATGATTGCGAAGTGTATGGGGGTATGCATGTAGGGCGATAGTGCGGGTTCGAATCCCAGGATATGCCTTAAAAAAATAGAATTGAAAAATGTATAACATCCTATGCTTTTTTGCCGTCAGATAGGGATAGCGCCAGGCGTGACACAAACACACAAACAAATACCAAACGAGAGAGCTTGGAAGCTCAGGGCCCTACGCTATGCTTTTTTGCCTTGACGACCTAGACAAAAAAAGCGTAGGGATGTTATAAATTCTTATAAGTTTCTACTTTTTGTTTTTAGACATAACCTGGGATTAGAACCCGCACTATTGCCCTGCATGCATGATGCATCCCCCGATACACTTCGCATACATACTAATTCTTCCAAGTTGCTTCACGTTATGATCGTGTATTTGAAAGCCCAATTTGAATATGCATTGTGGCAAGCCGTCTTTGAATGTACGGTACGATAGGGATAGGTACGGGACAGGTACGGTCGAGGGTAATACGACACCGTTTACCGCCTTGATGACGGCAAAAAGAGAAAAGGGATGTTATAAAATTTTCAATTCTCCTATTTTGTTTCAGGCATTACCTGGGATTCGAACCCGCACTCTCGCCCTACATGCATTTCCCCATACACTTCGCATTCATACTCATTCTTCCAAGTTGCTTCACGTTATGATCTTGCGTTTGAAAGCCCTATTTGAATAGTGCGGCCAGCTGTATGTGGCCAGCTGTGTTTGATGGTACGGTACGGTACGTGACAGATACGGAATAGCGCCAGGCGTGACACAAACACACAAACACCAAACGAGAGAGCTTGGAAGCTCAGGGCCCTACGCTATGCTTTTTTGCCTTGATGACCTAGACAAAAAAAAGCATAGGGATGTTATAAATTCATATAAAATTTTCCTTTTTTTTAAGACATAACCTGGGATTCGAACCCGCACTATCGCCGTCATGCATCCCCCGATACACTTCGCATACAAACCAGGGAGTAGTACAATATTATTGTACTACTCCCTGATACAAACTAATTCTTCCAAGTTGCTTCACGTTATGATCTTGCATTTGAAAGCCCTATTCGAATATGCATTGTGGCCAGCCGTCTTTGATAGCACGGTACGGTACGGGACAGGTACGGTACAGGTACGGGACAGGCACGGGACAGGTATGGTCGAGGGTAATACGACACCGTCTACCGCCTTGATGACCTAGGCAAAAAAGCATAGAGATGTTACAAAATTTTCAATTCTCCCTATTTTTTTAGCATAACCTGGGATTAGAACCCGCACTATCGCCCTACATGCATCCCCCTTACACTTCGCATTCATACTCATTCTACCAAGTTGCTTCACGTCTTCTGCATAGCTACGGGAATTAAAGCTGTGTGGACCCTGGCTAGCTCCAGACGTTACTGAACTAACGTTTTCTGCATAGCTACGGGAATTAAAGCTGTGTGGACCCTGGCTAGCGCCAGACGTTACTGAAGTAACGTCTTTTTATTTTTTTTTTATTTTTTACTATGTTCACATTCCCAGCTCAATTCATTGCACTCCCAACTCATCACAACCACGCGCTCTTCAGCCGAACCATACAGACACCAGCAAGGACACTTCCGTTGAGAGATAATATAGCTCCACGCCTCTAGACAGCTGTTTCGCTCCCTGTCGGAGCTCATCAGTGGAGGATGTTAATGATAATGGAGGAATGATCATTCTTATACACCAGAAATGGCGCAAGTGCGCGCTTTCCACATATATGAATGGCATATGCAAGCTGCTAAAATGGTAAAGTGTGAGAACAGCGATAAACAGCGATAAATAATCATAGTACGCGCTCATTGGTGGAAAAACACACCACACAAGCGACGAAAATCTTACTCGGAATACTGATGCCAATGGAAAGTACATGAAGTGTCCTTGCTGGTGTCTGTATGGTTCGGCTGAAGAGCGCGTGGTTGTGATGAGTTGGGAATGCAATGAATTGAAAATATGGCCGAAAGCTCTGTCGCAATATTTAGTACATTCCCAGCTCGAAAATAATAAAGAAAGACAATGATCCTGAGACTAGGACGAACGTGACAACTTTTGAGCAGGGGCTACACCGAGACGCAGCAGTGCTGGTGGGGCATTCATGGCTCTGCCGACCTGAGGTCTCGGCATCACGGCCAAAAACACGCACCAAAAACAAAAGATAGAGCTGTACGAGTCAGCAAAATGAAAAGAAAGGAAGGGTTAACACCAGCGAGTGTGCGGGAGAAACTGTGAGACTATTAACAATTTACAAGGGCTGTTACTGAGAGGAGCATCATCATGGCTGATTATGGCGAGTCGGTTGTCTGAGCCAGTTGTGGTGCATAGATAGGGATAGAGGAGAACGACGAGAGCATCATCATAGCGAGTCGACTGCCCAGAGCCAGTTTGTGCTTCGCAGATGGCGATAAACATTAGTTTTGAATGCTTGTATTCCCTTGCTGTGGGGAGGCTGGGACAGAAGAGCGGCGGGGAGGGAGTTCCAGTCACTAATACTGCAGTGTGGGAACGAGCGCTTTAATGCCAGCGGGACAGATGCAAGCAGCTGGTGTTGGAGCTGGTGGTCATGGCCAATGACGCTACCATGCTCGCTGCGAGTTCTGGGGCTGGATGAGGGGAAATGGCGCGGTGGCAAAACAGAGAGTAGCTGCGGAGGGCCAGGCAGGTAATGCAGCTTGTATAGGCAGGCAAGCGAGGCAACAGTACGACGGATGGCCAGGCTAGGTAATAGTGCACCTGGACCGATGATTCGCAGAGCACAGCGTTGGATATGATCCAGGCGTTGCAGGTAGCTGGGCGGAGCACCTATCCAGATGAGGGGGGCATACTCCATAACTGGTCGAACAAATGCCTTGTATACTGTGGTGCGGCCGGCTGGAGAGAGAATGTGCGCTGCACGGCGCAGGAAGCCCAGGCGTTGTTTGGCTCGAGTGGCAACCTTCCGGAGATGAGTGCTGAATGACAGCTTCGAGTCAAAGGTCACTCCAAGTAAAGAGTAAAGAGAGAGCCTTCTCCTCAAGGACAGGAGTGCCGCCGAAGACAATGCGAGGCAAATTGATGGGGGTTCTGCGGAGAGTGGCGGTCATGGCTTGGGACTTCGACGGTTCGAAGGAGATGCGCCATCTGCGGCCCCACTGATGCAAGCGATCAACAGAAGTCTGGAGGCTCAATGCTGCGTCGGCTGGGGATGTGTCGAGGGATATCAGGCTATACAAGGTAGTATCGTCGGCGTACGCCTCCAGGTGGGCTCCGGGTGACAGGGTCTCTGAGGCGTGGTTCACGTAAATCAGGAAGAGTGTAGGGCTGAGTATGCTCCCTTGGGGAACCCCTGCTGATATGGTATACAGCGATGAGGTTTGGCCGCCCACCAAGCATTGAATGGACCGTCCACCTAGGTAGGAAGAGAGCCAGGTATGCAGGGGGCCGCCAATGCCAAGATGGTCTTCTGCATAGCTACGGGAATAAAAGCTTTTATGCAACAGACCCCGGACGCTAGCGTACGGAGATACACTAAACACGAATACACTAAGGCTGCGTTTACACGACAACGATTGAAAACGATTTGCGTTTACACGACAACGAAGTTGGACCTAAACGGAACGAAATCGTTGTGTTTACTACTATCGTTTACACGACAACGCCCGAAAACGATACCTGAACGGAACGAAATGGAAACGCACTTCAAAGTGTTTTGAAACGTTTTCAAAACGTTTTCGTTCTCGTGTAAACGGTGAAAACAGTGAAAACGATTGGAAACGGAGCGCGGTCATGGAAACCATTCCGCGTGGGACTATATTTCGCGGGAAATACCTGACCTTTGCGACCACCAGCACGTACCAACTCCAACTAACGTGTTACTTCCCGCCCTTGCGCCAAGCCAGCACGTGCTAACTCCAACCTGATCGCCCGTTTTCGTGTGAACGATTCAAAACGATTTGCCGTTCTCGTGTATACGGTTTGAAAACGATTCGAGGCCAGCCCGTTTTCGTTCCGTTTTGTTCCGTTTCGTTTCGTTTCGTCTCCGTGTAAACGCAGCCTAAATATACGTCAGGTAAAGTTCGTACTAGCCAGGCAGGGATACTACACAAGCACGCTGAGGCTCTGTACAATCGTATCGCACTGTTGCTGTCATCCAAGACCGGTGATCCATACAGCTGCCTGATGCCCTGGCTGAGGTGTAAGCTCTCCATCGCACTGCTCAGCTCCAATGTTATGTGTCTGCGCGGATGCCGTAACCTCAGAATGCAGATGGACCCGCCACCT
>NC_088651.1:2044400-2070400 GCF_964019385.1 Sycon ciliatum | reverse complement strand
GTTTTGGCTATTGCTGAGGCTGTCATTCGCGCGAGTATCTGTGTCTTGGTTTCGTTAAGGATCAGTCCACGTTACTTCAACCAATTGGCTAGGTGCTGACCTGCTGCAGTGAGCCTTAGGAGATTACTTCTGGCTGTGGACTGCTTGAACGCAGCGAGATGTCGTAAGCAAACTGAATAGTGGTGACGTCATGCGGGGCAAGGTGGCCGGCACTGGCTAGCTGTCTAGCTCGATGATGTAATACATACCCGTGACGGATACACGGCCGTTAAAACATTGTGAGCATGAGAGTCGCTTTGCCTGATGACAGGCTCCCTATAACCACCTATCTACATCTATCTATCACTGTCTCTGTAATCTCATCTCTCTCTTGTATATTAGAACTGCCTGAAAAATTGAAAGATGCGATCTCTGGAACGATGACAGTCAACTGTTGAGTACACTTTACTACATACGTATACTCGAATAGGGATTTCGAAATATATTCACCGCGCTACAGGAATAGCTTGAATGTAGAATCCACGTTGATGCGTAGTGACTTCATTCAAACTATCATTCCAGGTTCAAACCATACATGACGCTTTAATCGATAGACTGCGAGTTTTTGGAAGATTTTTACGCTTCTGTAGAAATAAGTAAGTTACCTCTCCGGCCCGCCAAGCCCATTGAGCAGACTGACGGTAGAGGGAGTTTAATTTCTCGTCCCCGTAGCTATGCAGAAGACGATACTTCAGTTACGTCTGGCGCTAGCCAGGGTCCACACAGCTTTAACCCTTTCCATGCTGAGCCCCTTTTCTCCAATCCACTGCCTCCTTTGGTGGAGTATGCACTCACAGCTCCGAACGAAATTTATTCTCATTTCACTCCACCTTGATGGATTTTCATCGTCCTGGGCTCGTTGGAAAGATCAGGACCAAGCGAATCCATCCTGGCAGCTCTCAGCTCCATAGACACATCAGGGCTACTTCCACGTCCTCTCCAAACTACTCCACCGTGCCTCGGAACGGCACAAGAACTCAATTTCACCTTCTCGTTCGGCTTCTTGCCCAAATTCAACAGATTTTCACAATTCAAACTGCGCTGTAAAGCTCAGATCCAAGCGCTTCATTTGTTGTGCACGTCACGCATGCGCCGTGTCAAAGGGAAATCCCCTGGCACGCTCCTCAACAAAAAGAAGTCATGAACAAAAAAATTCGCGTTCACTCTGGGCCGTGATTTCCATGTTCATCTTGTCGCCGCTCAATGCATTCTTGTCCTATCACGAAGAACTTTAGATCCCCGGAAAGATGAGGCCAAGACCTTTCCAACGGTGTATTGATTGTCGCGATGCGTTTATGTTTGACGAAGTTATGAAAGTTTGTACACAGGTCTGGCACTGCGATATATCGCGCGAATGTTTTTGCGAGTTAACTCGTACGTAGTGGATCGGGTCATGCATAAAGTGCGAGTTAACGAGCTATCCCGTATCTGTCCCGTTTCTGTCCCGTATCTGTTACTACAAAGGCTCTACATGATTGTACTCGTACATAACAGGTGGCCGCAATATTTGTTGGCTCCCGTATCTGTCCCGTACCGTACCATCAAACACAGCTGGCCACAAATAGCTGGACACAATATTCGTCGTATTATGTATACGACTCCCTGATGTAGAGGGAGATTTGGAAAGAAATAGGGAGACGACGAGGAAATGAAATTAGAATAGACGCCGAATAGGTAATAGGATGCGTCAGCAAAAACATACTTTGGAAGAGAGATCCCGTCGTTTCCAAAATAAGCGTGAACGGGCGATTCAGCGCCGGTCACAGGAAACGTCGGAAGAGAGATCCCGTTGACTCCAGAACGCCCGTGATCGGCAGAGTCAGCGCCGGTCACAGGAAACGTCAGGACAGACATCCCGTCGACTCCAGACCGCCCGTGATCGGCAGAGTCAGCGCCGGTCCCGGGAAACGTTGATGTGCAGGCCTGCTTATTGGAGAATTCCTTTTTTTGTGGTGGCAGTTGACATTGGAGGAGATGACAGAGGCACAGAAACTGAATTATGAGCGCGCATCCCGTCGACTCCAGAACGCCCGTGACCGGCAGAGTTAGCGCCTGTCACAGGAAACGTCGGACGACACAAATGCAAGAAATGAGCATAGGAGGCTTAATCGTGCTGATTCGCGTCGTGCTACTGAAGCTGCGCACATGGAAACTGTGCGGTTTATGGTAGAGGAAAAAAACCATTCAATGGTGTCCTCTTTGACGCGTGAAGAGCGCCAGCAGTATAGCCTCCCATTGCAATCTTGCAGGGAAGATAACGGGTTTTTTTCTTTCTTTTCACTGGCCTGACCGCGGCAAGAACTGCAAAGCAAAACAAAACAAAAAATGTAAATAAAAAGAAAATGAAACTTTACAATCTGCACACAATGACAACTCCATTTTTAATATCGTCTCTGTTGATCAGTCAGTATCCGTTACCGGTGTTAGCTAGTTGCCAACAGGACAGACATCCCGTCGACTCCAGACCGCCCGTGATCGGCAGAGTCAGCGCCGGTCCCGGGAAACGTTGATGTGCAGGCCTGCTTATTGGAGAATTCCTTTTTTTGTGGTGGCAGTTGACATTGGAGGAGATGACAGAGGCACAGAAACTGAATTATGAGCGCGCATCCCGTCGACTCCAGAACGCCCGTGACCGGCAGAGTTAGCGCCTGTCACAGGAAACGTCGGACGACACAAATGCAAGAAATGAGCATAGGAGGCTTAATCGTGCTGATTCGCGTCGTGCTACTGAAGCTGCGCACATGGAAACTGTGCGGTTTATGGTAGAGGAAAAAAACCATTCAATGGTGTCCTCTTTGACGCGTGAAGAGCGCCAGCAGTATAGCCTCCCATTGCAATCTTGCAGGGAAGATAACGGGTTTTTTTCTTTCTTTTCACTGGCCTGACCGCGGCAAGAACTGCAAAGCAAAACAAAACAAAAAATGTAAATAAAAAGAAAATGAAACTTTACAATCTGCACACAATGACAACTCCATTTTTAATATCGTCTCTGTTGATCAGTCAGTATCCGTTACCGGTGTTAGCTAGTTGCCAACAAGGCGGGCTTCGGCAACAGGAACATCTGGAGAGGCGTCATGCAACCCCCTATGCCAGGGAAATGGTGAGCGAGCCCCCAGCAGACACATGATGTTAGCACGCAGCAAAGCAAAGGCGAGCCGGCTCCGGATAAGCGAGAGGGAAGATAACGTTGACGTAGCTCTGCTTTCCTTTTTTCTTTTTTTAAACTATTGACACAGCCCTACTGGAATACAGGTGGAGAACAAAAAGAAACGAGGAAAAGGACAAAACATAGGGGATGTAGGGACGACGTGCTGATGTGCTGGGAGCAACTCAACCGACCAGAGGTCTCGGCGTCAGCGTTGCAACTACAGTGCATTTCAAAACTATAGACGCGTAGGGTTTTTGAAATATTTCAAATTTGGTTGGAACTTTTTGAGAACAGTTTTCGGAATATTGCTCAGGATCGCTCCACAATTACTCTCATATAGTTTCTAAAGGATTGGATAACAGACGCCCAATTTGGAAAAAATTATGCACAAAGTGATCACAGATTTTATGTGGTATAGATGCTGGCATAACGGTTTTTGCCTAGGTACGCGTCTATAGTTTTGAAATGGACTGTAGGCATCAAAAAATGTGTGTTTGGGGGGGGGGGCTGCACAAGAACAACTGCAAACCAACAGAAGCTAGAGAATACCACAAAATAATAACTTGGTGCGAAATAATGACGCCCAAAAGCGCTAAATACGAAATTAAGAAAAAGGAAAATAATGAACCACATAGCGCTAAAGCTGCACCAAATAATAATTTAAATTATAACTAAACCGGGTGGAAAACCAAGAAATCATATCAAACAAGACAAACTAAATAATAAATTAATGATAAAAATTAAATAATAAAAGGTAAATGAAGCCCAATATCATCAGCATAGCCGAACCAAGGAACATGACCCGTGCCACAGTCAAGAGTTCATCCGTAGAAGGCGGTAGCCATCAGCCAGTGTTCGTGCGTGAGGTACTTATGGACATCTTCTTTGAACGTGTGGAGCCGCTTCAAGCTGAGTGGAGCCCTTACAATTTCGCTCGGCAAGCTGTTCCATACTGACACTACAGAAAACGGGAAGGAGCCAGAAGCATAGGCAGGTGCTCTCCTGTCCAGGACTTGCTGCAGCTGCACATGGTGCTGCTGGCCAGGAGGGGGTTGACTCCGCGTGCGCCGAGCTTCTACATGGTTGGCTGGAGGGGGGATCATGGCGGTGAGCTGGGGTGGTCCTGGGATGCACTGGAGCTTGTACAGGTATACCAGCCCAGATACAATCCGGCGGTGGCACAGGCTTTGGAGAAGGGCACCAGGGCCAATAATGGCCATTGCACCTTACCTGTCCCTTACTGTACCATCAATGTGCGTTTGTTTGTGGCAGACGGATCTCCGACTGGCGCTATCCCGTACCTGTCCCTATTAAAAACACAAGCGCGGCCGATCGGGAAGCAAAACTCTCTGTCCCATAAGCTGCCACATACCAACTAAATACAAAACCATGCACTTAACACGAGCTAACTGTTAGTTGCACGCGTTGCCCTTTTCACGAACCCAAAGAAAGAGATTGGACTATTAATATAACCAAGACTACTCTTGTTATAACGCATGAACGAAGTCATTAAACACGCACCAGAGATGAAGGCGACAGCGCCAGACAATATGGTGTTGTACGGTACAAGGATATCGTATAGCATGTCGTACAACAGTACGATAAAATTGTGGGATAAACCAACGACTACTTAGGCTGCGTTTACACGGAGACGAAACGAAACGAAACGAAACAAAACGGAACGAAAACGGGCTGGGCTCGAATCGTTTTCAAACCGTTTACACGAGAACGGCAGATCGTTTTGGGCCGTTTACACGAAAACGAGCGAACGGACTGGAGTTAGCACTTGCTGGCCTGGCGCAAGGGCGGGAAGTGACACGTTAGTTGGACTTGGTACGTGCTGGTGGTCGCAAGGGTTGGATATTTTCCGCGAAATATAGTCCCGCGCGAAATGGTTTCCATGACCGCGCTCCGTTTCCAATCGTTTTCACTGTTTTCACTGTTTACACGAGAACGAAAACGGTTTTTGTTTTTTTTTTTTTTTTTTACTATGTTCACATTCCCAGCTCGAAAATAATAAGAAAGACAATGATACTGAGACTAGGACGAACGTGACAACTATTGAGCAGGGGCTGCAGCGAGACCCAGCAGTGATGGTGGGGCATTGATGGCTCTGCCGACCTGAGGTCTCGGCATCACGGCCAAAAACACGCACCAAAAACAAAAGATAGAGCTGTACGAGTCAGCAAAATGAAAAGAAAGGAAGGCCTTAAGGGTTAACACCAGCGAGTGTGCGGGAGAAACTGTGAGACTATTAACAAATTACAAGGGCTGTTACTGAGATGAGCATCATCATGGCTGATCATGGTGAGTCGGTTGTCTGAGCCAGTTGTGGTGCATAGATAGGGATAGAGGAGAACGACGAGAGCATCATCATACCGAGTCGACTGCCCAGAGCCAGTTTGTGCTTCGCAGATGGCGATAAACATTAGTTTTGAATGCTTGTATTCCCTTGCTGTGGGGAGGCTGGGACAGAAGAGCGGCGGGGAGGGAGTTCCAGTCACTAATACTGCAGTGTGGGAACGAGCGCTTTAATGCCAGCGGGACAGATGCAAGCAGCTGGTGTTGGAGCTGGTGATCATGGCCAATGACGCTAACATGCTCGCTGTGAGTTCTGGGGCTGGATGAGGGGAAATGGCGCGGTGGCAAAACAGAGAGTAGCTGCGGAGGGCCAGGCAGGTAATGCAGCTTGCAGCAGGCAAGCGAGGCAACAGTACGACGGATGGCCAGGCTAGGTAATAGTGCACCTGGACCGATGATTCGCAGATCACAGCGTTGGATATGATCCAGGCGTTGCAGGTAGCTGGGGGGGGTTTTAAAACGTTTCAAAAAACTTTGAAGTGCTTTTCCATTTCGTTCCGTTTAGGTCGTACTTCGTTGTCGTGTAAACGCAAATCGTTGTCAATCGTTGTCGTGTAAACGCAGCTTAATATATCTTATTCCCGTAGCTACATGTATGCAGAAGACGGTACTTCAGTAACGTCTGGCGCTAGCCAGGGTCCACACAGCTATAATTTGGTATTTGTGTGTTTGTTTGTTTGTTTGTGTGTTTGTGTCACGCCTGGGCCCTATCCCGTATCTGTCCCGTACCGGACCGTACCATCAAACACAGCTGGCCACATACAGCTGGCCGCAATATTCAAAAATAAACGCAAGATCATAACGTGAAGCAACTTGGAAGAATGGGTATGAATGCGAAGTGTATGGGGGAATGCATGTAGGGCGATAGTGCGGGTTCGAATCCCAGGATATAGTAGAATTGAAAAATTTATAACATCCCTATGCTTTTATTGCCGTCATCAAGGCGGTAGACGGTGTCGTATTATCCTCGATCGTACCTGTCCCGTACCTATCCCGTACCGTACCGTACATTCAAAGACGGCTGGCCACAATGCATACATGTATTCAAATAGGGCTTTCAAATGCAAGATAAAAACGTGAAGCAACTTGGAAGAATTAGTATGTATGCGAAGTGTATCGGGGGATGCATGCAGGGCGCGCGATAGTGCGGGTTCGAATCCCAGGTTACGTCTTAAAAAAAAAGGAATTTTTTAAAGAATTTATAACATCCCTATGCTTTTTTTTGTCTAGGTCATCAAGGCAAAAAAAGCATAGCGTAGGACCCTGAGCTTCCAAGCTCTCTCGTTGTGAGTGATAGTCAGGCCAAGTTTCCGAAGATCAGTAGCGAGTGCTATCCCGAGCATTATGTTAGCATTACGAAAGCATAGACAGGATACGTATTACAGGAGACCAAAGTTGCTGAAGACCAGTAGCCATTGCTGATAACTAGGCATCGGTGGCTAATGCTAGCATTATAACTAGCATAATGTGGGTGTTTTGAAGAAGTAGCAGTGCTCGGCATTACATGTAGGTGGCATGTTTTTGGCTGGAGAAAGCATTATCAGTTCTATTTTGGTACAATACAAGACTTTTTACACGTCTTTTCACATAACAAGAGGCTTGTACAGACAGTGTACCGACACTCTCGCAGCAGGTACATGTACATGTATGATGTATCTGTCTAGTGTGGTCATGCATATACAACTACACTTCCTTATCTCAGTATGAGCCAATTGTGGATACATTTCTTTTCCATGTGCATATTTGCCCAAGATAGCTCGAAAATGTACATATCACTCTAGCATTATAGTGTGAATGGAGCATTATAACAGGCATTTTGCCGTGAAATATCGAGCACTGCCAAAAGCATTATACTGTGAAAAAACGAGCATTAGCCGCCGATGCATACTGATAACGCGCAGGAAAACTAAATCTGCATCCTCTTTCTTTTTTCCGTCGGACAGGATGGGTATTATAGGAGACTGTAAAGTTATGTAATGCGCTCCACAGGCAACCATGCATTCGCTCGTCAGCAACAATTAAGCACAAGCACACTATCAAGGTAAGAACATTTTATATTAATGTATTGTATCGTATTGTATGGAATATAATTTTACCTCATAGGCTCAACAGGTCAATGTATTACTACAAAAAGGCCAGAAAATCCGATTATAAGGAGATTTAAAGGAAAAGAATGAGCAAACCAAAAGTGGATGAAGTGAGAGAAAAATAACAATCCGCAATAAATTCTACAAATAATTTTGCCTAACTCATATTCAAACTGATTGAAAGGCTTTTGCAATACAATGATGTAGCCAATCAACGGAAAAAACCATCAGTTCTAATAACATGTACGATGAGCTAGCCAAAAAAATCATAGCGTAGGGCCCTGAGCTTCCAAGCTCTCTCGTTTTTTAAATATTATTTTTCGGCAAAAAACACAACTCTGCTGGAAATGATAACCTTTTCATGGAGACAACTGCTCTGTCTACTTGGTCAATCACGTATCCAGGATCGAGGCACACGAGTTTGTACTCATACGGAAAGATGCAATTTTAGTCATCAAAACGTTCATAAGTTTTAGTGGTATCTTTGAAACGACAACAAAGGCAATAACAAGCCATCGAGAGATTACATAATAATCTGATGCTGAGAATTCGATTCCTCCACTTTCAGTGTATGTACTCAAGTATACAGTCAACTTCGCTAATAACGACATCGGATATAACGACAATTCGCGAATAACGACAGAATTACCATGCCCAGAGCAAAGTCCCATCCCACTGTAATACATATAATGAGACTTCGGGTATAACGACACTTCGCGAATAAGGACACCTTTTTGATGCCCCGCCGAGTGTCGTTATAAGCGAAGTTGACTGTATATGGGAAAAACTTGAGGATAAAGGTAATGAACATTTCACATCAGGGTTGTATTTGACGAAACATAACAATTATATCAAAGGGAGAAAATGTAATTCCCCTTTCCCGTCAGTGTTCTTCATGGGATTGGCGGGCCGGAGAGGTAGCTTTAAAAAAGGGGAAACTCGACAACTCGAAAATTCGTCCAACAAATTCTCAAGGCTTTCTTCAAGCGTCATGTAGGGTCGGTCTCAACCAGGAATGATATAATTATTGCATGAAGTGACTACGCATCTATCTATGCAACGCGATGAATGTAGCGTCTAAATCCTTATGTTATACATAATATAGGTAAAGTGTGCAGGACAACGGTCATCATCCATGAGAACGCTTTTTATTAATTTTCAGAGGCTGTGCTAGCATTCAGAGGAGAAATAGATAGATAGATGGAGAGAAAGAGATGGATAGATAGACGGGTAGAGAGGGCTTGATATAAGACAAAGCCAATTTCACGCTCACAATGTTTCAAATGCTGTGTATCCGTCAGGTAGGTATTCCAATAGCCAGTATCATAGTTAGGTGACAGTGTCGCTCAGTGTAGAAATGTCATTTCCGACATGATAATATCATCGCCATCATCCCATGGTCTCTAAATGACGACCCGCAAAGATAAGCGATAAGATTTGTGTTCGATTCCATTATCACTGGAGCTACAATGGACGATTCCAGTTTATGATATGTTGTCAACTTCAGACATGGTAATACCATCATCACCATCCCATTTTCTCTACATTTTGACCAGCAAAGAGAAGCGACACGCTTTGTGTTCGATTCCATTAAGTTTCCATAGTTCATAGGCGAGAAACCTCCTTTGTTTCACAAATGCCGCAGGAAGAAGTAGCTACATGAACCTGGACAATACATTTCCCTCAACACAAAGACACGATGTCTTTTGAAGCAATAAAAAGAATACGGGAGGCGGACAATTTACGTAGCAATAACAACAACAAAAATTCGACGGGTTCGCGTAGAGGTCAAGAACAAGGAGTCGTACAATTCCCTAGTTAAGAACCACCTTTCCGCTTCCGTGGGACGCCACGACCCCATTATCAGGCGTCAGATACGGCTCCTAAGGCCTGGGTCACACAACGGCAAAAATGCTGCGTCAGCGTCAGAATCATGAGCTTTTCCATGGCAACTGACACAACCGCGGGAAGTTTGAGCGTCAGACGCTGCTGCGTCTGGCGTGGGGAAATTGGCTGCGTTGCCGGTGATGGGAGTGACGCTGGGCGGAAAAGCAGTGCTTTCAAGTAAAATTAGTTTCAAGACAGTTGCTTGAGTTGAGCAGTCATTCGACATTCGTCTCTTCAAAGTTTGTTTTGTTCCCTCTTTTTTTTCGACATGAGTCCGTGGACCTACGAGGTCGAGGCTGCTCTGCTCCGAACCTGGCGGAAGAGCGAGGTGTTTTCTTAGAAGAAAATGTCGAGAAAGGACCAGTAGTTCGAGTGGGTCATCGGCCAACTGGAGCCTGTTGACTTGTGAGTGTTGTGTTGTCGTCAAGAGCCCCAAAATGGACAGCCAGTATGACGAAGTCAGGAGAAACACAGCTGCGATGCGGACTTTTCTTGCCTGATCCATGACACTACAACTGAAAATGGCTTCAAATTCGGAAAGGAACAACAGCAATCGTGCACGCGTGGACCTTTCGTCTTCTTGTAATCAAGAATCAATGAAAAATTTGAAGAAAATTGTCCGTCAATTTTTTGGTATAATAAGCAAAAGGCCGGTTTCCGTGGGAATCCGTGTCGTCATTAAGTTTCCCTGGTGATTTTGTGACGTAGAAAAATGCATCTGCCCGCGGCATGTCATGAGCTGCAAAAAAAAACACTGTGTGACCCCGCGTATGCGTCAAGTGCTGCGGCTTGACGCTGCGTCCAGCTTCAAACTTGCCGTAGTGTGACCAAGGCCTAAACGGTGGGGGAGGCTAGATCAGATCCACCAACCAAATGCCTAAATCCCATTTGCCACATCCATGACAAAGTCGGAAAAAGATTCAGAGCAGACTCGCTCTCTTCCTGTTCACTCTGCAAAATCGAACTCATTTCTCAATCAATTATAACCACTGTTCGGTAAATTCGCCCTCATCAGGTATGCAATTTGGCCGAAACGTTGTAATAATTGATTGAGAAATAAGTTCGAGTTGGCAGATTGAATGGGAAGAGAGCGAGTCTGCTCTGAAACCTTGTTTCCTATGAATGAAGCTGCAACCGCTGCTACTAAAATAAGTAAGTTACAACAATAACAAATTGAGTGTTGCGTCCTATCCACCTGTGTGGATTCGCACAAAGTGTGACCTACAAAGTATGGACAGAAGTCGAGTCCTGGTGCTGGCATGCAATTTTCTCTTCAGACTGTTACGGCTTGCATCTTCACTTCAAACCTGAGAATAAATATTCAGACTTCTTCCACGGACCGGAAATCGTCTTGTGATGACGAAAACGTCCCCCACAGGCAGCTCAAGTCAAACTAATAAAATGATTACAAATGTCTATACGTTTTAGCTGTATCTTTGAAACAACAACAACGACAGTAACAAGCCATCGAGATATTTCATAATAATAAGCCATGCTTACATGATTAGCAGTTGTCCTCTAAATCTTAGGCTGAGAATTCGATCCCTCCAGTTTTAGCGAATGTAAAATAATGTGTTAACAATGGGAGATGACGGTTATGACCATTTCACAGCACAGTAGGTTTCGACGAATTATAGTAATTATTTTTTTTTAAACGAAAAAAAGTAAATCCCCTCTCCTGTCAGTGTTCTTCATGGGCTTGGCGGACCGAACAGTTAGCTTTCCTACTTACTTCTGCAAAAGAGAAAACTCTTCCAAAAATCTCATTATTGCAATTCAAGCGTCATGTAGGGTTTGAACCTGGAATAATAGTTTGAATGAAGTCACTACGCATCGACGTGGATTTTGCATTCAAGCTATCTATGTAACGCGATGGATGTAGCGTATAATCCTTATTTGAGTATACTTATCTGTATGTGGTGAAGTCGACTTGACAGTTGACTGTCATGCTCCAAAAGAATTGTTTTAATTTTAATTTTGAAGGCTGTGCTAGCATTCAGGAGAGAGAGAGCGATAGATAGAGAGAGGTAGATGGAGAGAAAGAGATAGACAGAGATGTATAGAAAAGTTGCTAGAGAGGGCTTGATATTAGACAAAGCCAATTGTTTTAAACGCCGTGTATAGGTCAGGTATGTATTCCAATAGCCAGTATCTTAGTTGGGTGGCAGTGTCGCTCAGTGTAGAAATGTCATTTCTGACATGATACTACCATCGCCATAATCACATGCTATGACAATCCGCAAAGATAAGCGATCAGCTTTATATCACTCGCAAAGCAACCCGCGATAGCGGCAACTGGTGCGCATTGAGCACTACTCTAAACGATGACATCTTGAGACATTTTGCTGATCGGATTAAATCGCCACGAACAAATCCGAATCCAGCGATCGATGAAAAAGAAATGGCCGTCGCACGACGAAATTGCGTTTATTTCAAGCGTGTGTTGCACCTTCGATGCTCACCAGCGCTGCAGATCTGGCGTCTGTGGTATCATGCTTGGACACATCCTCTTCATGTCACAATGACCGTTCCAAGAAGCCTAAGATTGTGATAATGGTGTGAGTAGAACTGAAGTTTCAATCTGAAGAACGTAGAAAGCATCATGTACAGATATATGAATTTAGACCTCCTTCCCGCCACTATCTTCGCTGAATCATGGAGCAAAAATCATTAATATTTTGATCCGGACAGTTGCAGCACGTGCCATAGCTTGTTCGACTTTACCTGGTCTCGAATCACGCTCGAAGGCAGTGACCTGCCCTGCCTGTCACCTTGCAGCTCAGAAGCTGAGCGAGACTACTGGTGTGGCAGCATCGCATACTGACTTTGTTGCAGGTAAAAAGGCAGCACGGTTACGCCACCTCACTGCAATTCTTTTTCACATCGCCTTCTGCGCTTGTCGTACTTGTACCTACTAATCAGCGTCCACGTGAGTTGTGGCTTGCAGCGCAGTGATAGCTTCCGCTTGATGTAGCACATGCACGTACTGCACCTATTAATAGCCTTGCACCAGTGTCTCACGGACTCTCTGGAGCAGGGGACGCTCTTTTCTGCAAGATTCCCGAAAAGGCATTTACAGGAGAGGGCCCTCAGGACTCGCTTCTTATTTTTATGTTTATTTAGATCAGGTCCTTTGCAAGGTCCCCGGTGAGCTTCAGAGCATGTCCGCCGGATTGAGCTCGCATTCTGGAGATGTTGGTAGTGGCATGAGTTTCCTCTTCAGAGCTTCGCTGGGCATAACTCTTCACTAGGTGCTGTACTGTGCGTGGGCGAGCAATCAAATTCAAGCACGCGAAGAATTTTTCAACTTTTCTATTCCTCCCCGCCGAAAACAATCCTTGCCACCAGGCAACAGTACAAGTAGGCAGAAACAATTCTCCATCGCCCAGGAGTGGGGACATTCAGACTTCTTTGACGGGCTGGAAATAGTCTTGTGATGTCGGAAATGTCCCTCACTGGCAGCTCAAGCCAAACTAATAAAACGATTACAAACTTCCATAAGTTTAAGTGGTATCTTTGAAACAACAACAACGACAATAACAAGCCATTGAGAGATTTCATAATAACATGCCATGATTGCATGAATAGCAATTGTCTCCTAAATCTCAGGCTGAGAATTCGATTCCTCCACTTTGAGCGTATGTATATGTGGGAACAATGGGGGGATAAAGGTTATGATCATTTCACAGCAGGGTTGTGTTTTGACGAAACAATAAAAACGAAAACAGTAATTCCCCTCTCCCGTCATGGGTTTGGCGGGCTGGAGAAGTAGCTTTCGTACTTTCTTCTGCAAAAGAGAAACTCATTTTTCAATTCAAACGTCATAATTACTACGAACATCAGGCAAACTGATGGCTCCAAAACATAAGAGGGAGCAACATGGAAAATTCTGATGGGTATCAAAGCGCAAGAGTCAGGAGCAGGCGTGAAGTTGCCAAGTCTTCAGACTTGGGGCTATTCCACACGCTCTCCTTTTTCTCATGTGACCATCAAAATGCAGTGGGATATTGAAGGAATAGAATGTGAAGTTATCGCTTTGGTGCACGGTACTGGCAAAGCCATCATCAGGGGCGAGACCGGCTCCTTAGCCCCATGGGTGACGTGTAGTGACGAACGAGATGGGCCAAAGCTTTCACTGCATATCGCATGCATGTACCGTGCACGTGCAGTACTGCCAGCTCAGCTACTTATCTCCTACTCTGCAGGTATACGCTCGTTACGGCAACAAGGGATGCAACTCATCGGTCAAGCCGGTGACGCATGACAACAGTGAGCGCATGACACCGTTGTTTCCCTGAACAGAAGCCGTTCATCAATCTAGAATCTAAAACCCCTTGCCTAGCTTGAGGAGTGTGCTCGAAAAGGATTCCATGATGTATACGGAGTGTGAACCAGTAAAACGGAACTTACTTAGGTGTTGCACTGGGTGGTGGGGGGGGGGGGGGAGAGACTCTTCCTCAATGCTACCACCAGCTTATGTTTGGCCGATCGAACCCATCAGCGCCAGATTCGTGCGGTTGATTATTTTGGCGTCTCACTGGAATGAACTCCAATCGGCTTTTGCCAAGTACTTAAAACCGTTATTGAAGGAGTAACGTTTCATGTGTTTGCTTGGCTGAATTGCAATATGCACACACATAGAAAATCCTTTAGAGTACCTCCCTTGTTATTTGCGCTGACGGCCAAAATCTCCTGAAAGTCTATGCTAATCATGTGGAGGTGAGAAACATCTCCTGATCTCTGAAAAATATGTACACGCGTGAGTCACACGGTTTGTGTGTCATTCACCGCGTTGTTAACACGCTTAGTACTGTGTACATGTGCATAACATGTTCAAGCCAGTGAGCAAATTATGTACACTTACCGGTAATAGCAATAGCCGAAGCCAACCATGAGTGTCTTCAAGTGATCTGTTGCAGCGATAAAGAGAAAGAGTGAATGAGGAGAACATTCTTATCATGGCTTGCAGATATCCTCTACTCATATCCATACTCTACAATATACATGTAGGTGTGTCTGTGTCCATAGGAAAAATATCAGTTCGCTAGTACACGTACACGCAGATAAGCTCAAGGGAGATCGAACGTGTGTGAGGCGGATGCAAGCGCATACAGATAAGGCAATGTGCCCATTACGGCTGGGTTTGGAACGCCACAGTTGCATAAGCGTGGCCATTAAAGTGGGGGTCTCCTGTACAGCGAACGTTTAGCCACGAGGAAAGCTGCTTCCTCCCTACCGGCGTTGTGAATATTAATGTGTTACGCAGAAGCGTTACTCAGTGCATACCCGACTCCAGCTTCACGTTTTCTCCTTTGCCTATCACGTATTTTTACATGGCCTCTTTTCAGCATTTGTGCTGAACGTTGGAAAGCGATGTTGCTAGTATTGCTCTTCTACAAGCACATCAGAAGACCATTTCAGCTGCATAAATAACTAACCACATGACCACCCGTCGATCAAGTACTGGTACTAGTAGATACCAGCTCAGATTTGATCTAACAAATTGCTGTCGATTTCCGCGCATATAGTACATGAGAGTAAGAAGCTCCTCAGCAAGGGGATGCTCGCAAGGTTATCGTTTCTTCCCCGAATCACATGCACTGGTAAGAGGGCGCGTGATACTCAGGGCATCATCCACTTTGGTATAAAAGAAGACGAGAAAATGGCATACTGCATCACAAGCTCAAAATCTCCTCTCCAGAACAGTCAGCAGCAGAGCAAGCTTCTTTTGTCAATCCCCGCTTGAGAATGATTTCAATCAAAGTTTACACTTTTCTCGGTCTGGTCGCTTGCCTTTGTGCATGCGTACTGTCTGCTCCAACAGTCAGGAAGCACATTGTGGATGCCCGCAGTGATAGTGCGAGCTCGGACGACACTCCCGGGATGGGAAGCATGTCGGAGGATAGCAGCATGTCGGAGGACAGTGACGCAGCGGCCGCGATGACCAGCGCCGCCGCCACGACGGGCAGCAACGCCGCGACTACTCCCGCCGCCGCCGCTACGACAGCAGCGGCCACCACCGCTCCACCAGTGACAACATAAATTCCGGTGAGGGTGGCCTCTACTGACGTCAGGACCAGTGGGAAGAAGGAATGGGAGATTGTGTGAGCTGTGTCACCCGATATGGATTGTATTTCACATAATAATTGGAGCCACAGTATAAACCACTAAGGATGCTGCAATATAAGTAAGGTTAATGGCGTATAATTGCGACAATTTGTGTATTTGATTTTGAGCAATGCACATTCTATTCACTTGAAGAACCCAGCATAGTCCTGGTTGCTGCCACGAACCCATTGACAAACTCATTGAAATTCGCAAAGCATGCCTGTTAGAATGTTGACCTTCAATGCGCTCATTGCTTCTCTGGCTGGGCACGTGCTGCAATTACACAGGCCCCACATAATTCTCTTTTATCCATGCTACAACCACTGCCTTTCGCTAGTAACATGAATTCCGATATAGGACCTTCTTCTTCTCGGATATGCTAGCAATAGGCATGCTTTCATGAACCAACCGCTTCTATATCGATGGCTGCTTCATTTCTTATGGCTTTCCGCTGTATTTTGAGGCATTCACTAACTTGGAATCATCTTCACCAACTATCCAATGGACGATATATTTCAATTCGAAATAATAATTTCCACGCGCAATTGCAGGATAATTTGTTGTACTTTATTGTGTTCAGGCGGATGCTCGTGTGTGCGCTCGTGTCTGTTTGCGTGTGTGTTTGTGAGATTTTGTCTGTAAGTTAATGTGTTTGTGGGTGTGTGGGTGCGTTTGTGGGTGCAAGAGTGTGCGTGTTTGTGTTCACGCATGCTCGCATTCTTCGTGTGCTTGAAGATGCAGTAAAATAATCAATTACCCTGCACTACTGTGGGGATACGCGGCCAAGTGTAGCAGGACTTGCTTCTGTAGATTAATTTCACTACCTGGTACTGTGGGCTCCGCTGATAATGGTGAAAACGGTTCTATAATTGAGTATTGTAATTCCCCATTACAACATGTTAAAACAGAAAACACAATGAGACAAGAACCTTCTCTGATTCACTGCAATCCCAGAGCTTTTTTTGTTTTCTTACTTTTTTTTATTATAATAAAGTTCGTTGCCCCGACATTACAAAGCAATCCTCCCGATGCATGTACTACTAACACAGTATCCATGAGCTAACGTTTGGCAGCTACATGTATGTGCAGCAGTTGACTCGTGCACATATGTTTCTCCTCTATCCTTTTCAACACCCTCTATTTTCTTTTTTTCTTTTAATCTTTTCCTTTTCCCTTATACTTGTGTGCCTGTAGTCGATCTCATGTAATACGGCAACACTGCCTGTTTGTTCTTCGGCTTTAAATAAACCAATCCAAATGCGATCCAATCCAATCCAATCCAACATAGCCAGGATGCTATGGAACTGTATACCGCCATTTCTAACTTCTATAACTTGTCTTCCGAATTCAAATAGTCCCTGTTCCAGCACTTCTGCCCATACACTCACTACACTAATGGCATACCAACACCTTGACTTGCGCAATTGCCGTCTGCTTCTTTTCTTTGTGTTCTTCCTCTGTACTCTTTGGCGAGTACATGCAATGTCTCCTGATAATCCTTCTTTTCCTCATTGCTCTGCTCACTGCAGGGAACATCAAATGCCCTATTCCTTCCCAGTGGTCCTATTCTTCGTGTTATTTCTCGTTCTTTGTTCGCTTTGGATTCTCATATTCTCATCCTAACTGTACGGAAATGGAGATCCCCTCGATAGGCCTACACGGCCTCTGGGAAATCTTTCAAATAGATTATACAAAATATCATGATTCCCCTCAGGTGTTCTCACCTTGCTCGCCCTTGTGTTCAGGCTGACTTTTATGGAGCAATCAGTTGCCTGATGATCGTAGTAATACATGAAACTCAACTTTGCGACACAGCTGCCAATCTCTCTTGTGTACAAATTATACAAAATAGTAGGAGATCCCCTGGACCGGTCTAGAGTACGCTGGGTAATCCTTTTCAAGTACAGTACGATACCCTGATAGCATTTGTATGTACCTGTATCGACAGCTACATACAAATACTATCAGGGCATTGTTCCCCTCTCTTTAATTGCTCCTCGCTGCGTACCGTAGCGGCATACGTATTGTCATGTATTATCCTTGGTTCTATCTTCTCATTACGTTCTTTGATGGACTGTGCACTTCGGGTTGATAAATATTATGGTGGTAAAGACACACCTGTGCACTTCAGGATGAATGAAAAATTGATAGGTGAGGTGTTCTCGCTGTTCCAAATTCATTAGTAAAATAGCGCTGCATTCGAATGCACAGACCAGTATGTGTTGTGCTGGGCCCAAAGCTGATCAGATTCATCACACAGTTCTGTCAAATCACACAGTTCGGTACGACCGGATGCAACTCATTGACGGAGTGTGTGCCCGTCTACAGTCATGTAAAATGATGTAGTTCTCATTGACCTTCCCGGTTGCTGCCACACGAGACTAAACTACGCAATACGGTACATGTGTACTACGTGCAAACTGCAAACTGCATTATCGTAATCTGATCCAGAAATGAATAAAATATTATTCAATTCGGTAGTTTAGATTGCCAGCAAGGAACGTACATGTACGGCCTCCCGCCCAGGCGATGCCATTAGGATGTAGTCAGCTGTGGAAAAGCTATCAGTATTGGTTCATAACAGTTCGTTTCGATGGTGCCGATACGGAGTGATAGTGATTTGCTGCACAAGGCGCATTCTGGACTGCGTTACAACACACACGCGCGCGCGCGCGTGGGCATGCACGCAAAAGCATACATGACCTCGCGCACGCACGCATATGGTGCCAGGCTCCGACGTAGATCTAGACACACCGCGTGTTGATAACGTAATCATTATTTCAGCTTTTAAGATGTATGTACGCGCTCACGCTACACGTAGATGCTAAAGTAGTGGTATCGCAAACAATCATAGTGCTAGTGTGAGGCATTACAGCCTGGTTGTTTATCTTCATGCGAAGAGATGAGGAGTTAAAGAGTTATAGATAATAGAGAAACGGCTACCACTACTTAGTGAATCTTTTAGTACGCAAACGCAAATGCGTTCGTTCATGTATTTGTGCATGTGTTCATCCACACGGCTGTACACCGGTATTGTGTGTGCGTGTGTGTGTGTGTGTGTGTGTGTGTGTGTGTATTAGTTATGGCCGTGCGCTTGCAACCCGGTACTTTGAGATTGGAAGTGACCTGCCGCCGTTTCAACTGCTATTGCTGATTTCCACGGTACACGCATTATTATTATGGCCGGCTGGGTCCCAGGGTTGTTGTGCTGTGTCCATAGTGTGTAACCAGCGCTGCACACTCTGCATGGAGCGTTATCGCACCACCAATGCCTGCCTTACTGTGCGTATGTCGCGATGGAGATCAATATCAACCAGGCGTGGAGTATGTACGGCAGACGTTTAGCAACTAAACGATGCCATTGTGTTTCCGGAGGTTTGTCCACCGGCGTTGCCGTAAAGAAGGTGTAATCGGCACAGTGGATTTATGCACCACATTCGTATCTCGCGTCCCTGCCACCATTTGTTTGGCACCGTCTTTGGTGCTACGTATACACGTGTTAGGAGTATCTCCCTCTCTGGATTACAATTTTGTGATTTGGAGACCGAGACCATTCGATGGCATTTTAAAAGCTGAATAAATAACTAAGAATGTGCCTGCCCATCGATCCAACTCAGAGATGGATCGCCTTTAGTGCCTGCACGGAGAGACCTTATGCCCGAAACTACATACGTTCCCCATCAGAGCACCTACGGACACACACACACACGCACCCATACAGGCACACACACGCACACACACAGGCACACACACGCACGATTCGTCAGCGAAGGAGTAACACAGTTGGGCATGCCAGTGCAACTCTGGCATAAAAGAAGAAGAGAATATCTTTCATCTCATCATAAGCTTCAAGAACTCTCTCTCTCTAGGTCAATAAGCAAGAACGTGAAACTCTTCTGAATCGTGTCAGATCTTCCTTTTGTTAGCCTCCTAACCCTGAGAATGATTTCCATCAAGATTTACATCTTTATCGGCCTTGTGGCTTGCCTCTGTGCGTGCGTATTGTCCGCACCGATTGGCAACAGGAAGCACATCATGGATGCTCGCAGCGACAGTAACAGTATGAGCTCGGACGACGCTCCAGGGATGGGAAGTATGTCGGAGGATAGCAGCATGTCTGAAGACAGTGACTCAACGCCCGCGATGACCAGCGCCGCCGCCACAACGGGCAGCAACGCCGCTACTACGCCCGCCGCCACGACAGCGCCGCCAGTGACGACATAATCGTGCACGGACTATGCCGAACGTGACGCCATGACCGAACTGTGAGGACTCGATTAGCTTTAGAGGTATTAACTGTGACGTCAGATGATTATGTAAAGGAAGTGAGCATTTCCACCTAAAGAAGTCAAGATTTAAAGAGACTGTAGGCACGTCGTCACTGAAGTTAAATAATCATGTGAGCTCACTACACACAGTATGTTGCTTGAATACGATTTACTTAGGTTTTCTTCCATTCACGCGAAACAGTGTGATTCTCTCTAAAAGAAATTAAGCTTGCGTTTGTACCCCCAAACAATATTGATTCACATCACGTTGAGCCTCAATTTTTTTCCGAGAACGTAGACATTTTCTAGCAATGACTAAGTTATAATTTGGTCAACTATAATGCATGGCAAGACACTGGTTTGTTGGCTGTGGCACGAGTTTTCTAAAGATGATAGTCGCACTCGTTTTGAGTACATAATGTTGTTGGTTTTCAAGAAGATGGACAATCGTCTCTTCTTTGATACAATTTCCCAAGGCAATAGGGCACCTCAAGCGGTTTACACTCTCAGTCACTGGCATTGTATTCTGCTTGCAAAAATGGTATCATACCGAACTTTTCTACTTCCATACCATAACTGTCCTCACCATCAGGTTTATTCTTAAACCCAGCCCTATTCTACATAATCGATTCACCGCGACAATGTCGGCAATAATAACATTACTAATATTCTAGCCAATACGGCAACTCTAGTGATGTTGTTGCTGTTGTTTGGCTTTATTTAGAGTGGAGTTCCAAAACAGGCCTAAACCTAATGACAATGGTCCCAATGATCATAAGAGAAAAGAAAAATATATAAAAATAAGCGGACAAACAGAACAGAGAAGAATATAAGTTAGATAACTAATATGAGCACGGCAGCAGGGATGTACCGTTCTCCTTAGTCGGTAGGGCACCTCTAGTGGTTTACCAGTCGCGTGCTCATTTACAGGTAGACGATCGACTGGATTTGGTGCTGGTTAATGCTGCTATTTCTCTTCAAATAATACCTGTACTACACATAATACTAAATAGTCCATCAGCCAAGAACTCAGAAGTCGTCAAATTCAAGCACCCTGTTGCACTTAGAAATCGAATACTTGATTTTGGCCTCAATGGGGAGTTTAGGTACCCTGTATACCGAATCCGCAAATAAAAAGAGTAAACGACTTGCACGCTCTGCAGGGGGAAGCCGACAAAGTGACCATTTTTGGCATTTCATCGACAGCCATTGTTGTGACCTAAACCCAATCTCCAATCAGTGCCATGCGCGTTTCAGGAATGAACTTCCAGATTTTTGTGAATTACGGGAAAACCTTGCAAATCGAGAAGATTTGCAGTGTAAACCATTGCAGTTTCCGTATTACACGTGTGCCTGGATTCAAATTACAATAAAATTGTTGTTCGCCTACTTGTAGAGTGTTGTTCCATTACATATCTCTTTCACTGTTCTATTTAATTGAGCATCCGAATACATACCTTCAGGAAGATTACAATGAGCTAGTATTGAACATCATCCACCTTCGGGTTTCCGAAGTATGCACCCCGAGTCATGTCAAGCAGGTTTGAAGCGTAGTTTTCACTGTTTGGCAAAAGTGATCTACGCTTCCACCCTGAATGGAATCGCCCCCGGAAGGTCCTGATCCCTGGAAAAATAAGGAACGTGGAGAGCTAAAAGTAAGGAATCTACGGCGATGCATGTTGTACATCGAGTGAATGCCCTGCAGTTCTCTTCTCCATTACGACCAACTAGCAAACGCCATGGCTCTGGATGCTGACAGCAAACAGTTGAAATAAAGGCAAGGCTGCTTTGAGCTTGTTGCAACCAGGTAGTACTAGTAGTACAGTTACAGTTGTACTACTTCGAAGTACTATCTACCACACTCGAGATCACCCAAAGAATAAAGCGAATGAATTCAAAATCAAAAAAATTGTTGGGGATCGTCTGAAGCATATTCAAGCGAGGTACAGTCGGGCTTGATGACTGATCAAAGCCCTCGGGCTGGTCCCTTGGGCTTTGATCAGCCATCAATCCCTCTGTACCTCGCTTGATTATCTACTTGATACCATTGTAGTTGCAAACAAGTAACTACAACAATTGCAGTACAATAGTCATGTAGTTTTTTGAATTCGTTATTTGAAAATGGAGAGCATCTTCATCTTCTTCCCGGTGCGCATGTACACATATTTTTTGAATCTGTACGTGCTCCAAGCCAACTCACCTCTGCTCAAATCGACGGCGATTTATTTCGCGATTTTAGGTCGATCGCCACGGAAAACCACACCAAACGTTGACAAAACTCCACGTTTTTCACTGAAGACGCATTGGATGTCCTGATAAAACGGATTGAAAACCTCGTAATGGCTGATGAAGAAGAAGAAATTTGTCGAACTTCCAAGGCGCACTGCAAAAGGAGTGCAAGAGTTTCGCCAGGGAAAGTAGGCAGGTCGGATTCAGTGATGCTTTTGCTGTCGATTGATGTCAGTTCCAGGTGTTCGATTTGTAAGTGCAACAGGGGACTCACTTTGGCACCACTGGCTGATGGACTAAAAAGATGAGTTACGATCTGTGACCGGCGTACTAGTGTTCCCCACTGTAGAGTTATGCATGAACAGGCAGTGAAATGAATGGATGCAGCAAATGGGGTTGTTCTCGGCACTGGTGCCAGTGGTTGTGAGACTTATCCACTCACCCCCACCGTTAGGCGCTGCATCTGCCGCTAGGGTTTACCTGGTTTTAGCGGCCATCGTGAGTTCCCTTCGGGAACGAACACGATAATTTACTTTTCCTTTAGTGAAATGAACATCGGCAATACGTCATCATAATCACCATCATACTCTCTGTCTTGGGGCCTCCCCTTGATTAGCCTCGCAAAGAATTCGCGTCATTTTTTCAATTCTTTACAAAATTATTATGTACATACTTGGCACATAATTTTAGTTAACGAAGGCATCATTGAATCTTCTTCACAATGCATATTCAGGATTTTATTAATTTTGTTTGTGTGGGTGTCTGCGTGTGAGGGAGACAGAGAGGCACACACACACAGACCCAGAGAGTGAGAGGGAGAGAGGGAGGGAGAGAGAGAGAGAGAGAGAGAGAGAGAGAGAGAGAGAGAGAGAGAGAGAGAGAGAGAGAGAGAGAGAGAGAGAGAGAGAGAGAGAGAGAGAGAGAGAGAAAGAGAAAGAGAGAGAGACAGAGAGAGAGAGAGACAGAGACAGAGAGAGACAGACAGACAAAGAGAGAGACAGACAGAGACAGGGGCAGGGACAGAGACAGAGAGAGAGAGAGAGAGAGAGAGAGAGAGAGAGAGAGAGAGAGAGAGAGAGAGAGAGAGAGAGAGAGAGTGAGTGAGAGAGAGAGAGATAGACAAAGACAGAGACAGAGACAGAGACAGACAGAGACAGACAGATAGACATAGAGATAGACAGAGAGAGACAGAGAGACAGACAGACAGAGACAGACAGACAGAGAGAGACAGAGACAGAGAGAGAGACACAGAGAGAGACACAGAGAGAGCGAGAGAGACAGCGAGACAGAAAGAGAGTATGATCATGATGATGGAGTTATCATGTTGGACCTTTAGACCATGCCTACACTGTGCGACAGTGCCACGTAACCATGATGCTCGTTATTGGAATACATACCTGCCTGACACACGGTGATTAACAAGTTAATGGCATGATGAGGGCGTTCTACATGACGTTTGTATTCTTCTCTTTGAGTGTTATTGAAGAGTTTTTCTCCTCAGTAGTACATGTAGAAGTAAGGAAGAAAATACCTTCCCGACCCGCCAAGCCCATGGATTGCACTGCGGAGAGCCATTTTTTTATTGTTAAGGTGGCAGCCTGGTCGTTTAAATCACTGAAAAATCAAATTCGTCAATTCAGATCGAGTGCTACATCAGTTGAAAGAGCATGAACAGCTGCAAAATCTCTGAAAAGTTTGTCTCGATCCGACCAGCCGAAAATGTGCCCTTGCAAGGAAAGAATTTTTTGTTGCACGTTGTCATTTGTTGGCACCACTGTATTTGAATGTGAGCAGACCGTGCGCAACTTGTCGTATCATGGTAACACGCGAGAGTGTGCAGAATTTTGCTCCAAGTCCAAAAAAGTCCAAAATATCACGTTAAAAACCACGTATTGGGCTGCACGGCGGCGGGCAAAGCCGGTAGCAGCCTGGTCCTAAATTTCAGATGGCATTCAATTGACCGTAACTTTGGTCTCTCAATGGATTTGAGTGAAATTTGCACCACAAACTCCTGCCACTATGCTGGCCCTCTGGACCTGATTTAAAAGTTCTTGCGCCTCACTGACACTAGTGACAGGCTTTCCAGGCCGGAAAAACTCAAAGAGAAATGGCATGCCGAGGTATTCCGTGAGGTCGAATACAGTGTGTAGTAGGTATTTTACTACTTCCTGATAGGATGTTTTTCTTTCTTTTGTATTTGTGGTACGAAGTGTTTTCTTGGCTTTTGGCTTTTCGATTGGTTGATTTTTGAGCTTTCTCCAATCATCTCCCCCGCTATTTTCCCTCCAGACCAAAGTCAGAAATTGGTAAAAATGGTGATGTGGTCTGCCGACGGAATGCACGGAACGACTGTGCGCAGGTGTAAAATAATCACTCTCAGCTTCAAGCTCTTACCGTGGGGTACACGTGACCCACCCAAATCGTCGGCACGGCACTCACGGTACCGTAGTGGAAATCGGCCCTAAGTAAGAAAAGTACCTCTCCGGGCCCCCAAAGATTCTCTTTGGCAAGCCGCCCACTCTGCTATAAATGCTCAAAATTAATAATCTGTCATCTGCCTGCTCCAACTTGGCTGTCCTCCTGACAACTGAAAACCGCTGGCGTCGTAAGGGCCATAAACACCATTATTGGCATTAGCCCAACGCCTCCCTTGCTCCTCATCTCTGCAGGTCGTAACAATAGGTCTGGCACATCGAAAAACTGAAATATTTGGAGCTCTTAGTTCAAGCTACATTTTCAGAGTCAGGAATTTGGAAATGGCAAGAAACCCAGCTTCCCGTCACCTTCTAAGTTGACATCACGAGCAATGACCATTATCAGCCAGCAATGGTTTACTAGAGCAAAGGCGCTGGCGGGAACAGAAAGCTTTCCATCCAGCAACGTGTCTTTCTCAGCAAAAACAAATAAAAAGGAAAGGAACAAAAAAGGATCAACACCAGGGATTTGTCCATACCCGGTACCCAGGTGTGTATCCCTGGAAAAAGCTCTCCCACAGATTCCAGCACAAAGGCCACGGCCAAGTGTCCCACTGAGATGCGGTCGCTTGCCTGGACCCGGACCGCTGGGACGCGGACACCCACGAAGAGCAGCCTGTGACGTTTATTTTTTATGAAAGAAATCCGCAAAAATAGACAAGCTTGTCCCTTTAGCCTTTCGCGCCCCCAATTGACCAATTGGAGTAAGCCCATGGATTTCACTGTGGGGAGCCATTTTCTCTCGTTAAGAAAAAAAAATTTACGAAACGTTGCGGACATGTTAATCAAGCAAATATTAATATTTTTTGTTACGTCAAACACAACTCTACCTATGCGTTATGAAGGGAAAGGAAACAGGTAATGGTAGGGGCTACTGAAGGTGGCTCACTAGCACTCGTGTCTCACCCGGACATCAACGAAGAGGAGAGTGGCAGATATGGTACGATGATGATGATGTTATCATGACGGAAGTTTACACCATTACTACACTGTGCCACGCTATCACTTAACCATGCTGCTCTTTATTGGAATACATGCCTGACCGATACACGGTGGTTAACACATTACTAGCATGGCGAGGGATTTGAATGGGCTTAGTGTCTCTCTTTCTCTCTCTTTTCTCTCTCTCTCTTTCTCTCTCTCTCTCTCTCTTTATTTCTCCCTCTCTCGCTCGCTCTCCAAGTATCTCTCTCGCTCTCTCTCTCTCATTCCTGCATTCACGCACTGCTTGAGATAACTCAAGCACGTTCTCTTGAACGATAACAGTCAACTGCCAAGTACACCATACCACCACCTACATGTACATTATACTCGTACTATACGCAGCATGAGGAACTTAGGCAACTGTTTATAATCATACTTCTTTTTAAGTACTCAAATAGGGATTTCAAAGTTAGGT
>NC_088651.1:2024367-2044200 GCF_964019385.1 Sycon ciliatum | reverse complement strand
AGTCATGTACATTTTCGTGTCGTACTCACAAAACTTTCGATGCATGCACACTTTGTGCGACCCCCAAAGGGGGAGGGGGGGGGGGGGAATCCCGTACCGAGCGTAAGTAACATTCTACTCATTTAGCCGATAAAATCAAAATAACCGTTCGATATATTTCTTATCGAGTAAGTAACGAGTAGTCGATGTGATCGTTTCAGCACTATTATTTTGCATAGTATGATATCACCAGTACTGACTTCATGCAGCTTGTAGCTTGCCATTCCATACAACATACAGGACACAGTCGTTGGCAGTTGTACCCATACACATGTACTTACTAGTTCTGGTGCACTCGTTGAACGCAGTTGAACTGATCATTGGTCGGTGAGTACATTACTGGGTACTAAGTACAAACAAAACAATAGAAGAGAGAGATAGAGAGATAGAGAGAGAAAGAGAGAGAGAGAGAGAGAGAGAGAGAGAGAGAGAGAGAGAGAGAGAGAGAGAGATAGAGAGAGAGAGAGAAACACACACACACGCACACACACACACACAAACACACACACACACACACACACACACACACACACATACACAGAAACAGGCAGACAGAAAATGTGTCATACACGTGAAAAACAAGTGACGGTGGTTCGAACAGCAAAGTACATGACACCGTACGTAAGTATAATCTTGATCATGTTTCGCACTATTCATGTACATGTATTCCAAGACTATTCTTCGCTACGAAAACACAGGTCATTGACTGAAAACAAGTAGTCTGGTCAAAGCCAGACCAGCGGACCGGCTGCTACACTCTTTCTGGTGTTGACCATCACACCGACCGAAATTCCGTAGGTTACCCACGGTATTTTCCTGGAGTTACCACTACATTTCGTGTTTACCATGGATCTTCCCTGCGGCAGCCGGGGGAAAAGGCAAAGTGGGGACGCGAAATTTTCCACGATATTGGCTTTCATCCGCGTTTTCGAGAAATTTTGCATAAAACCCGCGTAATGGGCCATTCACACTACGCCCAAAACATGGTGTACGTGACGTTTTCGTCCAGATAGCCATTACAACATGGAACGTGGCGGGAAAATCGAACCCCTGATACGAAAACGTAGATGACGTATCCAGACCCTGTACCGAGGTTCGTTCTGTCGTTCCTGGCAGTTTGTGTTGAAAAGAAGCTGTGAGCACAGCTGTACGAAAAGCGTGTGCACCTGCATGAAAACGACGTCTGCCAGTACGTCGTATTCCAAAATGTGACGCGTATTGTAACGTAGTATGAATAGCCTATTAGCAAGAGTGCATAAACTAGAGTATGCAACTGTGGTTATGGGTCAGTGCGCGGCGCGCTGCCTTCATTACGTAACTTGCCTTCATCACGCTCTGAAAGCATGCATTCAAACTCTCAATTTCTCGCACGAGCCCATCCGTTTCTGCTCGATTCGTTCCAGTACCTACACAATCTCTGAATTCTGGCGCGTGAATTCCAGTTCCGTACGAAAGTTCATTTTAAACTAGAGGGAAAGTGTGGCGTTTGACTTTCCGCAGTGCGCGGACTGCAGCTGAATGATGTAATGAAGGCAGCGCGCCGTGCATCTGGCCCATAGAAAAGAGATCACAGTTGCATACTCTTGTTTATGGACTCTTGCTATTATCCATGGGAATGTACAAGAAAACAGTACATGATGTTGAAAATGTACCACAACATCGTACCCGCCCACGAGTTTGTACGACCAAGCTGAATAATTGCATGGAACTGTATGCTAAATGGGTGCCAATGACACACAACTCGTGCATAATGACCGCATTATACCGCATATTTGCCGCCCGCATAGTTACGAGCAGAAGTTCAGGATTTTGTTCGCGCTATTCTGTGGGGGCAGATAAAAGAGCGCTAAAACGAGCCATACAAAGAATCTACGTGGTGATAAAAGTTTAATAATAGCTATGAAAAGTATGAATGCCGCAGACATCACCACGCAACATGACAATTTGTTCAGGGTTGTAGATTGTGTGTTTCCAGAATTTCCACTGATGATCGGAGCTTGAAAATCGATTCTGGAAACACACAATCTACAACCCTTAACAAATTGTCATGTTGCGTGGTGATGTCTGCGGCATTCATACTTTTCATAGCTATTATAAAACGAGCCATGTTGGCCAAAAATCCGATATTTCCGATCTGGACAACCCCCCCCCCCCCCCCGACCTGGTCGTACCACACCCCACTGCCCGGTGAGTCGGTGACGCCCATGCCCATGGACCGTGACATGTATTCTGATTAGCTTCGTAAACAATCAATTCCCCAATGCAGACAATCATGCACGTACAACACTTGACTGTAATCATGCTTGAAGCAATGAGGTACGCAACGTTGTATACATGCACTGTACCTGTAAATGATCGATCTTGTGTTCCGTTCCCGTGCGAGTGCGTACATGTAACAGCTCATGATACAATCATGTACTGCACCAATTACTATGTAGTATTTTGTTCGAAACTACTATAAGTCTTGTAACAGTTTACGACTCGTACTGGGGCAGTTATAATTATAGAGTGATTATTACCTTGACATCGTACTGCTTTCTCGCCTTTCCCACGCGTGTGCCCAGGTAGACGTTCATCAGAAATCCGCCCACGGCTCCACTCAGCAGGACGTAGCCATACTCACTGGGGAGGACGTTCTCCATGATGCCGATTGCACTTGGGGTGCAACACAATCTATGACCAACAAAATTACTTCGCAGAAACACTACAACGAAGACAATCTCTGGCCTGGAGGAGGAAGCAAAGAAAGCAGCTCAAATAGTTCAGTATTTTTGTACTTCTCCAGCAAGGACTTGGTCTTGGGTACTGTACCAGTAGTAGATCTACTGCCTGGACGATTGTGCAACACTCGACTCGAGACGAGTGCCCATCGATCAAAGATTATGGTCCACCTCGATAGAGAGAATAGAATATTCTAGTAGGCACGCGAGCTGCGAAGCCCGCATGGCGCCATTACACGTGCGGACTGTGTATGCATAATGATGGATATGGCCATTATTACTATTTTAGGGACCACAAATTATTCATTTATTCCGGAACTTTTCAGGACTTGATTAGTGCTCAATAGGTATATGTAGGTACTCAGGCGCGTGCTCGGCGATGGGCACGGGGGGGGGGGGGGGGGGGGGCACGTGCACCCCCCAAAAATTTTCAATCTGGGTAATTGCAATTGTAATGTATGCAAATATGCTCTAAAATTCAAGAAAGGTTGCAAACAAATTGCAGAAAATTGCCGGGGGGGGGGGGGGGCTCCCCTCGGCTCCCGTGCACCCCCCTAGCTGGGGGCCGAGCACGCCCCTGGGTACTAGGTACCGGTGATACCAAGAGTCCATATCCCCCCCCCCCCCCCATGGGGGTCATGGACTCTTGGTAATACCAAGAGTAGACAAGAGTATAGATAAACAGTTTATCTACTTTTGGTAATACTGAGTATGTTAGTGCTCTAACTACTAGTACTAGTACTAGTCTGAGGGCAAAGGAGTACAGTAGGTTACTAGTAGGTGAACAGGAATCATTCCATAGGCAAAATGCCTATTGTCGAGTATTGAATGATGTGCCCGAGAAATCTTACATCTAAAAGAGATGCCCCGAAACATAAAGTGTGCAACGGAATTTGTGAAATAACACATGCGCGCACACACACACATGCTCTATGCACGGCTGGTACGTTTTTTAAACTTTGAACACTGGAAATCACATAAAGTCACATGCTGACCTTGTGAACTCACGTATACACACAACAAGCACAGAGCCACAACCGTAACACCGGACTTTCCCAGAAAGGAGCCAAGTAACGTTAGTTGACGGCAGACCTAGGACGAACGAACGATTTCCTGTAGCTGCACATCTGGAGGCCACATGCCTATCAACAATATGAATACAGGTCGGCAATGTGTGATTTGCAACACCAGATGCCGGGGTCAGGCGGATCTCCGTTAGGGTAACTACGTTCACACTCACGGGTCCGGAGGAAGGGCTGGCAGGACGGGGTGGCTGTCATGATTGCAGGGTCACGTGAAGGCAGGAGGAAGCTAATATGCCGTGTCAGTGATGGATCCCACATACTGTGAGTTGGGGTTGAGGAGTGGCCTCGACATGCCCCCCCCCCCCACACACACACTTCGACTTGCAAGGTTGTACACACACACGCACATACACACACACGCGCACCCACACACGCGCGCACACAAGCCTGCACACAAATGAAACACTCACGTCTCAAACTCATCATCCAGGCAAACATGATATCACATCAAACGAGAAAGAGAGGTTCGGCAGCAGACAGCGAATGCCCTCCGCATTAAAATAAATAGAGAATCGAGAGCACAGGAAATTTATTTTTCTCAGGACCTGAGCAGTCAGCTTTGAAATGGCGTACGAGGATCACGTAGAAAAGCCATGTCTAAAGGTTAAAGGATAACAGATGTTATCAACAAATCTAGGGTTAGAGGCGATATAGGAATTAAAAAATAGGGTACAAGTCGAGCAAGTGCAGTGTAAGATAGCGGATTACGTCCAGGCACTGGGAAGGCTGAAGCGGAACATTGTGACTCAGGTCCAGGCAGTATTTGCAAGGCTGAAGGCCCAACTCTTTCCTGTACTAGTGCCAGGGAAAGAGTGAGAAGAACGCAGGTTCCAAGTGCAGCAAACACAGCGAATGTGGCCAGTGGGGAGATGACCAGCGAAAGAAAACTATTTAGTAAATTTAAATATAAGAGAAGAGAAAAAAGGTACGAGTTACGATTAACTCACCATCCGAGTGATATAAGAGCCTGTTGAAAAATGGCACATGAAGAAAATGCGCGGACGCGGATCATCATTTTAAAAATTGTTCTGTTCAATCTCAGAATACATGCACCGGCAACATGGAGGTAATACGGCCCTTGCACGCAGCCTGTAGAGAAATCCAAATAAAAATATACATAATTATAATTATACATGTCTAGTGTCCCGCCAGGAGATTCGAATCGATCGGGTAAAAATTACAGAGCATGCACTAACTCTGGGCGTCGGAACTGATTATAATTCTATAATGATATAATATCTGGCAGCGGTTTGGTATAGAGAAATACGGACATTACAAGGCTGGTAAGACGGGTCAACACACTACTACCACTACTACTACTACTACTTACTACGGAGGAGGAATTTGGCATAACGCAGGAAGATAGCCAATGATAGCTTTGCAACTCAGATGAACTGCCAGCATGCTACGCACTACAGGAGCGGCCTAGAACAACAACAGGCTCAGGTAAGTCCACGTCAGGACCAAGTATTTATCAAATTTTGTATTCGGCCACAGGTGGTGCTGACATCCGACGCCATACAAACGCTTCCCAGACGGAAACACGGCTGATGGATCGAACAGCACGCGTTCACAAACACAGAACAGGAGCACGTAGGTGTGCACGTGCTCGCACGCACACACACACACACGCACGCACACGCACACACACGCACACACACACACACACACGTGCACCTCCATGCTTCAGCCTAAACTATGAATGGGCAGCGCCGAGGTCCATCACCTGCATGGCCAGTATGCCGGCAGCCATTGCCAGCACCTGCAGCACGCTCTGCTTGGCGTTCCTCTCCGCGAGCAACGTCGGCATCACCGACACCAACGCAATGTACAGAAAGCCGCCGGCAGTGAAAGGCAGCACCCAGAGCACTGATTCGCCGGCGTTGCGAAGCAGCAGGCCGAACGTGGCGCCCACTAGCGCACCCGAGGCCGTGCTCACCTGAGCCTTGGCGGCCGACCAGCGGCTAAACCCGGAGTTGAGCAGGATGGCAAAGTCACCCACCTCGTGTGGCACCTCGTGGATGATGATGGCGAACGTCGTCAGCATACCAACCTTGTGCCCAGCCAGGAAGCTAGCCGACACTGCCAGGCCGTGCGTGAAGTTGTCGACGATATTCGCAAACAGATTCAGATATCCGGCTGGCGTTATCTTGCTCTCTGGCTCGCGCTCGCCAGGCACCGGCTGGATCACCCTTGTTGCTGCCTCGACCGCAGGCCGCATCACCGGCGCCGTCGAGCCGTTTGTCATACCGTGAACGGGACGGCGATGTAACGAGCTTGGCGAACCGCTGCCGCTCGGCAATGCAACTGCATCGCTGGTGCCGTTCGCAGGCTCAAGACCTACATGAGCAGGTCTCTGTGATTGTGCTTCGCTGCCGTCCGGATTTGCATCCTCGCCGTCGTCCTCCTGCTCAGAGTACACCACCATGATTTTCTCAGCGACCAGGAACACCACCATTCCGGCAATCACCAACAACCCGATCTTGGTGTCAACGGTGTGGTCGTGTGCTCCCCCTGACGCACTCAGCGCGTGCATTTGTGCGCGAGTCTCTGGTAGCAGGTGAAGGAAGACGTCGCCCAGCAGTCCACCGACTGCCAGGCTGAGCAGCACGTTGAGCTTGCGCGGTGCCAGGCCGTTCTTGAACGCAGAGTTGCTGGGGATGAAGAGCAGCGGCAGCACGCCAGTGGAGCCCACGATCAGCGCACCGCACAGCGCCAGGCACCACGTCGACAGCGGTACGGACTCCATGTCCTGCACCTCCTGCGGAAACGACGGTGCGTGGAGGCCACCAACGCCTGTATGCGCGTCCGCACAAACTGAGCAGTTCGCCATCACGAGTACTAACGCCAGCAAGCAAGCAACTGCAGACCGTCCAACAAATCCTCGCCAACTTATGTTCACTGCTGCCGGGAGAGTCGGGCTATTTACTTGTCTGCTGCCAGTGTCACCCATCGCTTGCCTCCGCATTCACCGCGAGTCCCCGAGTCTACAAATCGCTGATTTACAAATTTAATATTTGTGCGATGGACAAATTTTCTAGTCGAGTGGCCTTCCTCAGCAACCCTAGCAGCCCCGATTGGCTAGGAAATAGAGTGTCGTTCCCGTGGCACAACAGCAACTGCAGGCGGCTTATCACCAGTCACAAAACGTGCTTGCTCTCTGCTGACAGGGAAAACTATGAGTATGAAGCTGAAAAGGTTTTGTGACGATGGCCAGAATGCGGGGCTTTACCGGATCACTTTGCTACCCGGCCGGAAAACTAGACCTATTTTCCCCGCGGAACACGGCCCACCACATAAGCTGCAAGTCGAGCTAAAAGATGCTAGCTATGTTATCGAAGGAATCACTAATAATCCAGCTGAGAGTTACATCAGGCAGATAGTTCAAGACAAAGAACCCACCATGAAGATTCAGCTGAAAATGTGTTGACAACATCGTCCTGCCATCAGAAGTTCAAAAAATTTAGCACACGCAACTCTTCTGTCTGGTGACAGCTGAATGGGCATTCCCAGATGCTCAGTGCGGTTCACACTCGCAGCGCACGCAAGTGCAGATGGTGCAAGTGCAGCGCAGTGCCAGTGCCAGTGGCGCAACGCAAAATCAACAGAGTCGTCGACAAGCGATACGACACACAACAGAGTGTGACGATCTGTGTGTGTGTGTTATGTGTGTCACATACACGCACACATCACTCATATCAGCCCGCGCCCACGGGGTAGATCTACGGGGTGCTTGCGAGACAGAGAGCCTGAGAGAGGCCAGTATACTACTATTACTAGTAGGAGAAGAGACGACAATGCAGTGTCAAACTGAGTACTAGTACATGTACATGTCATAATCATTTTGACTACCAAGCAGACAGACAGTAGACTGAGTAGAGAGAAAGAAAGAGGCTTGGCTATGTCCGACAGTCGCAACTCTATTTTTTTTTTTTTTTTTTTTAATGTTTATTTGAATTCATTTTGACGATCGAGACTGCCTGGAACTGAAATAATAATTAGCAAAAATAATAAAATATTAACTGGTTTGAGGGAAAGAGACAAACGGGAAAAGTCTGAAGAAAAAATTGACTGTCACCACCAGCACTCGAACCAGGGACCCTCGCTTATAGCCAGTGATGCTCTAACCACTGAGCTATGGTGTAGTCGTCATCCAAGCAGAGACCGTTCAACGTTTTCTTCAGACTTCAAAATAATCATTGAAAATTTAATACGTGACCCAATGATGTGGGCCTGAGAACTATACTATGATTTGCTGACGTCACACTGGTGCCAGGTCGACAACAACAGTACAGACGACAGGTCACGGGACAGTTGAAGAACGGGATGACCCAACGCTCGGACTGCCTACTCAGGCCCTGGCCCCTGGCTACAGACTCAGGTGCTGCTCTACAGTACAGGATAGGATTTCAAACCAACCGGGTACACGTCTTGTACCTGGCACCAGTACCCACTACTCTTGCAACCAGGTGAGTTCCGGTACATTCCAGTGCGCCTACTGTCGTACTGAGCAGCCTGACCCCTACGGAGTCTGTACATCACCACTGCTGTCATCAGGGATAGCTGGATCTTCCTGATTGAGTCCCAACCGGGCCACGAGTGACCCGGTGTTCTTTTTTCAAGCTTAAAGGGGAAGTTAAGGCAAAAATTAAAATTTCACCAGTTGTAGTCTTCGGGGTGCTGAGTCGAATGGTCTTGGTCCGAGGAAGCTGAGACGCTCCCTTCCTACTTGAATCCCAATCGAACTCGCGCACTTCCACCGAAACTGGGTGACTGCGCCCTACTAGATGGGGATTTGTATGCAAAATGTCACTAAAAGCGCCATTTCGTTCTTATAAAAGCACGGATGACCGCGATTGGCCCATATGTTGTAGTCTTTGGGACGCTGAGTCGACTGGTTTTGGTCTGAAAAGGCTGCGATGCAGCGTTCCTCCTTTATTCCCAATCGAACATGGTTGAAGAAGCGGTCACGTGGTCCTGGGTGCCCAAATCACCTGGTCACCACGCCAGCAGGTGACAACTTTCACACCAAGGTTCAACTCGGGTTCAACTCGAGTGACAGGACTGCACCCAAAAAAGGTCAAACAGGCTAGTAAGTTGTACCCTGCAGGCACGGTGACCAGGTGACTGGTGTACGCAGGAGCACGTGACCGCTTCTTCAACCATGTTCGATTGGGAATAAAGGAGGAACGCCGCATCGCAGCCTTTTCGGACCAAAACCAGTCGACTCAGCGTCCCAAAGACTACAACATATGGGCCAATCGCGGTCATCCGTGCTTTTATAAGAACGAAATGGCGCTTTTAGTGACATTTTGCATACAAATCCCCATCTAGTAGGGCGCAGTCACCCAGTTTCGGTGGAAGTGCGCGAGTTCGATTGGGATTCAAGTAGGAAGGGAGCGTCTCAGCTTCCTCGGACCACGACCATTCGACTCAGCACCCCGAAGACTACAACTGGTGAAATTTTAATTTTTGCCTTAAGCTGGTCCAAGAACCCCCCAATTGCCAACCGGGTCGCTGACCCGGCTGACCCAGCTCTGGAGCCAAGCCCTACTGCCCCTACTGCCGTACTGGCTCCTACTGTCCTAGTAATACTGTACTGTCTTTCAACCCACTACCTACAAAAATCATTGTACAGTCATGTACATGTACATGATTGTCATGTAGATGTGTACTAGATCTACACTACAGTCATGTACATGTAGCTTCCGCTAACAGCTGGTCCCCTGCGCCAGGCTGCGGTCTATCTCCATGGTCTCTGAGTGACAGTGAGTCAGAGCGCAGGTCAGGGCCAGGGGATCTGATTCTGAGTGAGTGACGATCATCAAGGGGAAGTATACCCTAAAATCAAATTTTCACCAGTTGTAGTCTTCTGGGTGCTGAGTCGAATGGTCTTGGTCCGAGGAAGCTGCGAAGCTCCCTTCCTACTTGAATCCCAATCGAACTCGCGCACTTCCACCGAAACTGGGTGACTGCGCCCTACTAGATGGGGATTTGTATGCAAAATGTCACTAAAAGCGCCATTTCGTTCTTATAAAAGCACGGATGACCGCGATTGGCCCATATGTTGTAGTCTTTTGGACGCTGAGTCGACTGGTTTTGGTCCGAAAAGGCTGCGATGCAGCGTTCCTCCTTTATTCCCAATCGAACATGGTTGAACAAGCGGTCACGTGCTCCTGGGTGCCCAAATCACCTGGTCACCACGCCAGCAGGCGACAAATTTCACACCAAGGTTCAACTCGAGTTCAACTCGAGTGACAGGAGTGCACCCAAAAAAGGTCAAACAGGCTAGTAAGTTGTACCCTGCAGGCACGGTGACCAGGTGACTGGTGTACGCAGGAGCACGTGACCGCTTGTTCAACCATGTTCGATTGGGAATAAAGGAGGAACGCTACATCGCAGCCTTTTCGGATCAAAACCAGTCGACTCAGCGTCCAAAAGACTACAACATATGGGCCAATCGCGGTCATCCGTGCTTTTATAAGAACGAAATGGCGCTTTTAGTGACATTTTGCATACAAATCCGCATCTAGTAGGGCGCAGTCACCCAGTTTCCGTGGAAGTGCGCGAGTTCGATTGGGATTCAAGTAGGAAGGGAGCGTCTCAGCTTCCTCGGACCAAGACCATTCGACTCAGCACCCCGAAGACTACAACTGGTGAAAATTTGATTTTAGGGTATACTTCCCCTTTAATAATTTTCATGTCTCGAAATGAATCTGAATGTGGTCTTCGGCGCACAGAGCCAGCTCTGGGAATCTGCAGAGGTCGAGGGCTGCCGCACTGCCCAAGCCAGTGTCAGGAGTAGCGACCACTCTGTCGGTAGCAAACGGGGCGTCCCATCGCTATGACGATCTCTGCTGCACATAGTGTGATTTATTCTATTTTAAAATTTTTATTATCTCTTAGCTCAGTATCCGTGTAATGTAACGGGTACACATAACCCCCGCATCAGTAAACATGCGTTCGTGGCCAACACGTTGATCCGGTGAGGACCTGACCAACCGGACTGGCTCGGGTTGTGTCTAAGCAGCTTATTATTATTATTCACACATATCCGCCGGATGAGTACGCGTGGCCCATGCACCATGGGGACCCACGAGTACAAGCCAGCATAATGTTCCCTCAGCAATACAAGCAAGCAAGCAAGCAAAGATAAATGAGAGCCTAGGCAGCGAAAACAAAACGAAGAGAGATGTGGACATAGGCAACGAAAACAGTTCCAAAGCGTAGCCAGGGATTGAATAATAATAATATACCTTTATTAGGATGACCCAAAGGCTGACCGCCTATCGTGGGGTCCGTCGCATTGAAGGATGATGGTACAAGAGAGTACAGATTAATAAGCTTGGTCAAACAAATACGGACTCGACTTAAAACATTTTTTTATGAAAGTGCACATGCCTACATGGAATGGAAGAGAACAACAACAACAGCAAGAGAACATAGGGGACTACAAAACACTTGGTGAGTTGCAAAATGCTGTGCAGATCTCCTGTGTGTGGTCCTTGTGGCCAATACAGTTGGAGCACTCAAATAGCCAGAGTGGCCTTTAGAGTCTCGTGACACTATCCAGCACCCGAGCCAGTGATGAAGCAGGATTCCACCATGCATTCACTGTTGTAGTTGGCCAGGCCTGATCAAGGGGCATTGTTATTTGATTGCTGGAAACTGATTGGATTCGCCCGGTCCTTCCTGCTGGATGTTCCAAGTAACGCAGGCGAATGTGTGCATCGTATAGTATAGCATTTATTCATATTCCTCTAGGGCAGTCCCCACAGACCTATGGTCTCCTTACGGGGTACTCAAGCCAAAGTGTGTGCAGGATGACTCGACGATGGAGACGGCACCCTGCCAATGCTATGCACACACCTCATGGGTTATACCGTGATGCCAGCCAGCAACTACAGATCCATGATGGCAATAGGCATGGACTGTCTGCCTGCAGCTAGGCACCCGTGGTATTGACATAGCCCATCTCAACTGGTTGAGTGTAGGCTAAGCACCACAAGCGCATCCTTCACTTTAACATGTGCTGCACACAGAGATAAGATAGAGTGGGGAGGGAGGGAGAGAGTCCAACAGAGAGGGAGAGAAGAGAGAGAGAGAGAAAGAGAGAGAGAGAGAGAGAACGAAAAAGAGAGAGAGAGAGAGAGAGAGAGAGACAGAGAGAGACAGATATACAGGAGGATCGAGAGTCAGAAACCTTGTGTGAACAATTAAGCTTTTGGTGAATCAGACAGACACGTAGCCACATACTGTGAGAGCTGAATCTCTATTCCACAAAGTATAGGGTTTTATGGGAAAATCCATCGTTTTCTCCAGATGCATTACTATTGGGCTATTCCCAATGCTGTAGACAGCAAGCTGTTTCGGCCATAAAGGCCTCATCAGTACAGCTACGAGCTAAATAGGCCGAGCTACCAGCCATGGTGCAAAGGAGGCACCACAGACATTAAGATAGCTCGTCGCTCTAGCGCCAGAGTGCTCAAACTACAAAAAGGGCTATTCCTTCTCTCTTCTGCACTAGAGAAACAGAAGACGGATGTGTAATGGCAGGCTCGGTAAACTTTCTACTGGGCAAGGGGGAACTTTGTGCAAATCGTTAAGCTTTTGACTTGTCATACTTTCAACACTTACAGTAGACAGACACACAGACAAACAAACAGACAAACAAACAGACATGAAGATTAGAAAGCAGATGGAAGTAGAAAATCCTTTGAGCAGGATTTGAACCAGCAGCCTACAGGTGGCTGCACATCCGAATTATGCACACACAACAATCGTTCGCTCAACCTTCTGAGTTATTGAAGGGGATGATGAAGGCAGGAGAAGTCAATCCCTAGGCAGGGTACAACTGCCTCCTCGCCACATCAGTGCATCCCCTGTACCTATACTCGCGGATCCTCAGCAACCTTTTCATCTTTAACCGCAGGTGTTCAACAGTGATTATGTGCCATTGCGTGTCAAGCTGCCCGTGGCGGAATGAGGCAACCTTGCACTGTGCCTTTGCGCACACACGCTCCACCTGCTGCTCGAAGCTGAGCAACGAGTCCAATAGGAGGCCAAGGTACAGAACATGGCAGGACTCGGGGATTACGGTGCCTTTGCAGGTGATGCTGGGGATCACGTCCAGGTGCGCAGCAGGTCGTCTGAGCAGCAGTAGCTGAGACTTTTTAGGATTCAGCACCAGTCCCCGTTCGCTGAGGAAGTCCTCCAGATTCAAGAGATCTGTCTGCAGCATTCTGAGCACGGTTGAAGCCTTGCGACCAATGACGTAGAACGCGATGGCGTCCGCAAACAGGAGATCACGGCAATGTTGAAATTTCTGAGGGGTACGGCGGATATAAATGCAGAAAGGTAAGGGACCTAACACGGAGCCTTATGGTACACCACGTGATATGTATTATTGTTTGCGCTGTGTTTAGAATTGCAGTCATGCCATTTCATGATAACAAGGGTACATGTGTTTCATGTACTCTTGATGATAATGATGTCATTCGGTAATCTGAACATTGCCCATGTTGCCATGCGCTCTGCTACTTCGGGTGATCTTCTGAGACTTATTAGGGTTGGAGAATGAAATTTAGATGATGCTGCATTGCATTATCGTAGTTGGTCTGTTGGTCTAGGGGTATGATTCTCGCTTAGGGTGCGAGAGGTCCCGGGTTCAAATCCCGGACAGACCCATTTTTTTCTCTTTTTTCTTTCACCGGATCATTGAACTGTTTTCAAACAACTGGCAATAGGGCCACCAAGAGTACTCGTGGTCCCACGTAATCCATGGGTACTTTACGTGTGTGTACCACGTGATACTCAGTGACCCACGTACAGACGTTTTCTGATTCACGACATTTTTTTTTTTTTACTTGAAAAAGCACATAACCACCAGGAAAGCTGACAAAGAAAAAAGAGTAAGAAAAGACAGATAAAAAGAGAGCTGAGAGAGAGAGAGAGAGAGAGAGAGAGAGAGAGAGAGAGAGAGAGAGTTGGGGTACGGTTAGGGGAGGACGAGACATTGAATGGTGGTCGCCACAGTCACAGATAGTAGCAGTGCTGGTGAGGCTACAGGCACTCCACTGACCATTAGGTCTCAGTATCGCCATGCCGGTAACGCACCAAGAGACAAAACATACCGTGTATGGAGGCTCACCCGCGTTCCGCCAGAACGTGGGTGAAAATCAGAATGGAGCGCATGGTGCGAGCTGTGAGGGTGCTCAGCTGCAGAAGTTTCCGAAGCACGAAATCAAAATATTCGATGAGCTTCTTAGGCCCGGGTAGCTTCGTCTTTGACCAGGTTTGGGCCTTTGGCTTCATGCTTTTGTTTGTTCCGTGTGACTAAACACAGCATTGCAACGTGGATGCCCTTCATCCACTTTACCTGGATCACCCACGTACCCGTTTCCGTGGGAACTAAACCTCCCTAAAACCACTACTTCTTTGACGTTTCAATAGGGAAGGCCAAATACAAACGCTATCAAGAGTGGGTCATCCCTCAAATAAAAATAATAATAAATTGGCAAAAGATCAGCAGTATGTGTCCACTTAAAATCTCATCCACATGGCGCCCGGTAAGTCGAGGCGCTCATAACTTTGAGATACGGATAATGGAGGTAGCCTCAGAATGCGGTAGATTATTGCTGCGATCCTGCAGTCGGCCAAAGAAAAGCCTCATCTTTTTCCCCTCGGGAACTGCATTAAAAACACCATACACCATGGAGAGAATGGTGCAAGGTACAGTGTATTGTGATTTTTTAAAGTGTTACTACCAGTATTAGTTACAAGAGCAATCAACGAATACTAGGCACCGGCGGATTTTTCTCGAAAAGGGGGCAAATTCTGCTCGAAAAGCAGTGAAAGTGGCAGAACCATACACAACCTTATGGCGGGCAATTCCTCGAATTTTGCTCCATTTCTTTATCCACATACCAAACGTGCATGGAACTTACCAGATAAAAGTACCGAATTCTGCCAATTTTTCTCCCGGCATTATCCGCCGGTGCCTAACGAATACTGGTAGCTTGTCCTATACTCCTCTCCGCAGTGTGTCACCAGATCCGCACTAGAACAAATAAAGGACAGCGGTGGCAACTGAAATCCGACGGCTGATTTCCGTGCTCGACTGCAGCTCCGATTATAGCGGTCTGAATTTGGTAGTGATAAAAGCGTGTGCTGTTTTTTTCTTCTTTTTTTCTGTCCAAACGCTTTACCAGAAAAATAACTTTGTGTTGTTGGAATATTTATAATGTGATCGTGAGTACACCGAGCTGGGCTTGGAATTCAGTTGCCACCATGCATCGTACGGTACATTGTGTTTTGAGCACTACATATCACAGGCTCACAGCAGAAGTGACTGTTTGTGTGCATTTCAAAATTAATGTGTATCTTTGGCGCTTGGTGCTGCTCTGTTTAGCATTATTATTATTATTATGAAATGACCCAAAGGCAAGATGTATATCATATTTATATTTTTAATGCTAAATGCTGATGAATTGAAATCCTCTCTGTTTGTCTCTCAGTTTGATCGTGGTTTTAAGCGCGTACTGGATGATCCAGTCTGTTTGACTAATATTGTCGGATTTTTTTACAAAATTGGGAACGCTTACCCTCTCACCAACTATTCATTTGCCCAGGTTCAGCATACGTTTTCTTCTTTTCTCTTTCTGTTCATTACCAAGAGATGCACTCTTGTCATTACTGATGCCCCCTTTTTAAATACTTCTTATTTTTATTTTGGTCCCATCGGCCTCTTTATTTTTGTTCAGCTGCACTGTTGAGCTTCCGATATGGAAATAAAATATAAATAAAATAAAATATTAGGGCTGCAAAGGGTAGGGGTTTGGTCGGGTAACGGATTCGGGTATTTTTTATCCGGGTAGCACGGGTGCCCTATCGGGTTTTATTATTGGCTATTCATACTACATTAGAATACGCGTCGCGTTTTCGAATACGACGTACTGGCAGACGTCGTTTCCCTGCAGGTGTTTTCACACAGGCGCGTATACGCTTTTCGTACAGCCGTGCGCACAGCTTCTTTTGGACACAAACTGCCAGGAACGACAGAACGAACCTCGGTACGAGGTCTGGATACGTCGTCTACAGGGAGTCGTCAAATACTGTATTTGACGACTCCCTGGTCGTCTACGTTTTTGTATCAGGGGTACGATTTTCCCGCCACGTTCCGTGTTGTCATGGCTATCCGGACGAAAACGTCACGTACGCCACGTTTTGGGCGTAGTGTGAATGGCCCACTATACAGTTTGTACTGTAAGTGTGCGCTTGAACTACATAAAAAAAGTGTACAGTAAGCAGGTAGCCGTGCTGTTTACAAAACTTTACATGTACCGCTGCAAAAACACTGTACTGCAACTACCCGATCGGGCTCTCAGGGGCAAATTGCTACCCAACTGTTACGAGTCGCACGGGTATTCTCCTACTACCCGATGACACCTCTACGAGAGAGCTTGGAAGCTCAGGGCCCTACGCTATGCTTTTTTGCCTTGATGACCTAGACAAAAAAGGCATAAATCTGCTCACTAGATTCACCATCACCTCTCCCTCCCATGCTTCTCCGTCTTGACCATTACTTTTCTTCTTTTATTCACCATGGTTGGTTAACACCCACATCTCCCGTACTGGCTGATTTTCTTCTCATGTCATGAGGTGTTGTCTATAATAATAATGATAATAGGGATACAGTTTCCTCTGAGACAAAAATGCGATGTTTGTAATGAGCCTGAAGTGTGTCCTTTTTATGATAATAGGGATGTTATAAATTCTTATAAATTTCTACTTTTTGTTTTAGACATAACCTGGGATTCGAGCCCGCACTATCGCCCTGCACGCATCCCCCGATACACTTCGCATACATGTACATACTAATTCTTCCAAGTTGCTTCACGTTATGATCATGTATTTGAAAGCCGTATTTGAATATGCATTGTCGCCAGCCGTCTTTGATTGCACGGTACGGTACGGGACAGGTACGGGACATGTACGGGACAGGTACGGGACAGGTACGGTCGAGGGTAATACGACGTGCAGTTGAGAGAGATGGTTGTGTTTTCTTGAGCTCTGGACAGTCTTGTCTTCTATGCAACCAGTGGAGCAGATTTTGCCAGATCGTGACACGCGACTGACATATCAGCCATGCAGGGCGGCCCATGTTGCCGGTGCAACGGCAACGGCACCTGCATGGGATGTGCGTGTGTGAAGGCGAAACGCCAATGTTCCAACTGTGCGCCTGGGAGAACCAGCCGGTGTCAGAACCTCCCCGTCGCAGACCAAGTCCCGACGACCACCACCAGTGAGGCCGCGGCTAGGGTAGTTAGCATAGGTTCTAAAAGCGCAGCTGTATCTGATACCTCCACCAATACGTCTTCTTCTCTTTCTCTTTGTAGTTCACTTGCATTATCTGCCCGCGCTGCTAGCTGTTCACAAACATCTTTTCAAAAAATGTCTAGCCCTGTCTCCGAAATTTTGAATGACACTACGAGTACATGCACCGTAGCAAACAGTGGAAACATGCAAGAGTCACCCAGCCGCCCTGACCATACAACCATACACACACGTACACCCACACAAGATACGGTAACGGCTGCTTCCCATGAAAGCACCGTCACCAACTCCCAACAGCACGTGTGGGACATGCTGGATCAGCACGCCGGCACCTCCGCCGAACCAGTACCGCACACCGTCTCCAGCTCCCAACAGCACGCGTGGGACATGCTGGACCAGCACACGGACACGCACCTTGACACCCACATCGACACCGACCTTCCAGCCAACCAAAACGCCGACACTACCGACACGCAACTCCTGGCCAATCTGAACACATCCCAAGTTCGTGATCCCCCTTCTCCTACACTGTCAACCGCGAACGGAAATGTAAGCCACTCCGTCATTGCACCTGGGCTTCCTAAGTACAACCCCGCGGACTCAAGAGGCTTCACTCTTGGAACACACTCACATGACGACACCATCGTGATGATAAGCAAAGCGTATGCAGAGGCAGTACACTTTCGACCCAATGCCATCCCCGTCCCGAAAGGCGAAGCCGGTCGGAACTTCATCCAAACTCTTGCTGGCTATTTTCGCTGCTTTGGTACAGCTGGGGGCTACGAAAAGCATGCACTGATGATCGCCATGACGCTCCAAATGCTGTTGCTACAGAAGCCGGTGGATCCCAAAGCCTCGCCTCAATCGCACTCCAAGCGACTGGAGCACCGGTTGGACCTCTGGCGACAAGGTGACATTGATGACCTGCTGCACGAGGCCCGCACGATCCAAGAACAGCTCAGCGATCGAGCCAGCACCACCAGACAGAAAACTAAACCAAACGAAGATCGCGCACGCCAGTTCGCGTCGATGGTGCATGATGGTAACGTGAAGTCAGCGCTGCGCCTTCTCAGCGAAGATTCCTCGGGAGGGGTCCTGCACCTCGAGGACCGCATTGGGGACAACTCTGTTCTGGATTTGCTCCGAGACAAGCACCCCGTGGCAGAGCCTTTGCATGACGACGCTGTCATTACTGGCGATCCACCACCACAACCCCACCCAGTGCTTTTTCACTGCTTAAACCGGGACGCAGTACGGAGGGCTGCCCTTCACACCCATGGCGCAGCTGGGCCATCTGGGGTGGATGCCGATGGGTGGCGAAGAATGACAACTGCGTTTTCCGGTGCCTTGGATGAACTGTGTGATAGCTTGGCTAACTGTGCCCGCCGCATTGCCACGGCTTACGTCGATCCAGAAGCCCTAGAGGCATTTACAGCTGCCAGGCTGATCCCGCTGGACAAGAAGCCTGGCGTTAGGCCGATAGGTATTGGAGAGACGGTCCGCAGAATACTGGGCAAGGCGATCCTTGCAGTGACTGGGGACCTTGTGCAGTCTGCCGCAGGCTCTCTTCAGCTCTGTGCTGGCCAACCGAGTGGGATCGAAGCTGCTATACACGCCATGAACGACACCTTTCACAATCCTGACGTGGATGGAGTGCTCCTTGCGGACGCCTCCAACGCCTTCAACCGGTTGAACCGCAAAGCCTGCCTCCTGAACATCCGCCATCTCTGCCCGGCACTGGCCCCAGTGGTCATTAATACGTACCGATCCCCCGCTCGTCTCTATGTCGACGGAGAAAGTATTCTATCGTGTGAAGGCACCACCCAGGGTGACCCCATTGCCATGCCTATGTATGCCTTGGGTGTCACCCCGCTTATCGCTGATGTTGCTTCTGCCGACGTGGTACAGGAATGGTACGCGGATGATTCTTCAGCTGGCGGCCGCCTACGCCCGCTACGGCGATGGTGGGATGACCTGAATGCAAAAGGGTCGGATTATGGGTACTTCTTGAATGCAACAAAGTCGATCCTGCTCGTGGAACCCGAGGCGTACGAGGAAGCCACTGTGATTTTTGCTGGTACTGGTGTGCGTATTGAGAAGGATGGTTGTCGTCATCTAGGAGCAGCCCTTGGCACGCCGTCCTTTGTGGAAGAGTACGTTGCTAATAAGGTCACCGACTGGGTCCAGCAGATTCGTCGTCTGGCTGAATTTGCATCGACTCAACCTCAGGCAGCCTACAGTGCCTTCATTCAGGGACTACAGCCGCGGTGGTCTTTTCTCTCAAGAACCCTTGAGGATGCCCCTGCACTGTTTGGTCGTCTTGAAGACGTGATTCGGGACATCCTGATCCCAGCTCTGACAGGCCACGCGCCACCGTCTTCTCAGGAGCGTGCACTGCTGGCCTTCCCATGTCGCCATGGTGGTCTTGGCATCACCGACCCGACATCTATGGGCGGCAACTACCGCAATTCACGCAAGATCACGACATCCCTGTGGGAGAAACTAATCGCCCAAGATTCCTCCCTAGATGGCACCGCGGCGCAAGTTCTCCGCATGAAGGCAAAGGTACGTACGACTTTGCGAACCAACCTCCTGGCAGCCGTGAAGTCTTTCAAGGATGGTGCTGGAGCAGAGCTTGAGCTGCAATTGACCCT
>NC_088651.1:1966867-2019367 GCF_964019385.1 Sycon ciliatum | reverse complement strand
CAACACCCATGAGCCATTATGGTGAAAATGCCGGGTGTGTCTCTTATTCAGGATTATAGTAACGATCTCACTGCAAGTGGGGAGGATGAAAAATCCAAATCCAAATTGAGCGTTAATTAGTCAAGTTGTACTCCGACCACAGATTTCTTCCAGTTCCTTGACCACGCATCCATTAACACCTGCAGTTCCGCCCTTGAAATGGTATTTATTCCCGTAGCTATGCAGAAGACGTTACTTCAGTAACGTCTGGCGCTAGCCAGGGTCCACACAGCTTTAATTCCCGTAGCTATGCAGAAGGCGTTACTTCAGTAACGTCTGGCGCTAGCCAGGGTCCACACAGCTTTAATTTGGTATTTGTGTGTGTGTTTGTTTGTTTGTTTGTTTGTGTCACGCCTGGCGCTATCCGTATCTGACGGCAAAAAAGCATAGGATGTTATAAATTTTTCAATTCTCCTATTTTTTTAGGCATATCCTGGGATTCGAACCCGCACTATCGCCCTACATGCATTCCCCCATACACTTCGCATTCATACCCATTCTTCCAAGTTGCTTCACGTTATTATCTTGTGTTTGAAAGCCCTATTTGAATATTGCGGGCAGCTGTGTGTGGCCAGCTGTGTTTGATGGCACGGTACGGTACGGGAGACGGTGTCGTATTACCTTCGATTGTACATGTCCCGTACCTACCGTATTTTCCGGGGTATAAGCCGAACTTTTTTTCGCTAAAAATCGGACCAAAATCGCCCCTGCGGCTTATACACCGAATATGCTTGCGCGAATGAATGCCTAGCATACATCATGTGACATGTCATTTGACTCAGCTTTGCGCCTGTGTTGCTATCCCGGCACTTTTACTAGTTTTATTGCGCGGGCTACACCATTCGGTACGCGTATACGGGGACTCTATTTTGCGTACTGCAAGTGCCGGTTTCCACACATCCTAGTATACAGCGATACGATAATACTACTTTTTGTGTATAAATAGTGTCGGCTGGAATCTTTCCCTGTTGTGAACAGGGTACTCCCTGGCCTGGTACATAGCTATAACGGAACGAATGTTTGTTCCGTTGCACTAACACTTCATAATCTGATCTAACATGGTATTTAGCTCCATAACCATAATAAATTTGTAGAAAGGCCATTTGTCAATGAGTGTGAAAAATCTTGGTTTGTGGATGCGGCTTATACTCCGAATACCAACTTTTAGTCAATATTTTGCCTCAAGAAGGGGGGTGCGGCTTATACCCCGGTGCGGCTTATACCCCGGAAAATACGGTATCCCCTACCGTACCGTGCCATCAAAGACGGCTGGCCACAATGCATATCCAAATAGGGCTTTCAAATGCAAGATCACAATGTGAAACAACTTGGAAGAACTAGTATGTATGCGAAGTGTATCGGGGGATGCATGCAGGGCGCGCGATAGTGCGGGTTCGAATCCCAGGTTATGTCTTAAAAAAAAGGATTTTTTTAAAGAATTTATAACATGCCTTTGCTTTTTTTGTCTAGGCCATCAAGGCAAAAGTGCATAGCTTAGGGCCCTGAGCTTCCAAGCTCTCTCGTTTTGAGTTTTGTTGCTTCCCACTGGCTGTTCAACTCTTTGTCATTGAAGTGACAAAAAGAAGACCAGCAGTATCATTGGCTTGCCAGCGCTAGGCTCCTGTTTGGAGTACGGACAACAGAAGTCGCATAATACTTTTCCGCATTGTGCCGCACAGGCGGCAAGTTCCAATACTAGTAGGGAATCGGATCATAATAGAGAAGTTGCGCACAACGAAAATTCATAGCACAGTAACGAACATTCGTAAACCATGGGGTCGGCGCGCACAATGTGTGAACTTTTTCGTTGTAGATCGACTCGGCCGTACGGATGCGATAAAAAGTCAAGACGTGGAGTTGTAAAATATCAGTATTGATTTTTACTTCACTTGACGAAATATCTTTTCGCAGATCAGCTCTGTTTCGGTCTCGTTTAGCCTGATCTTCGTAGCAGCTTTCGTTACTCAAAACCGGACGGCCAATATGTTGACGGGTTTTCGTTGTGCGCAACCTCTCTAATGCCTGGATTTTTCCCTCTTTTTTTTGCCCCGGCTTGACCAGTCCCAAAATGACTACAAAGGCTCAACAGTGCAAGCTGCGCAAGCCTCCCTCACAACCCACACATTTCTACACACGCCACACTTATGCTGCCTTACCCATTGCTCATGTGAATCGGATGCAGGTCCGCCGAGTCTATGTTCTCTTCCATAGCGACCGGTTTAGGCGGAAGCCTCTCCTGTAGCTCAATGTTTGTAACGAGCTTGGTCTACAGGTATTCCGCCAACTCATCGTGGCGTTCGTCAGCCGCCGCCAGATACGTGCATATCCAGCATGCTACGGAACGCACATCAACAGTGCGCGAACGCACGTCCGTCCTCCATTATTTACAGGAAAAACTGCAAGCCTAGAGATGCACGCATTTTTGCGAGAGTTACCGAAGAGTTACCAAAAGGTCAAGTGCACACGGATTTCTATTGTTCTCTTGCTTGCCAGAAGTTCCCGTCTACTCAGCAGACTCTGCATGCCATTCATACACGCTGCTTGCTTGGGCGAGAGCTGAATGAAAGGTGGAAATCCCGTACAGAAAGGTCGAATTTTGGACTATGATAGCGAAGAAGTAACTGCAGTGCTGCGGAGTGAAATGCGATCGCGTTAGTCAAGTGTTATTAGAGAGGTTTAGCACAACAAAATTCGTCTGAATTTTCGTTAGATTTTGAAGCCCGGGAACGAGTAACGAAACTTGCCACGAACTTCGGGACACACACTCGCGGAAAACATCAATCCAACGAAGTTTGGTCTGTCGACTTTTCGTACCGCGATCACATGAGAATTTTTCCTTTCTTTTCGACATTTTTTTTTCTGAAGTTCTTGTTTTCATGACCAGAATGTCTGAGCCGAACTCAAATCCTGCACTAGGCTGCAGTCTCTGCAGCTGCTGCTACCTCTGGTGATCAGGAGGGACGACGACTTACGTGGGATACGCAGATGGATCTCATGATGCTCCGCCTTGTGAGGTCGATGCCGTTTCTTGCGGAAATCACGCACGAATGAAGAAGCAGCTCTGCTGCTTTCCCGGAGCGATGAGAGATTTGCTGGGCTGAAAAAGAAAGGGCTTGTGGATCGGTTTCTTCTCCTGCTCAAGAAGCATTTGAGTGGTGAGGCCACCAGTTTACGAAAGTCGGGGAGTGACGAGGATTACTATTTTTTGTATTTCGCGGGGATTTCCGCGACATCCACGGTATCCGTGACTACAGTCCATTTCAAAACTGGCCCAGTATCTGCGAAAATGGACCTTAGGGTGATTTTTCACAAAATGACTTTTTTCTGCTGTTGTCATCTATAGGTATCTAGTGATCACATGGCAAAGTATTAGACCAAACAAAGCAATATTGATGACCCAGAAGCTTCTCAAACAAGCATACGTACATATCAGGAAATGCAACAATTTATCACAGTGTTTTCCACATCGGAATACTATGTGTTACAGTGAAATAAATAAAAATAGACAGTGTTATAAATCATCCATCCAGTTTTTGTTGTTAAACAACGCTTGCGAGTCTTGGGTAACTTCTGGCATAGAGCATGGATGGCCTTGATCCTCATCACTGCATACCAATGAAAACTGTTTGAACGTCATCCCAAGTCTGCTGAAAATCCAGAGAAGTGCAGAACAGGAGGGAGAGTTGCTACAACTACACCTGGAGTCCCAGTCTGTGCATCCCACAGGGAATACGACACAGGCACAACATTCTAACACCCTACACTTCATCTCATACACGATTTAGAGGTAGTCCATCACTGCTGCAGCTCTGTGAAATTTGAGCTCTGTGGGAACTGGCTGCATGCGCGTCAGTGCGCCATGATTCCAGCACTGAGCGCAGAGTGTTCGTAGCTCATCAATCAATGTTCAGCTCTTGGCGTCTTGCCCTGTCCAAGGGGTTTGGTGTTCACCACGGAGTCCAGCGTGGGAGCCTGAGAAAATTCAGATCATGTCACTAGCGGCAGCGCTCTTTCGTCCTGACTCGAGTTGATCCAGGACATTTCAGTTCGTCTACCTCTGTTGCCGTCGCCTCACTAGTTTCTCCTCGTTGAGTATTTCTTCTGAGCAGAGCTGTACTAAATTCAGAAGGGCCCTACAAGGATTTTCAGATGTCAGAAAGTACTTTTGCCAGCAGAGAGCTCCTTTGGCGGTGCGCCTAAATCAAGTTGAAATTCTGGTCGCTAAATAGGAATTGAGCGTCGACAAAAACATCTTCTGGAAACTGTCGTTGTTCTCTATCAGACGCGACGATTCCTGCCTAAGAAATCCAATGACTTCTGGCAGAGCCGGACCGCAGCTAGCTGGCCATTGTGAACGAACTCTCCTTCTACTAGGACGATCAAAAGCATTCATTGTTGCGATGAACACATTTTTTGTTTGAATGTGCAGAGCGCGAAGCAAGAGTTTTTTGCCGTTGCAGAAAATGACTTATTCTGAAAAAAATGATTTTCACCCGAAGGTCGATTCTCGCTGATACTGGGCATTTTTAACTATAGACGCGTACCTAGGCAAAACCCGTTATGCCAGCATCTATACCACATAAAATCTGTGATCACTTTGTGCATAAATTTTTCCAAATTGGGCGTCTGTTATCTAATCCTTTAGAAACTATATGAGAGTAATTGTGGAGCGATTCTGAGCAATATTCCGAAAACTATTCTCAAAAGGTTCCAGCCAAATTTGAAATATTTCAAAAACCCTACGCGTCTATAGTTTTGAAATGCACTGTAGCGACACCGAAGTTCGTGGAGAACGTTCTGCTAAACAAAAATTCAGCGAATTTCGGTGGGCTTTTTCGTACAGCGGCATAACGAAAATGAACAACGAATTTCGTTGTGCTAAACCTCTCTATTATTATGACTAGACATGGTTAGCATTTTACCGTTCACGCTATTTCGACGGTCGGCGTGTAGAGGGCGCGTAGAGGGCGAGTCTACTTTTTGATGTGTTTTCGAGACACGGTTAGCAGTTCGGCTTCTGAGTCCTGACTCCTGACGCAACGATAGACGTGTGAGGTAAGCCTAGTAGAATCTTACAGTTTCGTCCTCCTGCTAAGAAGAGCTTTCTATCGTCGAAACGGTACCAAACCGACGGTATTTTGGGTTTGGGGTACGAGTACCGTTGGATCTAGCGCGTGAACTGTAAAATGCCATGTCTACACACACAAAAACGGTGCAGGCCTACCGCCGAAAACAGCGTGAACGGTAAAAATGCTAACCATGTCTATTATTCTTTATTTCCACGATGGCCCATGGCCAATAGGGAAGAATCTGACTTCAAATCCTCTTTGTTCACCTCTCAGTTCGATCGTGGTTTTAAGCGCTAATGGATGATCCAGTTTGGTTTGAACGATATCGTGCAATTTTGTTTGACAACGTTGGCAACGTTTAGTCTCTCACTAGCTACAGTGTACATGTATAAATTGCCCAGGTTCATTCTGCATACCGGTACGTTTTTCTTCTTTTCTCTTTATGTTCACCACTCATTCACCACTCATTCCCCCCTTTTTTCTTTTTTTTCTAAACATTTACACTGATCTGATGTATATACATTGTTTATTTTTATTTTTATTTATTTATTTATTTTTTGGTCCCATCGGCCTCTTCATATTTGTGCAGCTAGCTGCACTGTTGAGCTTCCGATGTAAAACAAATAATAATAATAATAATAATGAGGGAAGGTGAGACAATAGAAGTAAAGTGAGAGCTAAGTGCTACAGGGGTGAGGAACTAATTGCAACGCTAGAACTGTGTAGTGAGACAAACAATCTTGCTGTGCACCTACGAAAACAATCTTAACGCAACTACATGTTTCTTCTGCTTACAAAGATCAGGCTTATGCAAACGAATACAAACAGCCTCAAGTACTTCCAACTGACTAGCGTACCGTGCACGACAAAGAACAGAAAAACTAAAATCATCATACACCTGCAGACACTTAGGGTGAGACAACAGATGAAGAAAAACGGCAGACTTCTTACGATCACAATCACCATCCGATTCCTCGTCTCCACCAACCGCAACCTCGTCCCCCGTCTCATCCTCCAACTCATCCTCAGTGTCGTCCTCCGTGTCATTCTCCTCATCAACACCGATCGGTCCCAGGCTCGCTTCACGTTGCTGAACCTCTGTTCGTTGACTCCTCCTTTGATCTTGATGGTAATTTGTTACCATTGTCGTCGTTATCATTGTTGTTGTTCCTGTTGTTGTTAAAATATCTGTTCCCAGTGTCTTCGCCGGTGCTTGACATCCAGTACTGTAATAATTCATTGAATAATTAGCCGTTGATCGTCTAGGTCTTTGAATGTTGATCGTGTTTCTCTGTTGAATTCCGTTTCTTTTAGCTTTCTTTCTTCTTGTTCATGTTCAGTGCTTACCTCATCCATATTTGCCCGTGCCAACGACACCACAGACTCAGCCCCAGCACAGCCGATTCAACAGAGAAAACAACACGATCAACATTCAAAGACGCAAGTAAGGAAACCAACACATTGCAGGGGGATGGGGTTACGATGGGGTACAGTGTGCGCTACTACAGGAGCATATGGATGATAGAATGAGGCTAGACGCCATTGATTTAAACGCGTGCTTGCTATTTGTTTCACGCAGGTCGGGGGGTAGTTGGTTGAAATTGTGAAGGGACAGGTTGATGGGTGAGTTGGTGTGTCGGTATGTGTGTGATGTACTCAATGTGTATATTCTCATGTGTCGTAGTGCATATGGCTGCTCTGTGATTGGTCGTGCAAGGTGAGGCTGTTGCAGGTGAAGGGGAGCGCGGATGTACTTGATGTTGTGGGCAAGAGTAACCTGTCGTAAGAGTTGCCGGGAGACTAATGTGGGGAGTTGGAGATGATGAAGAAGTGAGCTGTGATGGACTGGTGCAAAAAGGGGGATCCGCAAGCAGATACGGGCTGCTCGTCGCTGAACGCGTTCTTATTGGTACTTCTGTGTGCGGGTGGTGCTGGATAACACGAGACTGCCGTACTCTATAACCGGGCGAATGTAGGCGGTGTAGATTACGAGCAGACTGGGGGTGTTAAGTTGGCCTCGTGTTTTACGAAGTTGGTGAAGGAGTTTTTTGGATTTGTTTATTATGTGCGTGACAGGTGAGTTCCATTGGAGGTTGTTTTGTAGTATGATTCCAAGGTGACGGTGTTCTTGGACTTGCTTTGTTTTTTTTGTTGTTAGTTTGCGCCCCACTGGCCACACAAATTCACCACCAAGTGTTCGCAGGTCTGGGGCTGCACCAGGTCCGGCGCGTACCCGAGTGACTTTAACGGATTTCATTGAGGAGTGCAATGTACTTTACTTGGAGGTGCAGTGTTTGCTCTAGGATTGTAGGACAACCGGGTACACGTGTACCTGCCGCAACCATTTCAACCGGGTCGGAGCCGGGTACACATGTACCTGGTGCTGTCTCACCAGCCGAGGCATATGCTTTAACTGGTTGGTTGGTTTATTTTAATTCGGACAATAAACGGGAACTAGGTCCAATGATATAAAGGCGAATGGATAAGCCGCATTTAGAAAAGAGAGGGCAGGAATTAGAAAATTACGAAAGAAGAAGAAGTATCTGACACATACAAGCCATGTGGTCAGTCCTTTCAAAGTTCGAAAGTGTAAAGTACCAACCGGGTCACAGGTGACCCGGTACTACCCGGTTCAACCGGGTCCAAGCGCCGCCCAACCGGGTGGATTACCCGGCTCACCCGGCGCTGGAGCAGACACTGAGGTGACCATGGTGTCAGCGTTGCGAATGGCAAACGGCCCTCAGCGTCTGTTCTCACAGCTCCATGTGCGACACTGACTCACGCTGCTGTCTGGTGCTCACGAGGTGTTTGTCGCACTGGATGTTCAACCTCTCTCATGCTGCGATTTCGTCGGTGATAATATTGTTAGAATTCGAAGAAGTAACACGTTAGTTGGCTGCTCAGAACACAGGGCGTAGGGCTATCGCTTTTTGCCTGCTGGTTTTAACGTTGAATTGACTCGCGACTGTCGAATGAGACACACATAAACACGTCGAGCCTTGCGCACCGCAACCCTGCAAGAAGGCGCTAACAATTGCACAGAAAATCCGTGAATTCCCCTTCTCACCAGTTCAAGTTGACCAACCTACCAAAGTCTGTACTGCAAGTCTAACACTACGGTTTGCAAAACTGAAATCCGACACCAGATCGGTGTGCGTTCAAATCTATACACCCAACACGGCAGTGCACACTGAAAAACAATAAAGACCACAACAATCCGTTCTCCGCTGAAGCACGGAAATCAACGCTCGCATTAACTTTGCATCACAGCAGCCACCTCTGTGATACAGCCATTTTGGGTCCGGACCTGGTGAGAAGGCAGAAATGCCTCGCAGACTCACAGTTCACTTTGTGTAGTAAATAACTTTGAAATAAGCGACAACAACAACAGCTACGACAGCGCCCAATTAAAGCGACAGACACCTCGCCAATCACTCAATTCTCACATTCCGTGTTTGCAGTTGAGAATGTGACACCCCGGCTATACTCGTAAATTTGATGCTATTTTTCGACCAGGATTGGGATGGTAGCATTGAGTTTGCCAATGGTATTAGAGTGATCAGTAGATGGGTTGCTTTCAGAAGGTTGGATATCAGTTTGCTGTATCACACAACGTGTCTTGTGTCCAATTCCTGCGTAAGCTTCCAGATCAAGATGGCTGAGTCAAAGGCGGCAACACAATTTCGAAAGGAGGACGCCGACCCGGGAAGTCCAGAATCTGCAACATTAACGGAGTCAGAGAAGTGTGAATTTACAAAAGGATTCATCCAGCTATGCAAGCGACAACGCAGAGTGGCTCAGGATGGAAAGGCCGATGACGTCACAAAGTCAATGGGGGAAAGGCATCTATCGTGTGATGAGCTTGGTCGGCCGACAGCAGTTTGGAGTAGTCCATTCTTCACTGACGGAAAAAGCGTCCATCTGTTGCATACATGTATCTATGGACCTACCGTCGTACGTCGAGTGGACGAAAAGAAGACTGGACACGGAGCGATATATCACATCGCCTACAACATCCTCTCCAAATACCTGTCCACTGAGGCATGGACGGATAGTCTGAAGCTCTCGCCCGGAACGAGTATCTGGATCCCGTATCAAAGGAATTCTAACGAGTGTGTTGATTTTACTATTGGATTGAGGGTGGAGACGGTGTCTGGTGTCAAACGGGTGCTGGTGCAGAGCATCTGTTGCCAGGAAAAACGTATTTGAAGGGTAGTGCTGTCCTTTTCTCATAGTATCAGACAAAGTTCAAATATTAATGTTAGACAAATAATTAATCGAGCTTTTTAGATTGGCTGCTGAGCGTTTTCCGGTTTCTCGCATTCGACCGGCGTATTATCTTTGTCCTCTGTTCGTCATGTCTCAGTTCAATTGTTTGTCCAATCATGAACAAGATCAACAAGAGCCTCCCGATCAACTAGAGCCTCCCGCCACGCTTTCGGTTTCTGAGGCAGCTACATGTATTGTTGTTTAGTATTGCTTTGGGAACCCTATTATTCATCAGTGCTTGTGCAGGCTTTCTGGCCGGATTCTTCACTGTAAAAGGATGCGTTGAATTAAAAAAGAAACAAAAAAAGAAACAATATTTTTTTGTCCAATCATATTATTTAATTTTCTCGCGCTTCATCTATGTTCGTCTTCTACCTAATTGTGTCCCACAAGCTCAATTTCGTTGTACCGTTCCTGTGTCTATTATTATGTTGCGCTTCAGTGTACTTGTTATCGTCTTTCCATCAAATTCCTGCACTCTCACTTATGTTCACACAACACTTTGTTAGGCGCAATCCCAGATGTCACACGCAGGCTCCACGCATTTGACGAGCTTGTCAGCATTATTATTAATTATTATGTCACAAATTGTAACTTCTGCGCCCACTTCACCACCACCACATTTGCGCTCTGCGGCCGACTACGTGCATTCTCCACAACAGCAAGAAGAGGTTCGGATATCCGGATAGGCTTTCCCCAAATCGGCCGACCGAAAAATTCACCGGAACGAGACTTATCGAAAAATCGCTAAGCTTGTCGCCAATTTCGGAGGGTTCCTTCCAGAATCGCCGAAAGTCTATCAAATGTTGTTGCAAAGTGCGTTTACGAACGAATGATGTTGCTGCAAACATGACCGCTCCAGTTCTCTACGTTACTTACATGTACTTGTACTGTGCGTTGAAGTCGTGTGACTCGTGTCCTTTGACCTCCTCTCAAACAAACATTATCCATTTCAGAAGATCGATACTACATGTACTTGGCAGTAAAATCTCCAAATCGGTCGGCCAAAAAAATTCGCCGGAAACGAGACTCAGAGAAAAATCGCTAAGATTTTCGCTGATTTTGGAGGGTTGCTTTGAGAATCTCCGAAAATCTTCGAATATCTCATCAGTTTTGAAGCAAATACGCCAATTTATTCATTTATTTATTCCAAGCAATACATGGCTGGGGTAGCCAATGACCACTTTGCGTGGCGATTGCAGGGTTTTTATAGCCAACCACGCCTAACAAGGAAAAGAGTAAGAAGTCAAAAAGAAAAGGAAAAGAAGAAAGAAGCAAATGCGGACTGAAATTGTGGTCTACTGGTAAAGCAAGGCGTTCCTGAATGCTGTTAAAGTAGGAAGGCCCTTTGTCTCCTGGTGCAGCTTAAGCCAATGCAAAGAGCCATTGAAAAGGGGGGAGTGTAGCAATGCAGAAGAGCGGGCTGGAGGAAGGGAGAGTTGGTTCCTAGTGGAGTTATCCCGTCGGAACCAGTCAAATGGTTTAGGATGCGGGGGTATTTTGGAGAGTCGAATACGATGGATAAGACAGCACATCATGATTCTTCGTCTTTCTAGGAGAGGTCTAGTCAAGGATAACATATAGAGAGCGACACTAGAAAGGGACTTGGGCATAATCTTAAGGAGGGAACGATTGTGAATTTCCAGTTTCTGCTGTTGGGCAATAGATAGATTTGTCCAGGCAGTACAGCAGTAGTCAAAATGCGGCAAGATATATGTATTATAAAAAAGAGCACGACAGCTGTCAGGAAGATGGGCGTGGTGAGAGTATATTATACCTATGGCTTGACTAGTCTTCTTACATATGTGGGCAACATGGTGAGTCTAGGAGAGATTGGTGTCAAAAATGACACCAATATACCTGTGATGATCTACATATTCTATGGGAGTGGTGGAGAAATGGAATACTAGGGGAGGGAGAGGGTAGTAGAGAGTAGTAGACAGAGGGGGGAATGATCATTACCTTGGTCTTCCCGACGTTAGGTTTTAGCTTCCACAATGCCATCCACGAGGTGATATCCGTAATACCCGCTTGGAGGTCTAATAAAAGACGGGAAACAGAAGGACTGCTGCGCAGCATACAAGTGTCGTCTGCAAACAGAGACACGCCAGGGTTGAGGACAGGGAGGTCGTTGACGAAGGCCAGGAAAAGTAACGGTCCTAGAGTGGACCCTTGCGGTACACCAGAGCAAATAGGGATAGAATCAGAGAGGACTGGACCAAGCTTGACTGATTGAGTCCTATTGTTGAGATAGGAGGTGAGCCACGACTGCAGGCGTCCGGTGACCCCATAAGCATGCAGCTTGGCTAGTAACCCCCTATGCCAAACTGAGTCAAACACTTTCGCCAGGTCGAAGAAACACAGGCCAAGGTAATGGCGGCGGTCTCGGAGGGTGCACAGTCTCTGGACAAGGTTGGTTAGATGAAGAGAGGTAGAGTCACCATGACGGAACCCAGATTGCATATCATGGAGCAGAGGTGCCAGATGATGGTACAGCCGATCATAGACGATTCCCTCAAGTATCTTGGAGCAGGTGTTCAGCAGAGAGATAGGGCGATAGTTACCAGGATCATGTCTGCTTCTCTTGTTCTTGTATATGGGCACAACCACAGCATATTTCCAGGCAGAGGGAGAAACACCGCTGGACAGGGAATTATTGAAGATAAGAGAGAGAGGATAGGAGATAGAAAGTTTCAAGGCCTTCAGAATCTCGTTGCTTATACCGTCATAGCCTGGGGACTTCCCTGTGTGGAGTTTCTCAATATAGCGAATCACGGCCTCGGAGGAGATGACAATGCTTGAGAGGTTCTAGGCCGGAGAAGGGAGATGAGACAGATCTGGGACGGGCCAGTCAGGATCATCCTGTGTGCCAACCCGTACAAAGTGCTCGTCGAGAGCAACTGCCATCTCAGCATGATTATGTGTGAGGGTTTCAGCGGAGGTGGTCATTGCTGAGGGTGCAGGGTTATGCGAAAACACACCAGACAGGGAGCGGACAAATGAGTAAAGCGACGGACGGGCTGAGTTAGTGAGTTTGCTCTGGAGTGACTGAATGTTTCTTTTGTGAGCACGGCGAGAGAGGTGCTTGACCAAATTGCGTTGGGCCTTACAGCGAGCAAGGTTTTCTGCCGTGGGGAACTTCCTGTAGACGCTATAGATATTCCGTTTATTGATGACTGCATTTAATACTGAGGTCGTCAGCCAGGGTGGACGTGCTGGCCTGTCGACGGAACGACCCTGTGAAGAGGGGCGATTATCAGGAGAAGCTGGGGACTGATACTTAGCGAGAGCAACAGAGAGTTCAGATGAGAATCTCTTGCAAGCTACGTCAATGCTTGTGTTACCAAGAAGCTCCCTCCAATCCACGGAAGTAAGCTGCTGGTTAATACAGTTCCACTGGTCATTTGTGATCGGACGGAAATGATAGCGGGGCGGTGAACTGCCGATCAAGTCATCTGGCGTGGACGGTGAGCGCTCATAGGCTGTACCTGATGCAGGAGAGAACTTTTTGCTTGGTAGTGTTGCAGGCTAGGCGCTTCCATACGAACCAACACGATGTCGTGGCCAGACTGACCCAGAGGAGCAATAATGTCTGAAATGGAAAACGCAGATGGTGTATCAGTGATTACCAAGTCCAAGGCTGCTCCTGTTCCGGCTGGAGTGTGGTGAGTAGGGAAGTTGACTAACTTGGAGAGGGAAAACATTCTTAGCAGGCATTGTAGCTGGTGTCCAGCAGTGTCCGTGATATTGCCATGCCAGTCACTACACTTGGCATTGAAATCACCCATCATAAGCATAGAGGAAGTGGTGTGTCTGGTCATCTGAGGGGCTGTTTGCAGACAGCCCACAAAATTGTCAATATCAGTGGAACACGCATTCGGTGGCCTGTAAACGCATCCAGTAATGAGAGACTCAGAAGGTGCAGATGACGAGGTCGATGTATGAGCTGTTATTTCGACCCATGTGGCCTGAAATTTGGGGAGGTGTAGATCAGTGCGATGCTTAACTGTACCTGGAAAATCCGAGCGGACTAGAAGAGCGACAGCTCCAAATCCCCTAAAGCTATCAGTGCTCTTCTTGTTGTCCGCTGTGGGTCGGTCACGGCGGTAACAGTCGTAGCCTGGAACTACAAGGAAGTTTGGCTGAGACAGCCATGTTTCAGTGATGCCAAGGACGTCGGGCTTGTACTGCTCGATGAACTCGGAAAGTTCTCCATGCTTATTCTTCATTGATCTAGCGTTGATACATGCAATGTGTGCGGGTCGGCCAGAGGAGGGCTGAGCGGGGTAGAGCGGGTGGGCTAGTTTCGATCAGGGGCGTTGGGATTTAGTCGTTGTTGCTGCATCGTTGTGTTATTGACGAGAGACCAACAATTCATGGTTATCAGCGTTAGGTCGGATTCTGATCTGGGGTAGAATGGGGTAGCATTCAAGTTAAGGGAAGACATAGACAACATGAATAATTCATTTAGCCCATTTCCAATACTGTATAGCAGGAAATTTTCGGACGGAATTTATTTTCGTACGATTTCGTACACGCCCTCTTTTGTACTAAAATTAATTCCGTACTAAAATTTGTTCCTGTGAAGGTATGTACACTATACATGCGTAAAGCAAGCAAACAAGTGCATTTAGCATGCACCACTGTACGAAAATAAAATCCCTACGAAATGTCGAAATTCGCCTTTGTCCGAAAATATTTCCGTCCGAAAATTTCCTGCTATACAGTACATTCCTATTTTGCAACCGATTTTCAAACAATCAGCTGATTTTGCAGCAGAATCTGATGCATTTTTTGAGCCGAGCGAAAAGCCGAATACACTGTACTAGTAGACGAAAAACTGGCCGATTTGGGGAAAGCCTAGCATTATACATTGCCCGCTACTTTTCGTAGTCAGGCCCCTTGCACACTACGTAGAACACCGCTTATTTACTCCGTTCCTGTAAAAGTTGTCATGGCAACAGACGTCACATGGCGGAACAAGTAAAACAAGTGGCGCAAACGTATTCAGCAGATCCCGTAGGGTATAAAAGGTTGCGTCTTTGTGGTCCACTTTCACGACAACAACGCACACAGAAGTCTCTGCTGTGAGCACGGTGGCTCGGCAATGGCTTTATTTATTGATAATAATAGTCTTCCTGATTTTATTTTATTTTAAATAATTGTATGCATAGAGATATGAAAAAATAAGCACAAGATACTGCTGCTAGTCGCACAGCAAAGCACACAGAAAACGACAAGATGTTACAATGAATGTAACAACACCCGTCCAAGCTAAAGGACCTACATGTACATGTACACCCCTGCCCCAGGGCCAGGGCGGTATCTTGAAAAAAACCCACACACTCACCACACGGTCATCATCCAGCTTCAGTTCAATCACAGTACAGTGGTATTCTTCCCATGCAGATTGAACTCCCCTGGCACTAGCCATACAATCTGAAGCTGTACGTAACCATACAAAGGCCCGCGAGACACACACAAGTGACACAACCCCTACGTTTTTTTTAATAATTTAAAAAGAAAAGCAGTCGTAACTGCCACAGCCACATGGCCAATAAGAAAGCCAATAAGATTATATCGATAAACACACACCCAGAAGTCAGGGGTGGGAGGGTGAGATACAAACTGCACCAACGAAAAGCCACTGCGAAGTGACAGGAATGCGGTCAAGCATATTTTTGCTGAAACAAAAAGTTGCAGGGAAATCCCAAAATCAGTGCGATTTTACATGAGCCCCAAATGGTCAAGTTACCCACAAAGACACAAGCTTTCCAACTCTCTTTGGCCTTTGTAAAGCGTACCTTTTTAGCTTTTATGCGTTCCTGCCCTTTCGGATACACGTGTAGCAACTTCCTTCTGTGTTTTTCAAACGTTTCAGTGCTGTTTTGGGGCTGTGTGGATGTCTGTCGGCGTCCTGTTACCTGCTTCAGCTTTCCATTGGAATTTTTTTAGACCTTCTGAACTTTTCGTACTTGAACTCTTTTTGTTCAGGCCGTATTAGACTGTATTGTAGTTTTTTTTAATTTTTTTTATTGAAAACCACAAACCTTCAGACATGTGAATGTGCACATGATATACATGTACAGTGTACATACATACATGTATGTATCGACACTATCGAGAAGGCAGCACAGTTCTTCTTTGCTGAGCGTTACACGATGCCGAGCGATCCACAGCTGTAGTTCACAGTACCGTTCCGCAACAGCTTGGCGAACATCGTCGGCAGCTTGAAACTTGATCATCTGTGATCGATCGTCTTGTAACTTTCAAATGTCAAGAACAGAAAATAGACCGCCATCGGACGATTTCAGTAGCTTCTGGAGGTCCTGCAACATCAGTATCACAGTGATCATAGCGACAACAATTCTAGGTCGCCGCCATTTCCTTGCCGGGGTCTACCTGAGGTTCATGTGCATGAGTACAGCATGAACAACACAGAACGAAGTCAAAGACGACAAACAGAAAACACTCGTTCTGAGGAGAGCATTTCCCGTATGTCACGTGATCGTCGCCTTGGAGTTGACCAATGACAGATCAAACAGCGCGGGCTGGAAAGCGCGGTCCTGCCTGCTCAAAGGTGAAGGAACTGGATCCACTGCCGTCGTCAAGTGACGACGGGCAGGAACGGATTCCACTGCCCGTCGTCAAGTGACGACGGGCAGTAGCCACTTGACTGACTCTCTACTTCATGGTCTTTCATTGGTTACTTGTCGCATGTTTCATAAAATACAAGGCACCAGATTGCGCGGAAAGAGCGACTAAGTGGAAAACCAACAACCAATACTTGAACAAAAAAGAGTTGACTAATAAATAAAGCAGAAGAGCGACCGTTTGCAACCACAACTGTCATCATGGCGCTCCAACATTTAATCTGGAACTGGGAGAAAAGAAGCCCCTTTGTTGAACGATATTGGCGATGTGAATGAGCTCCTCCGAAAGGTTTACGAAGAGACTGAAACTTTTATTGCGGAGTCGCTCGCGAAGGAGATCTTGGACGAGCCTGATGAAGCTCAAGCAAAGCGCGCAATGCTCAGCAACCTGAAGGACCCACGCAATTTGCCGAGGTTTCTGATCAAGGCGTGGGAAAAATCCGTAGGAACAGAACAGCCAGAATGCCCGATGCCCAGTCGACAATGTCAATGGCACCGCGAGAAAAAAAGCACTATGGACTACTACAAAAAACTGTACCAGAAAACAATCACAAAACACAATGCAGGTGTGTCTGTCATGTATCTCTTTATTTGGCTTGGGTGCACACGGGAAACACGTTCCAGTCACTCATACTCGGCCAGTACCGCTGTTCGTCCAGCCCTTGCCGCTATCACTGCGCGGGCTGGGTTCCGCGGTACTGCCCTCGTACTCGTGCCGGAACCTGTACTTCCCGTACCATATCTTTTGAGTTTTCAGTCACTTTCTTCAGGAATGATTGCGTAACACGCAGATCCCTAGTCAGTGTGTGCAACTGCACTGGAACAGGCTTGCGCATACGCAGCGTATGCGCAAGTTTGTTGCGTTTTACATGTCCCTAGTGTGCAAGGTGAGAGCACTATGGCGCTAGAGTGACGAGCTATGAATAAACCCTGAAAAAACCAGGCAGTAGTGCTAGTACTTATTACTCCTCTGTTTTTGGGAAGGAAAAGGGAAACATTCTTGAGCTAAAGCTTGGATGTCACCTGTATGACTCGAACTTCTGTTTCGGTATATTTCGTATTTCAAGGTATACCCCTAGGCTATAGGTATTATTGAGTAAAGGACTATTCTGCAACATTCAGCATACAATAAAACCTGTAACTAACGACCACCGTGACTAGCGACCGGCCTGGTACTACCGACCACCTCGTCAGGCACGGACGGTCTCACATTTAAAATGCACTGTGACTAGCGACTACCTGCTGAACGTGACCAGCGACCGCCTTTTCTTGTCCCAGTGTCGAATTTTGACCCGTAACTAGCGACCGCGATGTAGGAAATCAAACATTGGTCGAAGCTCCTACTCGAAATGTTGATGATTTTCTATGGACCTGAAAGGACTGTTTCGATACTACAGCTGGACAAATGAACGCAGTCTCATTTTGACTGTGGAATCATGGTGGACTGCACTACACCTGTCATAATTTCAAGTGCTGTCAAGAACAAACATGATAGGAAACGTCTTGGAGAGCGCTCCAAAGCCCTCTTTGGTCGATGTTACTACTCGAAGGAGAAACTAAGACTGAGCGGCTCTCTGTCGAAGTGCAATCACACAGCTCAGTCACCAGATCACACTGAGTCCACAGAAGTCAGAGAAGTATCCGGCAACGACACACTGTCCTGCATCTCAACATTGCAACAGTTTACGTTGCAGCGTGGCGTGTCTACCATGGCAACGGATGTAGAGAAACTTGGTGCCTTCGTGAACAAACTTGAAGCCCAGCGCAAAGAGAAGCTTCAACAGGGAACTATTGACTCCTGGCTTCAGAAGTAGGAGCTGAATTTAAGGGGCAGCCTACACCAGCCCAATACGTGCCTCAAAAACCTGATTTTTTGGACTTGGAGCAAAATTCTGCACACTTTTACGTGTTTCCATGATACGACAAGTTGCGCACGGTCTGCTCACATTCAAATACAGTGCTGCCAACAAATGACAGCGTGCAACAAAAAAATCTTTCCTTGCAAGGGCACGTTTTCGGCCATAACTCTTGAACAGCCGGTCAGATCGGGACACAATTTTCAGAGAATTTGCAGCTATTCATGCTCTTTCAACTGACGTAGCACTCAATATGAATTTACAAATTCGATTTTTCAGCGAATTTTTGGGTAGTCTGCCACCTTAATGTCTGCAATAAAACTTGATTTTCTCTCTCTCCAAGTGTTGTATGATCTGAAAGAAGAATGTCAGTGCGCAAGTGGTGGGGGATTGTATTATCTGCATTTTGACATACAATCATAATCATATAATGGGATCCATAGCGGTACAAACCTCTAACTAAAGACCACCTGCCACTAAAGACCACTTTTCCGGGCACCAAGGGGTGGTCGTTAGTTACAGGTTTTACTGTAATTGTATTTCTCTAGCTAGGCTGTTCATTACGAATCATTAGCCCTCCACTGTCTGCTATCTCAACCCTACAGCCTCCCATTATAATGGAACTCCCTTCAATTTAGACTAGGCCTTTGGGAAATCCTCAAATATTATACACACAACCTCCTTTGTCTCTTTTGCGCCATGGGTGGTAGCTCCGCCTACCTATAGCTAAAACTCCGCAAAGGCAGTTCGTCGGAACAACATGCATCTCTTTCTGCTTGAAGCTGCTCTTTCAGCCTGGTCCAAGTTGATCAAAGGATCGGCGTCTACTTCAGTATCGCTAATAGCCTAGTAACGCTATCTTCAGAGCCTGAGGCACAACGAGAAACTTCTATTGGGCTTTTCGATATTCACTCGCCTCCATGGCTCTCTATGTTTTCGACAAAACAGTTTCCTTCTGGCAAATCCTTGTTGCGAATTTTTGCAACAGCTTTGGTTGGGCGCGCGTGCACTACTAGTAGATATTTACATGCACTACTAGTAGATATTTATTGACCTGATTACAATACAGTCATGTAGTCATTGCTACATCAAGTGCTAAAAAGTGTTACGTGTCTACACTGACTAAGGCTGCATTCACACACGGTACAAAAATTCGCGTTTATGACGGTACAAGCCACTTGCAACGCCTGTGCATTCACACAGTCAAATGCAGTGCATGCCAAACACGTAAAAAGTGACCCGCGTGACCCATACTCCCATAGCGAAGAGCCGGAATTTTGATTTCTGCTCCGTTTTGCAACTCCTCGGTTGCCTTGCGGCTAGGGTGACAATGTCCAGCTAAGCGTCTGTTGGATGCCAATAGAGCTCCAACCTCCCCAGTATGGTATACTGCATACCTAATGACTGTCTGAAGCCGATGTGCTCCGCAAGCAACATTGGCCCAGCCATCGCCCGTTTCCAAGTCTCAACCAGCCGCCATCATATTTGGGGTGATTTTTTAAAAATGACTTTTTTCTGCTGTTGTCATCTATAGGTATCTAGTGATCACATGTCAAAGTATTAGACCGAACAAAGCAATATTGATGACCCAGAAGCTTCTCAAACAAGCATAGGTACATATCAGGAAATACAACAATTTATCACAGTGTTTTCCACATCGGAATACTATGTGTTAAAGTGAAATAAATAAAAATAGACAGTGTAATAAATCATAAATCCAGTTTTTGTTGTAAAACAACTCTTGGGCAACCTCTGGCATAGAGCATGGATGGCCTTGATCCTCATCACTGCATACCAATGAAAACTGTTTGAACGCCATCCCAAGTCTGCTGAAAATCCACAGAAGTGCAGAACAGGAGGCCAAGGGAGGGTGGCTACAACTACACCTGGAGTCCCAGTCCACGTCTGTGCATCCCACAGGGAATACGACATAGGCACAACATTCTAACACCCCACACTTCATCTCATACACGATTTAGAGGTACATGTAGTCCATCACCATGATCACTGCTGCACCTCTGTGAAATTTGAGCTCTGTGGGAATTGGCTGCATGCGCGTCAGTGCGCCATGATTCCAGCACTGAGCGCAGAGAGTTCGTAGCTCATCAATCAATGCTCAGCTCTTGCCCCGTCCAAGGGGTTTGGTGTTCACCACGGAGTCCAGTGTGGGAGCCTGGGAAAATTCAGATCATGTCACTAGCGGCAGCGCTCTTTCGTCCTGACTCGAGTTGATCCAGGGCGTTTCAGTTCGTCTACCTCTGTTGCCGTCGCCTCACTAGTTTCTCCTCGTTGAGTATTTCTCCTGAGCGGAGCTGTACTAAATTCAGAAGGGCCCTACAAGGATTTTCAGATGCCAGAAAGTACTTTTGCCAGCAGAGAGTTCCTTTGGCGGAGCGCCTAAATCAAGTTGAATTCTCGTCGCTAAATAGGAATTGCGCGTCGACGAAAACATCTTCTGGAAACTGTCGTCGTTCGCTATCAAACGCGACGATTCCTGCCTAGGAAATCCAATGACTTCTAGCTATTCTGGCAGAGCCGGACGGCAGCTAGCTGGCCATCGTGAGCGAACTCTCCTGCTACTGGGACGATCAAAAGCATTCATTGTTGCGATGAACTAATTTTTTGTTTGAATGTGCAGAGCGCGAAGCAAGAGTTTTTTTCCGTTGCAGAAAATGACTTATTCTGAAAAAAATGATTTTCACCCGAAGGTCGATTCTCGCTGATACTGGGCCATTTCTTGGTCCGCTAGTATGATCTCGGTGGAACGCCTCCACAACTGGTGTATTCCTCTGAGTGTGCTGGAGTTGTGAACGATAGCGGCCGTGGGTAGGCCGTGTATATCATTTCCTGATCACTCCGGGTAGCTGCTTTGCGCACAGATTCAGCTCATCTGCAATCCTCTTCTCGGCAACAGCTCTTTTCATCATAGTTTCACTTTTCTCGCTTGTATTTTCCCCATAGTTCTATCAGCCGTAGCTCCGCCTCGGCAGAAAAGACAACTCGAGGCATGGTACTACCGGACTCTCCAAAAACTAACAAAAACTCTGCGCACTCGACACACCAAACCACTTGTTTCGACTTGCCTAAAAACTAAAAGCCGAAATCCGCTTTCAAAGCCGCCTTCAAAGCCGCTCCGGGATGGCTTTGAACGTTGATGTGATTTTTCACTTTTCGCGCATGTTTCCATGCCCACTTCAAAGAACACGATGCTTGTATGCGGTTTTGTACCGTGTGTGAATGGGGCCTATTAAAGGGATCCACGATCCAGTAACCTGGTACTGAGGTAACAGGAGGAGGGTTGTAATTGTACCTACTTCTAGCTCATGAGTGTAGCCGATTGTTGCCAAAAAGCTGGGATTTCCCGATGTTATCCACTATGAAAGTCCAAATGCCGCTCAAACCTCACAAAATCCTCGTTGTTCCCTTTCTGATGCTCCATAATGCTCCGATAGTCCCACAATGCCGAATATAACGCTGGCATTACCCGCTGGATGCTACTTGTTGAGCACTGGCACTCTCAGTAGGCTGCTCTAGTGCTGCTGCATTACGCATTGCCCACTACATTTCGTAGTTAGAGCACTCTGGCGCTAGAGCGACGAGCGCTCTTAGTGTCTGTAGTGCCTTCTTTGCAGCACGGCTGGTAGCTCGGCAACGGAGTGTGACGTTAAGTGGCTGGAATATGTCGGGAATCCGAGATTGTTGGTTTGTCCGAAGAGAGCATTGAACAGTGTATGCTGGGATGATAGCTACACCATAGCTCAGTGGTCAGAGGTTTGCTTGGGTTAGATGAGTAATAAGTGGGTGAATCGTTTTTGATGAGTAATATTATTATTACAAGTAGCACTGCCGCGTTCAAGTCGGTGGATCCAATTAGGTCCACCCACAGGTTCGCTGAGCCACGTGATAAAGAATAGTTTCCAAAAAGATAAGCATGATGAGTAATAAGTACTAGTTTTTTATTGGGCTTGACTTGTTTGTTTGTTCTCCTGCACAGTTCCGTCTTCGACATTCATTTTCTCTCCGCAATACATGTGCATGTACATGTACCTGGTGCGCGTTACTCCGCTGGCTGGATGGCGCTACTGATGCGACGAGGGGTTGCAGTTGGTGTTGCGCTGGTGACCCTAGCACTGTTGGTAGCCGCATCCAACACGCTGCCGGGAACTGGCACTGGTGGTCTTCTTGGTATGGTCTTTGCCAAATTTCGCCCAGTGCCGTGTATATTGAGACCTCCGAAATGCTGTGGGAGCTTGGGAAATGGCTCCAGTGTCAACGGATCGCTCGCGTTCAGTCCGAAAAGGAGAATGGCCACCACTGCTGCCCGTGTACTGACGAACGGGAAGCAGTCGTGCACCCGTCTCCTGATGATTGTGATATTCAATTTCAAGAAGTTCCAGAACATTCCCTTTATACGCAGCCTGTACGAGAAACATGTGACGAAAATTGTCTTCTATTCGGACAGCGGGAGTCGAGAACACGACGTCCACTCGGCAGATTTACACCAAGGTTTCTACCAACATCGAGCAATTGCAGATGCAATGAAGCGGTACCCAGATTACGATGGTTATCTGTGGATCGGTGATGACGTGTTCTTCAATTTTCCAGCAGTGTTTGGACGGAGGGATATGCAGACTGTGTGGATGTACCCGGCCGACCCTGGCCCATATCCGCTCAAAACACGTAATGGAACGTACCAAGCGCCTGGCGATCACTGGTTCAAACCGTGGGGCCGAGAAGCGGCAGAGTGCAATCAGCGGTGCTTACCGGACAGATTTAAAAGGCGCTCGCAAACGCACCTGGGCTGCCAAGACTGCATGCTGAAAGGCTATTCTGATATCGGCTATGTTCCTCAGCGTCTAGCGCTTTCGTTCATGGAGTTAGCGTGCGTTTATCATGACGTGTTCTTCGAGTACGCCGTTCCAGTGATTCTGCGTCTGATGGTGGATAGCATGGAGTCGGACATAGAACATTTTGAAGGTGGCCTATATGTCTGGGGAAAGCGCAGCTTGAAGCCAGCCAAGGCACGAGCACAGTGGACGGTGGACAGAGCATTCCTGCACTCTGCCAAGTATTCGAATTACCAGCGAAGAGCCGATGTACAGCGATGGCTACAGGAGTCACACGTAAGGTACATACAGTCGCCCAGAGCTCCTGTATGCACGTATATGTAACAGAAAGCCGTAAGGTGCACACCCGCGCCCAGTACTCCTGTATGTACGCGTGTGTAACATAGGCCGTAAAAAGAACAGGCAGTCGCCCAGCCGACTGTCTACATACAGCCATACAGGCCTTTCAGAAAATGAGGTGCACGTACACGTACACGTACACGTACACGTACATGTACGTGCATGTTGCCATTTTAAAGAACCTAAAGTTCACATGTTCTCTGTAGTTCGACCAGCACTGCTTTGTGAAAGATTCTGGTGAATCAGAACGTTCAACGGTCAGGATGACACGTAGAATCCTTTCTTTTAATTTCAATCCATGGCACTCCATCCATCTTGTTTTTGAATATCAATAGGTCAATGACGAGATCCGACTGTTCAAATGAAGTTTATAATTTTTTTTGCCGTGCAATATGAAATTGAAACGGTCTTCCGATTATGAGTGCAATAAAGAGTATAATAGATGCAGACACTCTTTAAATGTCTTTCGATTATGTTCTTGTTGCGTATTTCTCCAAAATTGGACAATATCAAATTAAATTATTTTTGGCCAGGTTTCAGTATTTTGGCCCGACCGCTGCGTACGTTGAAGATTAAGCAATTCCAAGAGACAGCTGCTAAACATATGTCTACTCTCCACCAGCAGATCACATGCAGTTCATCACAGATGTCTCTAGATAGTTATACTGAACACTGGCAGGATGCAGTCAGTGATGCATTGAATGAGTACTGCCCACTAAAGACTGTTAACGCCAAGAAGAGCTATACTCCATCGCCTTGGGTAGACGATGAGCTCCGGCAGACTTTATTCAAGCGTAAACGAGCACACCGTGCAATGATAAAACGTCCTGATCGCTCAGACCTGCTGCAACAATTCCGAACTCTACGAAGACAATGTAAACTTTTAACTAGGAAGAAACGGTCTACATACTTCCAGCAACAACTAATCAATCATCGAAACCACCCAAGAGAGCAATGGAGTGTCATGAACAATCTACTGGGTAGAATTAAAATCAACCAGGAACCTGCTGCCGAAGTAGCCGACATCACAAAGACATTTACAGACGTTGTCAACGATACATCACTTTCTGGCAGTACACTACGCACTCCTAATGGCCCTGTATCGGAATACTCCCTGACACAGTTCACACCAGTCACTGTTCCACAAGTCCAACTCCATATCCAGAGAATGAACAGTCGTAAAGCCACAGGACCTGATAACATCCCCGCCCAGGCCTACAAGCTCATCAAAGATGAGATCGCCCCATCTTTAGCCAAACTATTTACCAAGTCTCTTACGTCTGGCGATTTTCCATCGACATACAAACTAGCAAACGTGCGGCCTATCTACAAGCGTGGAGATAAGTCAGTCCCATCCAACTATAGACCAATATCACTCCTGTCCCACATGTCTAAGCTACTGGAACATATTGTACACGACCAACTAATGTACTATATCTATAATGCACCACCACCACTGTTACCCCTACCTGCTGAGCAATTTGCCTACCGCAGAGGCCACTCCTGCGAGGACTTGCTCACTCCCGTGATCAACGACTGGATGCTCTCCTTGGACAATGGTGATTATGTCGTAGCTGCCTTTCTAGACATGTCTAAGGCATTCGACACAGTTAGTCATGAAGTTCTACTGAGTGAACTTCTGGAGATCGGTGTCGGTGGTACTGCCTTGCAGTGGTTCTGTAGCTACCTTACCCACAGGAAGCAACGTGTGGTCACCAAGACACAGCAAGGCCTTACATATAGCCGCAACAGGGGGGTTCCGCAAGGCTCCGTCTTGGGGCCCTCTCTCTTCAATCTGTCAGTCAGAAAGCTCCCATCTGTACCCCAGCACTGCAAGGCTCGACAGTACGCGGACGACGTCTCCCTGTACAAAGCTGGCAAGAACGTCAAACAATTGTGCAAGGAGTTGACAGAAGACATTGTGAAAGTGAAAGAGTTCTTGGCGGCCAGAGGCTTACTGCTGAATCCTTCCAAGACGCAGTTTGTCGTGTTCAGGTCAAAGTGCAAGCCCCTTGACCCTAGCGTGGCTCTACAGCTGGGTGAGGTCACAATCAACCCTAGTGCACACATTCGATACCTTGGCATTATACTCGACGAACATCTCTCCTTTGGAGAGCACGTTAGGCAACTAGAGCGGAAAGTTGGAAGTAAGTTAGCCATGTTCAGAAAGGTCCGAGATCACATGACGGTAACTGCAAAGCGTGCATTTTACATTTGTTCCATTCAGACAGTAATCGAGTATGGGAGCAACTCATTTGCTCACTGCTTGTCAGTAACTCTGCATGACCGTCTAGTCCGTCTTAGTAATAGAGCTCTACGCATTGTGTTCAGTATGCCTCGTTTTTCTGACGTATCCCTTATTAATGCACGCCATCACATTCTCCCTTTGTCTGTGCGCTATCAGTTCAAACTCTATATCTTAGTGTTTCGTGTCCTGAATCAGGTAACTACTACTCTCCTTACTGATTGCTTTTGCCTTCGTTCTACTTCTACTCGTACCAATTCCTGCACTCGCTCCCAGGTATCTTCGTCTGTGACTCTACCCAAGGCTAAAACTCGTTTCGGTCTCTTTTCAGTTTCTTTCATCGGTTCCGACCGTTGGAATGCCCTCCCTGCTGCAGTCCGCTTATGCTCTTCCCTGCATCTATTCCGTAATTCAGTACTTTCATTTCTAGGGTACCCTGTAAGAAGGCCTTAGGCCTGTGGGGATTGCCCTATCAAAAATTTGATAATAATAATTTAGCATTGATAGTGGTGCAGATCCGACAGGCTGCACTCCGCTGCAGGCTGGGCCGAATCACTTTTCCGGCCGAATTAAAATTGGTGTTCAGCCTAATACCGTTTGTCCAGTCTACACTGGAATATGCAAGCAATGCTTATGTTAGTGTTTAAACCGAACACGGATTCTTCGAACGAATAATCTATCGAATAATTTCGCCCTCCATCGAACGAATAATCTATATTCCATCATACGCATGATGGCATTTTTCAACACTTTTTCAGCACTTTTTAAGTAGTTTTTTAAATATTTTTTTGCTGATTATCGGATTTTGTTATGTGGGGGTGCAAAACCGGTTAACCTGTACCGCCAAGAGTAAATAACCCCCCAGAGTGTGCAACGCTTGATCCAGCTCTGCATAGGGTCTTGGTCGAAAGTGGTCAAACACCGAAAATCACATTCACTGCATCCATGTTTCCCTCGTATGGAAAGAACAGAAGTACATGTACATGTATTACTAGATACCGATAGGAGATTAAACCTTGGAGGAGAAGTGATTGAGAAGAAATACATGTACTACGAGCAGATCTACGCAGTGCAAATATCAGTAGGGTCAGCACTGAGCATAGATCGTTTTTTTTTTTTTTTTTTTTTTTTTTCGATTTCTGATAATTCCTACGACTATTCGATTATTCGTTCACCCCACGAATATTCTAAATCATTCGATTATTCGTTTCAACACTAGCTTATGTACACAGTCTGCGACAACATGAATATGATTCTCTCACCCGCATCTCTCGCCGTTCATTGCGTACTGTATTTGGCTACCCACCCACCGCAGATGTCCAGTGTATTCTGTCTCGAAACAACCTCACACCCATCACTGTCCGTTTCTCCCTTAAACTGTATCTTCTTGTATTCAGATGCGTTCATTATTCTGCCAGCTCACTTCTGTGCCGCCTTTTCTGCCTTCGTGCCAATTCTGAGGCACGTAGCCGCACCTGCACAAGGTCTCAAGTCTCGCTTGGACTCGTACTGCCACGAGCCTCCTCTCGATTTGGTTATTCCTCTCTTTCTTATTTAGCCGCTGACCGCTGGAACTCAGTTCCGGCATCGGTCCGCCTTGCTGCTTCACCAAGTCAATTTCGTATCGCAATCCTAGATTGGCTAGGGTACCGCGTAAGGAGACCATAGGTCTGTGGGGACTGCCCTAGAGAAATATGAATAAATACTATACTATAATGTACTATACGGACTTGAAAATTGTCACAGATCAAATACTTCTATTTGGACTGTTAGGTGCCAAGCCTGGCGTTATTAGTTCTAAAATAGAAAAACGCTGGTTAGAGCTTCGGAGATGTGGTGCAGCTAGGTGTCAGGTCGTCGAATGTCTCCGTACTGTGTTATTATTGAGCCAAGTTGTTGCACTTTCAGACTGTGTATAGTAACTGCATGTACATGTACATGCAGTTGAACAGTTACTCTGTAAAACTCGTATCTACATGACACACATGTAGTATGTCCTTTTCCTTTCTACATTTTGTTATTTGGCTCAACATTCGAGTCCCGGCTAAACATGATATTGCGGGCCAAGTTGAGAAGTACAATTGACTAGAATCTGAATTGGCATTTCTCCCGTCAGCTCTAGCGCGTAGTATTTGTAAGTTACCTATTTAACAATTGGGTGCAACGTAAAAGTTCTTTATTCCGCGGATAAAATTGATTTTTTATACTCGGCATGAGTACCAAATTGCAAGGTTGAAAAGATTTCGTCTTCATCCTGGGCCGAAAAAATGGAAAAGTATAAAATGATACTGAAGTATTTGAGCATCTGTCTTAGTGTGTGTGTGTTTGTGCGTGTGTGTGTGTGTGTGTGTGTGTGTGTGTTTGTGTGTCCCGCTCTTTCTTTATACCTTTCGTTATTTCTCTCTCTCTTCCTCTCTCTCTCTCTCTCTCTCTCTCTTCTCTCTCTCTCTCTCTCTCTCTCTCTCTCTCTCTCTCTCTCTCTCTCTCTCTCTCTCTCTCTCTCTCTCTCTCTCTCTCTCTCTCTCTCTCTCTCTCTCTCTCTCTCTCTCTCTCTCTCTCTCTCTCTCTCTCTCTCTCTCTCTGTGTCTCTCTCTCTGTGTCTCTGTCTCTCTCTGTCTCTCTCTCTTCTCTCTCTCTCTCTCTCTCTCTCTCTCTCTCTCTCTCTCTCTCTCTCTCTCTCTCTCTCTCTCTCTCTCTGTCTCTCTCTCTCTCTTTCTCTCTCTCTCTCTCCTCTCTCTCCCACTCTCCCTCTCTCCCTCTCTCTCTCGCTCTCTCTCTTTCTTTCTCTCTCTCTCTCTCTCTCTCTCTCTCTCTCTCTCTCTCTCTTTCTCTATCTCACCTTCTCTTCTCAATTGTTTGAAATTCTCCGTGACGTCCAAGCAAGCATTACTACTTGAATTGCGATCATACCCCTCGCCTCCCCCCCCCCCCCGAAACTCACCTCGACCTTGACAAATATTGCCGGCAGAGACTTTGGCAAACCTTGGTACAGTTCCTGTTATGAATTTCATGCATGTTTGGTATGTAGATGAAGATCTCAACCCTTACGTTAATTTTATATAATATAAAACAAATTAATTATGACAATACTACTTCCATGCTAGCTTTCTCACACCTTACTTACAATAATTTTTACAACTCCGCGGGACCGTGGCCTTGCAACGACTCGAAGTTGAGGTAACTTTAGGACACCACCGTGGAATGCCAGCAACGCGTTTCATTTATCTATGCAAGGATGCGAAGACTCCACTGTAGCTATCCATGAGCCAGGACCATGATCTCATCACACAATCATAATACCCGTTAGCTACATGTACTTTGAAGCCCTAGTTCGTACACAATAGACAGTGTCTGGTTCGAAGTTTCCGCGAGTCTCAGCTTCAGGAATAAACGTACTTGAGTGGGGAAATAAGCATTAAGCACACGCAAACTAACAAACTTATCATAGCCTAAGCGCCGGTTAGAAACAGGTGACATTATAACACTGACAAGCTCACCTGATGCATTGGGCATGCGTGTGGCACGTGGGATTGCGCCTAGCGAAGCATGCGTAAGCATGAACTGAGACTGCAGGAATTTTATGGCAAGACGACGGTAACCATGGTAACAAGTACACTGAAGGGCAACATTTTTAAAGAGACACAGGAGCGGTACAACGAAATGGAGCTTGGGAGAAACAATAAGCCAAAAGATGACAAGAGATGAAGCGCAAGAAGTATGATTGGACGAACAATTGAACTGACACAAACATCACAGCAACAATAACACATGACGAACAGAAGACCAAGAAAAAATCCGATCACATTGCGAGAAACCGGAACACGTTCATGTTTTGCATCCGACTTGTCATAACCAGCCAATCTAAAAAGCTCGATTAATTACTTGTCTAACATTTGAACTTTGTCTGATACTATGAGAAACCGTTTCCCAGTTTCGTATGGCAACAGATGCTGTGCACAACCACACATTTGACACCAGAAACAATTTCCTCCCTCAATCCAATTAGTAAGAAGGCAGACCTGCAAATATCTGATGGTATTACGTTGTGCGAGTTAAACTCGTAGAAGATGCCAATACCAGTTTGCGGCAAGCAATTCTGGTCACTATTGAATACTTCATCTCCAAAATCGTTTCTCCAGAGGATGTGAAAGCCGATGTAACACATTGCCTCGTCTCCAGTCACCTTTAAATCCATTCTTTGCTCCCCAGTAGGCCCACAGGTAATATGAGACAAATGGACGTTCTTGCCACGAGGGAAGTATGGACTATTCCAAACTGTGGTTGGTTGACCCCGCTCATCACACGATAGCTGCTCATCTCCTATTGTGATCTCAGGGTCTTCTCCATTGATAATCGCGTTGCGTGATCGCCGGCATAGCTTGACGAATGCCTCTAAAAATTTCTTCACCTCCTCCCTCGTTAATGTTGCATATTCTGAATGGGCCTGGTCTCCCTCTTCCCGTTGAGGTCGTTCTGCCGCCATTGGCTCCGCCATTGGGTCCGCCATTCGCTCCGCCATTGGCTCCGCTATCTGGATCTGGAAGGTTGTGCAGGAATTGGACGAAAGTTGCACGATACATCAAACTGACATCTAACGAACGGAATGTAACTCATGGACTGATCTCTTTAAATCCATTTAATGCTACCATCACAATCCTGCTCGAAGAAGAGCATCACATTTACAGGGGGTGCCACATTATTAACTGTAGACGCGGAATGTGAGAATTTTGATAGTGAGTGGCGAGGTTTCTGTCGCTTTAATCGGGCGTCGCTGAGTGTTGGTGGTGTCCTTGAATCTGGTAATACCGCTGGACCACAATGGTGACAAGTGTGATACAAGTGCTAGCGTTGATTTTCGTGCTTCAGCGGAGAACCGATTCCAACAATCTAATTTTTTTAGCGGCCATATGCACTATAGTTCTGGGTTTAGGCATTTGCACACACCGAACTGCTGCTGCTGTTTCTTTAACTGCAGTGCTGCATGTGGAGTACCGTATTCAGTAGTTTAGTCACCTTGAACTGGTGAGAAGGGGAATTCACGGATTTTCTGGGTACTGCGCAATTATTGGTGCCTTCGTGCAGGGTTGCGGTGTGCAAGGCGGCATTATGCTCGACGTGTTTATGTGTGTCTCACACCACAGTCGTGTGGCATTTCAATGTTAGCCAGTCGGCAAAAAAAACGATAGCCCTAAGCTTTGAGCAGCCAACTACATCGAATTATAATAATCACCTACCAAATCGCAGCATGAGAGGTTGAACACCCCCCCCCCCGCCCCCCCCTCCCCGCGTCTCTGGCGTGGATTACGGACTACCTAACAGATAGAACGCAATCAGTGTCAGTCGAAGGGGTACTCTCAGACCCACTGCCTGTGAAGTCGGGAGTCCCCCAGGGATCTATACTGGGGCCTCTACTATTCTTGTTGTATATAAACGATCTACCTGACTGTATAGATGGTTTGTCACTATTTGCTGATGACACAGCCCTCATTCAGTTTGACGCCGACATTGCAAACCTGTGTACGAAGCTTCAGAATGGAATCAATGTTGTTCATAAATGGATGTTGTCATAGCTTCTGAAACCCAATATCTTGAAAACAGAAAAAGTCTTTCTCCCTCAACTAGACCACCCTCCCACATTTACCCTTCCCGGACTTGATTCGGCTATTAACATTAATATTGTAGATACGCACAGGCATTTGGGTGTTGTATTTGACTCGCAATTGCCCTGGAATTCTCACGTAGATTTTGTATGCAACAAAGTTAGCAAATCTGTAGGTTGCCTGATGTCTCACTGCTCCCACTTGTCCCCCGAATGTATTCGTCTCTTTTTTAAATGCTACCTCCTTCCTATCTTTCTGAACGGCGCCACTGCTTGGCATTCCCTGCTTAGTAAATCTGCTGTACAGACACTAGAAATATATCATAAACGTGTGTTGAAAATTATTTTTCGCAAACCCTCTCTTTTCCCCTCTACTGATCTATATAGTTTGGCCTCCACCAGCCCCATCTCTATCCTGTCGCAGAGACAGTCATGCGTTCTGGTCCATCGTATTAAACTGAACATTGTCCCTGAACATCTCACCAAGTATAATTGGTTTACTTTCGCACGGGACACTCGCAATGGCATAGAACTTCCCAGAGCTTTGTCAACTATATTTACCAAATCTCCTATCTTCTCTGCATACTCGTATTGGCTCAAGCTGCCCATGGAAATGAAGACAATATCCAATATTAGACAGTTCATAGACCATGTTAAATGTCATGCCACGTTGTAGGCTCGCTCGCCTCTTTTGCTATCTTATCTCGCTGCTCTCCACCATGGTCAACATAGTGATACATTTCACCCCGCTGATGCATTATTTTCTTCCGATTATCATCTTCTTTCCTTCATTTTTTTCTTCTCTTGCCATGGCTGGCTAACGCCCCCTCCTTTGCATTGGCTTCTGCCATTGGACGGTGAAATAAATAATAAATCCGAAATGTCCTTATATCCGAAGTGTCCTTATATCCGAAGTGTCCTTATTACGTGCTACAGTAGCTGTTGGATGGGACTTTACTCTGGACATGGCAATTCTGTCTTTATTCGGGAATTGTCGTTAAATCCACAGTCGTTATTAGTGAAGTTGACTGTAGATGTTCGTATGGAGGTGACAGCCTTGTTACTGTACAGTGTCCTAGCTCAGCACTAGCATTTTCAGCAACAAAGAAAATGGTCGAGGAGAAGAAAACAACGCTGTGTCGGTGGCCCAAGTTCCGGTCCAAATTCATGGATGTCACTGATACGTTTTTTGAGGAAGTTTACTTATTTATTTATGCTGTTGCCTCTTGCGTGCTCCGTGTGCGGCTGGTTGGGTTCTTTTCTTTAACTTTGGGTTCTTTTCATTTGCTTTTAGTTCTTTACATTATCAAATAGTTCTGGGTTTTAGTTGCATTTCTATTATTGATCAAGACGGTATTTTTGCCGGTACAAGAGGCTTGAGTCATCAAGCATTGAACTGCTGACAACCAGCAAATGTCTCCATGGAGGAATAGCCAGCCCTGTATGAATCACCAAGTAACTTGTGTCAGTTATGTGACAGGTGCCGATATTTCTGTCATGACCAGGGAGTAGGCCAGACATACTCGCAGGATTCTACGATTCCAGGTTCTTTATGGAAATATACCAGGAGTCCAGATACCCATTCTTAACCCTCTCACCACACAAGAAGACCAAAGCTTCACTCTAGCACCAAGTTCCAAGCTCAAACAATAACAACGACGACGACGACGACGACCACGACCACGACAACGACCACGACCACGACCACGACTAGGTGTTGGCGGATAATGCTCGGTAATATGGGGTATAATGCTCTCAGTAATGCTCCACAATAGGCTATATAATGCTCCAAATAATGCTGATAATGCTTCTCCGGATGGAATGTAAACTCCTGAACCTTGCGGTATCGGGCTAAGAAAAACGCTATAATATTGCACCCATGCAATGCAACATAGAACGCACAATGTGGATCCGCCGCAGAGACTCGGCTGAACTAACGGCCTCAGTAACGAAGACCGGTGCCGGCTAGAGCCTTCCCAAGTCGTTTCTGATACGCCAAGAAGGACTCCTTGACCAGCTTCTGCCTCTGAGTTTCCCTCTCCAAGCGGGACTTTCCTTGTTTGTGTCTCGCGGTAGCAATATGGGACATGATTATACTCTTCTTCCCTGACAATGTTGTATGGCATGCCAGGCACACTAACTTGCCACAGTCGCTTTTGAGCGGCTCCGCACCCGTGTTTCGGCACTGATGGCCACTTCAGTGCTCTGTCCATGAGCTACTAGCGTACTTTTGGAAACATTTCCAGACTTGGTAATAGCTGTTTTCTGAAAAGGCCGCTTCCTCGCTATCGCGACAGGATCTGAAGTTTCCAGCTCGACGACGTCACTATCATCAGAGGACTCCGCCAAAAGCTCATCTGGAGAAAGCCCAGCTTCCTCCCAATCCCAAGAACGGCATCGCGGCGAGTCAGCCATCAGCGTTGGCTGCTAGTTAGCTGCTCTTACACAATGGTCAATGTCCGGTGAAAGTCCAGCGTTACTCTTCGACAAAGACATGGACTCTTGCTTCGATGAAAAAAGTTTTTTTGTAACATTGTGGACGGTAACCGGGTAAGGTCTGGAATGTGTGCGTGTGTGCACCTCCACCGTTCCATGCTGGCTCACATTTGTTTCGTTGGTTCGGCGTTGTCACCTGGATCTTCAAAAAGTGTTAGTTGCTGGCCGAAGATAGACTTCCGGGACCGGAAGTTTCTGCGAGAGTTTCCACACTGTGCTGGACCACAGCTAGCTAGCACTATACTGCATGCAGATTGCAGTATACTGGGCTTGGCACTGCGTGCCACGATCTGTTTGGTACCATGCATGATGTGTGCGGTGGTCTATCGCTTGTAGTCATCGCATAGTAATAATGTTGCCAATCAAAGACCAACGCTATAGCGTATACGAATCTGTACATGAGCATGCGTGTAGATCTACTATGCAGTCATGTAGAACGTCGTATAATGCCATTTTTAGCCTCGTAATGCTTTATAATGCTCGTAATGCTCCGGGTGGTGTATAATGCTAGATATAATGCCGGCATTATCCGCCAGCACCTAACCACGACCACGACAACGACAACGACAACGACAACGACAACGACAACGACAACGACAACAACAACAACAACAACAACAACAACAACAACAACAACAACAACAACAACAACAACAACAACAACAACAACAACAACAACAACAACAACAACAACAACAACAACAACAACAACAACAACAACAACAACAACAACAACAACAACAACAACAACAACAACAACAACAACAGAGAAGCAACAACAACAACAACAACAACAACAACAACAAGCGATCGACGCAAAGCATCAAGCTATAATCCTGCTATTATGTACTAGTAGCGTGCAAGCTGAAGGAGCGACGGGAGCGAGCGAGCAGCCAGCCAGCAAAGCATGAATGGTGATAGGTTTCACAACACTATTGACTACGGTGTAGTATTGATGGACAAGACACATCGCCGCCACGGCAAACACTGCATAAAGACACATCGCCGCCACGGCAAACACTGCATAAAGACACAGCGCCGCCACGGCAAACACTGCATAAAGACACAGCGCCGCCACGGCAAACACTGCATAAAGACACATCACCGCCACGGCAAACACTGCATAAAGACACACGTAGGAGCAGACGGAATACAATACAGATAATGACATTGTAGCAACACACGGACCTGACATAATTATGACTGTTCTAACTCCTGGTGAAGAGGGTTTCAACGCGTGAACGTTGTGACCTAGGAATTGGCGGATAATGCACGAAAAGGTGGCAGATTCTGCTCGAAAAGCAGTGAAATAATTTAATGGGCAGAACCATACAAACCTTAAGGCAGGCAATTCCTCGACTTCTGCTCCATTTCTTTATCCATATACCAAACATGCATGAAACTTACCAGAAAAAGCACCGAATTGTGCCAATTTTTCTCCCGGCATTATCCGCAAAGGCCTAAGTCGTTGTCTGCTGTCAATGTATGAGTTAGTACCCTAGAAAACATCACCGGAAGTGGAGAATAATAAAACATTGCAGGTCTAAGTGTAGGTGTGAACGTGAAATGAGGGCAATCTGTCGGCTTTGTCTTGTAATCATGGCAATCTCTCGGCTTTGTCTTGTAATCATGGCATTCTCTCGGCTTTGTCTTGTAATCATGCCATTCTCTCGGCTTTATCTTGTAATCATGGCATTCTCTCGGCTTTATCTTGTAATCATGGCATTCTCTCGGCTTTGTCTTGTAATCATGGCATTCTCTCGGCTTTATCTTGTAATCATGGTAAGGACTGGCCTAGTCTACACGAGCCCGATTTTTTGGCCAATGTTGAATCGTACGAAAAAGTCCTCAAGAACGGCGCGAAAATCGCCTGGTGACAGTGGTGTGGACCAGGGAGTCGTAAAAGCCTTTTACGACTCCCTGGTGTGGGCGATGTTGTCGCACATGTTTCCGTCAAATTTGTGTGTGTGCAGAGTTAGTCCGAGTCTGTCCAACACCATGAACACAGTCGCCGATCATCGAAGTTGGGTTCGGCGTCGGCGTAAAATCGGCTGTAGTGCGAGCCAGGCAAAAGTTGTAGGACCGACGTGTTGGCTATTTCTTTCCGTAGCGTGCACTGCTGTAGTGTAGGTCATGTTCTGAGCTGGGGACGTCTGAAGAAAGCCACGATGATTTAGCGGAATACACCAACCTCTAGTGCTTTACGAAGTAGTGGTTGCGACTTCGGCGATGATTTGTAAGAAATGGTTTGCTCCCACACCGGAGCTCGCGCTATTCCGCCGACTTTACTTGACACTTGACTGACTCACGACTGCCATCCAGAGCACACGAGAAGTCCATCGAACCTGGCTTGGAGGTGACAGCGTTGCGAATGACCGAGGGTCCTCGACGTCTGTCTCACTGTCCAGGAGCGACACTGACTCACGCTGCTATCTGGTGTTCACGAGGTGTTTGTCGCGCTTGAAACGGAGCGTCTCTGTAAGTTTGTATCCCTGGTGATGTTTGTGCCCGGAGAGCACTATATAAGTGGTGCTCTTCAGGCACAATCTTCCTCAGCCTACTCAAGCTCAACTGATGAGGGGTGAATTCCCCGAAACACTGTGTATTGAGCAGGGAGTGGTGCTTTCTTGCAGGTTTGCCGAGTCGAAGGTTCGATGGACTTCTCGTGTGCTCTGGATGGCAGTCGTGAGTCAGTCAAGTGTCAAGTAAAGTCGGCGGAATAGCGCGAGCTCCGGTGTGGGGAGCAAACCATTTCTCTAGTGCTTTCTTGGAGGTTTGTCGAGAGGAAGGTGCGACGTGCTCCTCGTGCGCTCCGGATGGCAGTCGTGAGTCAGTCAAGTGTCAAGTTCGGCAAGAAGCGTGTGTTCCTAGTTGGAACAAGCAACTTTACACCAACCTCGATACAAATATTGAGCTGCAGGAGAGGCTTCCGCCTGACCCAGTCACTATGGAAGAAAACATGGACTCGGCGGACCTGCATCCGATTCGCACTGGGAACGGTAAGTCAGCATAACTTCAACAGACGCCATACATGTCCCGTACCTGTCCCGTACCTGTCCCGTACCGTACCGTGCCATCAAAGACGGCTGGCCACAATGCATATTCAAATAGGGCTTTCAAATGCAAGATCATAACGTGAAGCAACTTGGAAGAATTAGTATGTATGCGAAATGTATCGGGGATGCAAGCAGGGCAATAGTGCGGGTTCGAATCCCAGGTTATGTCTAAAAAAAGGAAAATATATATATGAATTTATAACATCCGTATGCTTTTTTGTCAGGGTCATCAAGGCAAAAAGGCATAGCGTAGGGCCCTGAGCTTCCAAGCTCTCTCGTTTGGCATTTGTTTGTTTGTTTATGTGTTTGTGTCACGCCTGGCGCTATCCCGTATCTGTCCCGTACCGTACCGTACCACCAAACACAGCTGGCCACATACAGCTGGCAAATAGGGCTTTCAAACGCAAGATCATAACGTGAAGCAACTTGGAAGAATGAGTATGAGTGCGAAGTGTATGGGGAATGCATGTGGGGTGATAGTGCGGGTTCGAATCCCAGGTAATGCCTGAAAAAAATTGAAAAATTTATAACATCCCTTTTCTTTTTTTGTCGTCATCAAGGCGGTAGACGGTGTCATATTACCCTCAACCGTACCTGTCCCGTACCTGTCCCGTACCTATCCCGTACCGTACCGTACATTCAAAGAAGGCTGGCCACAATGCATATTCAAATAGGGCTTTCAAATACAAGATCATGACGTGAAGCAACTTGGAAGAATTAGTATGTATGCAAAGTGTATCGGGGGATGCATGCAGGGCGATAGTTCGGGTTCGAATCCCAGGTTATGTCTAAAAACAAAAAGTAGAAACTTATAAGAATTTAAAACATCCCTATGTTTCTTTTGTCTAGGTCATCAAAGCAAAAAAGAATAGCGTAGGGCCCTGAGCTTCCAAGCTCTCTCGTTCAACTTCCTTTTCGTGCTCCAAACAGGAGCCTAGTGCTGGCATGCCAATGACACTGCTGGTCAATTTTTTTTCACTTCAACAACAAAGAGCTGAGATCAGCCATTTGAGTTTTGTTGTTTCCCAGATGCCATGCCATTTCGCCGCCCTCAAGTTCAGCGCAAATCAGGTGAGCGCAGCCGTTTCAGCGCTTTGAACGTATGGCCAGACCAAAAAATTGAGATTCCCAGGCCTTCCTGCACCAAAATCTAGCCAAAGCCAATTTTTTAACAGTTCATATACATGTACATGTACTTCAAAGTACAGTACTGATCGGGCGAGTAGATCTGTGACAGGAAGTTACACAAACAATGGCTTGTACGACTCCCTGATGTACAGATCAGGGCCATCGTTGGCGGAAATACAGAAAAATTGAACGGGTACAGGGCCTGCTGGAGAGCCGGGTCAGCCGGGTCACGCGCCCGGCTGGGGAACTGCACGACCTGGCTGAACAGATAACACCGGGTCCAGTCTGACCCGGCTGAAAAATGTCTCAAATTGACAGAGGAATCCTAAAATACTGGTATTTTTACGACTCGCAGACCCCATCTATCTGTTGCAAATCTAGCGCAACCGTAGATCCATGCGATCTACACACTACACTGCAGTCTACGAGCGACAGAAACTCGGCTAGGGTCAACTGGGGTCAACTGGTTCGAGCGCGATCTGGCCAGCGGCGAGCAGGAAGTCAGGACATTCAAAGTCGATGGGGCAGGCAGTCAAAAGCGTAACTAAGTTACTTTGGCTATAGCTTTTGACACAGTTTTCAGCCGACTGGTGATTTGGACGATGGAGCCCGCAGCGAAGAGAAAAAGAACTCACGCTTTCCAAGACTCTTGGAAGAAAGGTCGACCTGGCTGGACTACGACCATGCCAGTCTATCCATGTCATGCGCTTTGTGCAAGACGCATTTCCAAAGGAAGACGAGCGGCGGTGGATTTGGTCGCGATGACGTTCCTGCCGTCGCCGACTTCAACTACGACAAGGCTATGGCTGCATAGCATTCTGAGGTGACTCCGCGCACTACGACTGCAACGTCAACCTCGTCTCAAAGAAGGGACCTGGCCCGCACATCCAGAGCAGCAGCGGCAGCAGCAACGCCAGCAGCAGCAGCAGCAGCAGTTGCAACTCCACTAGTTCTCCAGTCTGCTGAAGCCTTTCAGCAGATGGTGCAGCAGATGCCAGTTGGCTTGGCCATGCGGGTGATGCAGTGGCAGCAAGCAGCCACTCGACAAGGTGCTGCAGGCACTAATTAGAAAACAGCATTCCTTTTTTTAAATGGAATGGAATCCAATGGAACTGCATGCTTTGCATTCTTCACGTAACGTCGTTAACCTTCTACGTTTGCGGACATTGATGGTCGCCTTGTTCTCTAAAATTTCCGATTTCCGGTAATAAATTCGCCTTTCTGTTTTCCTGCGTCTTGAGCAGGCTTTTTGGTTGTTTTTCTGCCGGATGATCTGACCTGACTTGACCCGGCTGGCCTGCATGCGCCAGGTACACTCTGACCGGGCTGTGTTGAATGTCTAGAGCAGGCCCTGGGGTAAACCGCGTACCGTATTTCCCCGAATATAAGTCGCCCCTTTTTACACTAAAATTCAAGGATAAAAAAGGGGGTGCGACTTGCAATCCAGCGTGACTTACTACTGAAGTCAATATATCAAATCAATATTGCCCAAACCTGAAAATAGGGATGCGACTTATATTCGGGGAAATACGGTACCTGTTTTCTGTAAACAAAATTGAATAAGAATTACTCACCCAAGTTGGGTGGTGTGCTGCTTTGCTGCTTCGAATTGTAGTTAGACCGCTTTGTCAAATTGCCTACTGGTCTCGTCATCGTCCAGTGACAATCGACATTCTTTGTTCCGTTTGGACTGTAGCTTGTGCTCGTTTTCGTTGCGCTTGCCTTCCCCTCGTTGGTCTTTCCATAACCTTGAACCTTCCAAGTTGGAAGGCTGTAGGTTAGCGCTACGGAGATGTGTTGAAGCTAGGCGTCAGGACGTCGAATGTCTCAGTACTCTGTCAGTTTTGTGCCTAGTTGTGCCTTTCTACTTATATTATTGGCTCAATACCCGAGTTTCAAATTGCACACCTGATGAGCCGTCACGAACCATACGGCCAAACGTACGTCGTGTGAAACAACTTGTTTTGTAGTCAACTAGTCCATCACAATGTCATGCATGAGGAGTACTGTAGGAGTTTAGATTTCGGCTTGTACAATTCGTTCTCGCAAAGCTTCCCCCTTCTTAACTTATCTTTGATATTTTTGACCCACCCAAGTTGGGTGGTGTGCTGCTTTGCTGCTTCGAATTGTAGTTAGACCGCTTTGTCCAATCACCTACTGGTCTCGTCATCGTCCAGTGACAATCGACATTCTTTGTTCCGTTGGGACTGTAGCTTGTGCTCGTTTTCGTTGCGCTTGCCTTCCCCTCTTTGGTCTTTCCATAAACTTGAACCTTCCAAGTTGGAAGGCTGTAGGTTAGCGCTACGGAGATGTGTTGAAGCTAGGTGTCAGGACGTCGAATGTCTCAGTACTCTGTCAGTTTTGTGCCTAGTTGTTGCACTTTCTGACTGTATAGTATCTAGTTACAATGGTGGAGAGTTACTCTTAACTCGTTTCCATATGTCCTTTTCCTTTCTACTTTTATTATTGGCTCAATACCCGAGTTTCAAATAAGAATTATCGAATAATACTGTAAAAAATAGTTCAGCATAGATAGGAACATACACATAGATAGGAAAAAATTAAACAAATAAAAAATTCGCCCGCTCGCACCAATTTCACATGGGTACTGCCCGGGAATCTCGATTATATTTTCGTCTCGCCTAGTCGCCGAATTTTGCTGCGCCAAATATTTCAGCTCCGCATACTTCAGTGGCTGTAGATAAGCGCCAAACATCTCTGCGTTACATAGTATGTCAGCGCCCAATACTCCTCTGACGCTTGTAGTTGGTCTGTTGGTCTAGGGGTATGATTCTCGCTTAGGGTGCGAGAGGTCCCGGGTTCAAATCCCGGACAGACCCATTTTTTCTGCTTTTTTTGTTTTCTTTTCAGTCTGCAGGTGCATATAAAAAGATATTTAGCAAAACAATTGTTTGAATTTTGGAGCTCGGCCAATTGAACTGGTAGCTGTGTGCAATGACTACTTGCCAAGGACCGTAACTTGGTACGCAGAGGATCAGTTTCAACGCAGCGTTGAGAGCAAAGCGTCCTCTCTGTCTCACTGCTCCGACAAATGATACAGTCTTGATCAGCGAGCCCCTTCCAGGACAATTTATCGTTGTTGTTTTTCGCAGTAAAAGCTGCACCCAGAACTTTTGCCGTGAAGTGCAGACATCTACCCTATTTACCACCGTAAATCTGACCATGGTACTGTCGCGGACATGGAAATCCAGTCGATTGACCGGGGCCGGCGCCCTCAGCGCGTACAGAGTGTAAGTTGTTGCATGCAGTGCACATGTTGATCCTATGCGACCAGCACCAGCGCGTAACAATACATGCTACAGCTGCATGGCCAGCGCCCTGCGACCGGATTTCCATGTCCACGACAGTAGTACAAGCTGTATCGACTTGTTCAAAATGAATTACTGGCGTTTAAAGTGCTGCATGTACTCCGAAAAATACGATACTTCACTGAGTGTCTAACTCAATGCTATAATGGAACAAATGACTTGCTTTTTTTGCGATGCGACGTGTGATGCAACCCGGCAGTGTGGTGCGAACTCGTGAAAGTTGAGCAAAGCTCAACCTCTACAATGGGCCAATTGTGAGAGCTGCGCACTGTTTACGATTTTGGGGATTTTCCGAGCGCCGTCGCATTGCACATCACATCTCAGCGGAAAAGCTTCTGTGAATCCCACTTCAGGATTGCACAGTCCTGGAGATTAGAGAGTATGACCTTTTGTGTAGGGCTACATTTCGTCTATCACATGGCCTTCGATAGCTCAGTTGGTAGAGCGGAAGACTGTAGTGTGCGCATCACTGGGATGTGCAGTCATCTTTAGGTCGCTGGTTCAAATCCGGCTCGAAGGATTTTTTCTTCTTTTTTTCTCAACATCCTTCTCCACAAAACCACTGACTGACACTTCATAATCCTGACATGAAGTGGACATGCTGAACTCACGTGTCTCTTTCTTCTTTCATTTTCAGTAACTGCCCATGGGCAGACTGACGGACCGAATGGAGAGCTGCGCTACTGACTATAAGTTAACTTCCGTCCTACTGAACCCAAGCCAAGGTATGGCCGTGCGAGACTCAAAAAAGGTGGAAGTGACCAGCACAACTACATGTACATTTAGTTGTGTATGATTGTACAGTAATCATCATAATTATTCCCGTAGCTATGCAGAAGACGTTACTTCAGTAACGTCTGGCGCTAGCCAGGGTCCACACAGCTTTAATTCCTGTAGCTATGCAGATGAAGTAACGTCTGGCGCTAGCCAGGGTCCACACAGCTTTAATTCCCGTAGCTATGCAGAAGACGTTACTTCAGTAACGTCTGGCGCTAGCCAGGGTCCACACAGCTTTAATTTGGTGTTTGTTTGTTTGTTTGTTTATTTGTTTGTTTGTTTGTTTGTTTGTGTCACGCCTGGCGCTATCCCGTATCTGTCCCGTACTGTACCGTACTAGCAAAGACAGCTGGCCCCGATATTTTTGTTTGTTTGTGCCATCGAAATGCCTGGCGCTATCCGGTACCTGTCCCGTACCATGAAGGGTACGGTGCCAACAAGTATATATGCGAAGTGTATCGGGGGAATGCATTCAGTGCAGTAACATTTTGTGTGGATTTGTGTGCGAGGCCGAGATCCCACTAGCAGGCTGGCTGGGCCGCCTGTCAAACAGCCCGGGAATCGCATGTAGGCCGATAGCATAATAATTATAACGTATATACAGTCATGTAGATGTATAGCAGGGAGTCATAATTATTATGTAAACGACTCCCTGCTGTATGGAAAGAAATACGAATTAGGGAGACGAGTAAATACAATCAGAATGGATGTTAGTTGCCGTCAGTATAATAATAATAAGAAGACAAAGAACGCCCGTGATCGGCAGAGTCAGCGCCGGTCCCAGGAAACGTCAGGACAGACATCCCGTCGACTCCAGAACGCCCGTGATCGGCAGAGTCAGCGCCGGTTCCATAGCTATGCAGAAGACGTTACTTCAGTATCTCATTAAAACGTTTTTGCAATACAATGATGTAGCTAATCAAAGGAAAAAGCATTTCCATCAGTTCTACCAACATGCACGATGAGCTAGGCAACAAAGCATAGCGCAGGGCCCTGAGCTTCCAAGCTCTCTCGTTTGGTATTTGTTTGTTTGTGTGTTTGTTTGTTTGTTTGTGTCACGCCTGGCGCTATCCCGTATCTGTGACTACAAAGGCTCTACAGGATTGTACATAAGAGCTGTCCACAATATTTGTGGGCTCCTGTATCTGTCCCGTACCGTACCAATATTCGTCGTATTATGCATACGACTCCCTGATGTAGAGTGGGATTTGGAAAGAAATAGGGAGACGAGGAGGAAATTAAATTAGAATAGACGCCGATTAGGTGATAGGATGCGTCAGCTTAAACATACTTTGGAAGAGAGATCCCGTCGTCTCCTAAGGCTGTCATCACACCATGGTACAAAGCGCTGCGTCTACGTCCACGTAAGGAGTTTTTGGTCGGTTGTCATGATGATCCGTATACGGGGTGAAAACGGGAGCAGAGGAAACGGGAGACGTAGACGTGGTATGGAGAGGGGGGGTATACGACTTTTTGTATGAACGTGCGTATCTACCCCAGCCTTTTTCCGAGCGACCCTGTACTTCGATGTACGTGGGTTCAAATTTCTCCAAAAACCTGACTGCGTGTACGCGTCAAGAACTGTGCCTGTCTGATGACACGACCACCCGTTTTGGTTTTTTCACCATAGACGTAGACGTAAACGGGAGTCGGAGAACGTGGTGTGATGACGGCCTAAATAAGCGTGAACGAGCGATTCAGTGCCGGTCACAGGAAACGTCGGAAGAGAGATCCCGTCGACTCCAGAACGCCCGTGATCGGTAGAGTCCGGCGATACCAGGCAACGTCAGGACAGACATCCCGTTGAGTCCAGAACGCCCGTGATCGGCAGAGTCTAAGCCGATCCCAGGAAACGTCAGGACAGACATCCCGTCGAGTCCAGAACGCCGTGATCGGCAGAGTCAGCGCCGGTCCCAGTAAACGTCAGGACAGACATCCCGTCGACGCGCAGAAAAACTAAATCTGCAGCCTCTTTTGCCGTCGAACAGGATACATATTTATATAGGAGACTGTAAAGTTATGTAATGTCCAAATTTCGACGTGAGCAGCAGGTCACTCGCGTTGATTTTTTCGACGTGTGAGCCAAATAACGCGAGCTGAACTTTCGCGTCGCAGACATCCCGTCGACGCGCAGAAAAACTAAATCTGCAGACTCTTTTGCCGTCGGACAGGATACGTATTTTAGGAGACTGTAAAGTTATGTAATGTGCTCCACAGGCAACCATGCATTCGGCGTCGTCATTGGCTCAACAGGTCAATGTACATGTATTACTACAAAAAGGCCAGAAAATCCGATTCCTGTATTAAAATCAACTAATGTTCGCTGGCGATTTAATTTCGCTGATTTCGCCGCTTGGTACCAACCGGACAAAGTAAATCGCAGGCCAACGTTTGTCATATAGGCAAATGATGCATGATTGAGCAATGGATGCATGTGAGAGCAAAAATACCGATCGATTTCAAATTTGACGTGAAACTGCGCGTCACGTCGGAAATAACGTGCATCTTAACCTCTCTAATCGAGAGGTTTCTATTTGGGCAACATTACCAACGCAGGCCAAGACCAGCACGTCGATGGATAATTTTGTTGCTAAAATCTCTGCTCAATTATAGGTTTCATGTATATCCTGCTGGTTTGTCTCCTCCTTTGCCTTCTTTGCCTCTTATTTGTATTCTTTTATCTGTTTTACTGCTGTGGTTGGCTTTCACCCTTGTCTCAGTTTTATTGGCCGTCATCATGATGTGCCATGAGATAATGATATAAATACAAATACAAAAATTTCTCATCGGCCAAAATTTATTGATTTACAATATAAGGAGATAAAAATTAAAGAAGGAGCAAAACAAAAGTAGATGATTATTAGAGAAACAACAATCCGCAATAAATTCTGTAAATACTTTTGCCTAACTCATAATATTACTTTTTGAAGTAAAATCGATTGAAACGTTTTTGCAATACAGTGATGTGGCCAATGAACGGAAAAAGACAATTCCATCAGTTCTTATAACATGTACGATGAGCTAGGCAAAAAAGCATAAAAGCATAGCGTAGGGCCCTGAGCTTCCAAGCTCTCTCGTTTGGTATTTGTGTGTTTGTGTGTTTGTTTGTTTGTTTGTTTGTGTCACGCCTGGCGCTATCCGTATCTGACGGCAAAAAAGCATAGGATGTTATAAATTTTTCAATTCTCCTATTTTTTTCAGGCATATCCTGGGATTCGAACCCGCACTATCGCCCTACATGCATTCACCCATACACTTCGCATTCATACTAGGGGTGAAACGATTAGTTCGAATATTCGAGTATTCGTTCGAAAATCTCAAACGAGCGAGTATTCGAAATTTTGCACTCGATCGTTTTTTTTTTTTTTTTTTTTTTTTTTTTTTTTTTTTTTTTTTTTTTAGTACTGGCCTTTTATTTTTCAAAAACTTCTGTTGTACTGCTCATCGACTGGTATGCGTGCATTATTCGTGCCTTTGAGTCAGTATTTTATGACTTGGACGATGCGATCACCACGGCAAGTAACGTTATTTTGTTTTGAGATAATGAAAGTACTGGTGAAAATCGTTACTTCACACTCTGTACAAGACGTTGGCGACTTTTGTTCTATGTTCACAGATAATTTCTTCCGAATTGCTCGAGAACTCACAAATCTAGCGCTTTTGAATTTCGATAAAATACTCGAAATAATCGGATACTCGATCGAATACTATGAATGAGTGATCGATTGGTCAAAATAGATACTCGTTTCACCCCTAATTCATACCCATTCTTCCAAGTTGCTTCACGTTACTATCTTGCGTTTGAAAGCCCTATTTGAATATTGCAGGAAGCTGTATGTGACCAGCTGTGTTTGATGGTACGGTAAGGTACGGGGGGCGGTGTCGTATTACCCTCGATCGTACCTCTCCCGTACCTATCCCCTACCGTACCGTGCCATCAAAGACGGCTGGCCACAATGCATATTCAAATAGGGCTTTCAAATTCAAGATTTTATTATTATTATTATTATTAAATTTTTGATAGGGCAATCCCCTCAGGCCTAAGGCTTTCTTACAGGGTACCCTAAATGTGCCAATACAAGGTAACGGAAGCGAGAAACAGATGTGCAAAGGCGAATGTCAGCAGGTAGAGAGTTCCAAGATCACAATGTGAAACAACTTGGAAGAATTAGTATGTATGCGAAGTGTATCGGGGGATGCATGCAGGGCGCGCGATAGTGCGGGTTCGAATCCCAGGTTATGTCTAAAAAAAGGATTTTTTAAAAGAATTTATAACATCCCTATGCTTTTTTTTTTGTCTAGGCCAACAAGGCAAAAAAGCATAGCGTAGGGCCCTGAGCTTCCAAGCTCTCTCGTTTGTACATGTACAATCATGTTGTTGGTTTGACAGCATAAAACAAGGTGGAGGACACCATGGTCGCGTCGGGACATCACCAACCTCGTCTACAGAGAGCACCTTCTCACGACAGTGTCATGGTGGTGACAGTAACTGTTGTCGGCTGAAGAGCTGAGAGAGCGACGCCATGGGCAGAAGTTGGAAGAAAAAAAGAGTTAATTAAGAAAAATAATGAATGCGAGAGCAAGCACGAATGCGTGTGCTAACAATTAACTTGCAAATGAAAAATGAACAAACAAGAGAAAGAATGAAGGAAGGACAAAGTGAGAACACATAACAGCAGTACATTTCTCCTAGAACATTAATGCCAAGCTATGGCCGCATAAAACACGACACGTTACTTGAACAATTTCAACCCAATTATACTAACCATAATTTCGAAAAGAATACAGGTTAAAATAGCTACTATTTTATGACTATCAGGACGACATCAGAATCACAGAATACACGACTAATGTTAGGAGAAGGCTATAAAAGTCAATAAAAAAATCTCCTAGCATATTGAGGGTCAGAACCGGGTTTAACACCCATACGGTTCAGATGGTCCCATCTAGTAGGGCGCAGTCACCCAGTTTCGGTGGAAGTGCGCGAGTTCGATTGGGATTCAAGTAGGAAGGGAGCGTCTCAGCTTTCTCGGACCAAGACCATTCGACTCAGCACCCCGAAGACTACAACTGGTGAAATTATAATTTTTGCCTTAACTTCCCCTTTAATGTCTGCAATAAAACTTGATTTTCTCTCTCTCCAAGTGTTGTATGATCTGAAAGAAGAATGTCAGTGCGCAAGTGGTGGGGGATCGTATTATCTGCATTTTGACATACAATCATATCATATAATGGGATCCATAGCGGTACAAACCTCTAACTAAAGACCACCTGCCACTAAAGACCACTTTTCCGGGCACCAAGAGGTGGTCGTTAGTTACAGGTTTTACTGTAATTGTATTTCTCTAGCTAGGCTGTTCATTACGAATCATTAGCCCTCCACTGTCTGCTATCTCAACCCTACAGCCTCCCATTATAATGGAACTCCCTTCAATTTAGACTAGGCCTTTGGGAAATCCTCAAATATTATACACACAACCTCCTTTGTCTCTTTTGCGCCATGGGTGGTAGCTCGGCCTACCTATAGCTAAAACTCCGCAAAGGCAGTTCGTCGGAACAACATGCATCTCTTTCTGCTTGAAGCTGCTCTTTCAGCCTGGTCCAAGTTGATCAAAGGATCGGCGTCTACTTCAGTATCGCTAATAGCCTAGTAACGCTATCTTCAGAGCCTGAGGCACAACGAGAAACTTCTATTGGGCTTTTCGATATTCACTCGCCTCCATGGCTCTCTATGTTTTCGACAAAACAGTTTCCTTCTGGCAAATCCTTGTTGCGAATTTTTGCAACAGCTTTGGTTGGGCGCGCGTGCACTACTAGTAGATATTTACATGCACTACTAGTAGATATTTATTGACCTGATTACAATACAGTCATGTAGTCATTGCTACATCAAGTGCTAAAAAGTGTTACGTGTCTACACTGACTAAGGGCGTAAGGCTGCTTTCACACACGGTACAAAAATTCGCGTTTATGACGGTACAAGCCACTTGCAACGCCTGTGCATTCACACAGTCAAATGCAGTGCATGCCAAACACCTAAAAAGTGACCCGCGTGACCCATACTCCCATAGCGAAGAGCCGGAATTTTGATTTCTGCTCCGTTTTGCAACTCCTCGGTTGCCTTGCGGCTAGGGTGACAATGTCCAGCTAAGCGTCTGCTGGATGCCAATAGAGCTCCAACCTCCCCAGTATGGAATACTGCATACCTAATGACTGTCTGAAGCCGATGCGCTCCGCAAGCAACATTGGCCCAGCCATCGCCCGTTTCCAAGTCTCAACCAGCCGCCATCATATTTGGGGTGATTTTTTAAAAATGACTTTTTTCTGCTGTTGTCATCTATAGGTATCTAGTGATCACATGTCAAAGTATTAGACCGAACAAAGCAATATTGATGACCCAGAAGCTTCTCAAACAAGCATAGGTACATATCAGGAAATACAACAATTTATCACAGTGTTTTCCACATCGGAATACTATGTGTTACAGTGAAATAAATAAAAATAGACAGTGTAATAAATCATAAATCCAGTTTTTGTTGTAAAACAACTCTTGGGCAACCTCTGGCATAGAGCATGGATGGCCTTGATCCTCATCACTGCATACCAATGAAAACTGTTTGAACGCCATCCCAAGTCTGCTGAAAATCCACAGAAGTGCAGAACAGGAGGCCAAGGGAGGGTGGCTACAACTACACCTGGAGTCCCAGTCCACGTCTGTGCATCCCACAGGGAATACGACACAGGCACAACATTCTAACACCCCACACTTCATCTCATACACGATTTAGAGGTACATGTAGTCCATCACCATGATCACTGCTGCACCTCTGTGAAATTTGAGCTCTGTGGGAATTGGCTGCATGCGCGTCAGTGCGCCATGATTCCAGCACTGAGCGCAGAGAGTTCGTAGCTCATCAATCAATGCTCAGCTCTTGCCCCGTCCAAGGGGTTTGGTGTTCACCACGGAGTCCAGTGTGGGAGCCTGGGAAAATTCAGATCATGTCACTAGCGGCAGCGCTCTTTCGTCCTGACTCGAGTTGATCCAGGGCGTTTCAGTTTGTCTACCTCTGTTGCCGTCGCCTCACTAGTTTCTCCTCGTTGAGTATTTCTCCTGAGCGGAGCTGTACTAAATTCAGAAGGGCCCTACAAGGATTTTCAGATGCCAGAAAGTTCCTTTGGCGGAGCGCCTAAATCAAGTTGAATTCTCGTCGCTAAATAGGAATTGCGCGTCGACGAAAACATCTTCTGGAAACTGTCGTCGTTCGCTATCAAACGCGACGATTCCTGCCTAGGAAATCCAATGACTTCTAGCTATTCTGGCAGAGCCGGACGGCAGCTAGCTGGCCATCGTGAGCGAACTCTCCTGCTACTGGGACGATCAAAAGCATTCATTGTTGCGATGAACTAATTTTTTGTTTGAATGTGCAGAGCGCGAAGCAAGAGTTTTTTTCCGTTGCAGAAAATGACTTATTCTGAAAAAAATGATTTTCACCCGAAGGTCGATTCTCGCTGATACTGGGCCATTTCTTGGTCCGCTAGTATGATCTCGGTGGAACGCCTCCACAACTGGTGTATTCCTCTGAGTGTGCTGGAGTTGTGAACGATAGCGGCCGTGGGTAGGCCGTGTATATCATTTCCTGATCACTCCGGGTAGCTGCTTTGCGCACAGATTCAGCTCATCTGCAATCCTCTTCTCGGCAACAGCTCTTTTCATCATAGTTTCACTTTTCTCGCTTGTATTTTCCCCATAGTTCTATCAGCCGTAGCTCCGCCTCGGCAGATAAGACAACTCGAGGCATGGTACTACCGGACTCTCCAAAAACTAACAAAAACTCTGCGCACTCGACACACCAAACCACTTGTTTCGACTTGCCTGAAAACTAAAAGCCGAAATCCGCTTTCAAAGCCGCCTTCAAAGCCGCTCCGGGATGGCTTTGAACGTTGATGTGATTTTTCACTTTTCGCGCATGTTTCCATGCCCACTTCAAAGAACACGATGCTTGTATGCGGTTTTGTACCGTGTGTGAATGGGGCCTATTAAAGGGATCCACGATCCAGTAACCTGGTACTGAGGTAACAGGAGGAGGGTTGTAATTGTACCTACTTCTAGCTCATGAGTGTAGCCGATTGTTGCCAAAAAGCTGGGATTTCCCGATGTTATCCACTATGAAAGTCCAAATGCCGCTCAAACCTCACAAAATCCTCGTTGTTCCCTTTCTGATGCTCCATAATGCTCCGATAGTCCCACAATGCCGAATATAACGCTGGCATTACCCGCTGGATGCTACTTGTTGAGCACTGGCACTCTCAGTAGGCTGCTCTAGTGCTGCTGCATTACGCATTGCCCACTACATTTCGTAGTTAGAGCACTCTGGCGCTAGAGCGACGAGCGCTCTTAGTGTCTGTAGTGCCTTCTTTGCAGCACGGCTGGTAGCTCGGCAACGGAGTGTGACGTTAAGTGGCTGGAATATGTCGGGAATCCGAGATTGTTGGTTTGTCCGAAGAGAGCATTGAACAGTGTATGCTGGGATGATAGCTACACCATAGCTCAGTGGTCAGAGGTTTGCTTGGGTTAGATGAGTAATAAGTGGGTGAATCGTTTTTGATGAGTAATATTATTATTACAAGTAGCACTGCCGCGTTCAAGTCGGTGGATCCAATTAGGTCCACCCACAGGTTCGCTGAGCCACGTGATAAAGAATAGTTTCCAAAAAGATAAGCATGATGAGTAATAAGTACTAGTTTTTTTATTGGGCTTGACTTGTTTGTTTGTTCTCCTGCACAGTTCCGTCTTCGACATTCATTTTCTCTCCGCATACATGTGCATGTACATGTACATGGTGCGCGTTACGCCGCTGGCTGGATGGCGCTACTGATGCGACGAGGGGTTGCAGTTGGTGTTGCGCTGGTGACCCTAGCACTGTTGGTAGCCGCATCCAACATGCTGCCGGGAACTGGCACTGGTGGTCTTCTTGGTATGGTCTTTGCCAAATTTCGCCCAGTGCCGTGTATATTGAGACCTCCGAAATGCTGTGGGAGCTTGGGAAATGGCTCCAGTGTCAACGGATCGCTCGCGTTCAGTCCGAAAAGGAGAATGGCCACCACTGCTGCCCGTGTACTGACGAACGGGAAGCAGTCGTGCACCCGTCTCCTGATGATTGTCATATTCAACTTCAAGAAGTTCCAGAACATTCCCTTTATACGCAGCCTGTACGAGAAACATGTGACGAAAATTGTCTTCTATTCGGACAGCGGGAGTCGAGAACACGACGTCCACTCGGCAGATTTACACCAAGGTTTCTACCAACATCGAGCAATTGCAGATGCAATGAAGCGGTACCCAGATTACGATGGTTATCTGTGGATCGGTGATGACGTGTTCTTCAATTTTCCAGCAGTGTTTGGACGGAGGGATATGCAGACTGTGTGGATGTACCCGGCCGACCCTGGCCCATATCCGCTCAAAACACGTAATGGAACGTACCAAGCGCCTGGCGATCACTGGTTCAAACCGTGGGGCCGAGAAGCGGCAGAGTGCAATCAGCGGTGCTTACCGGACAGATTTAAAAGGCGCTCGCAAACGCACCTGGGCTGCCAAGACTGCATGCTGAAAGGCTATTCTGATATCGGCTATGTTCCTCAGCGTCTAGCGCTTTCGTTCATGGAGTTAGCGTGCGTTTATCATGACGTGTTCTTCGAGTACGCCGTTCCAGTGATTCTGCGTCTGATGGTGGATAGCATGGAGTCGGACATAGAACATTTTGAAGGTGGCCTATATGTCTGGGGAAAGCGCAGCTTGAAGCCAGCCAAGGCACGAGCACAGTGGACGGTGGACAGAGCATTCCTGCACTCTGCCAAGTATTCGAATTACCAGCGAAGAGCCGATGTACAGCGATGGCTACAGGAGTCACACGTAAGGTACATACAGTCGCCCAGAGCTCCTGTATGCACGTATATGTAACAGAAAGCCGTAAGGTGCACACCCGCGCCCAGTACTCCTGTATGTACGCGTGTGTAACATAGGCCGTAAAAAGAACAGGCAGTCGCCCAGCCGACTGTCTACATACAGCCATACAGGCCTTTCAGAAAATGAGGTGCACGTACACGTACACGTACACGTACACGTACATGTACGTGCATGTTGCCATTTTAAAGAACCTAAAGTTCACATGTTCTCTGTAGTTCGACCAGCACTGTTTTGTGAAAGAATCTGGTGAATCAGAACGTTCAACGGTCAGGATGACACGTAGAATCCTTTCTTTTAATTTCAATCCATGGCACTCCATCCATCTTGTTTTTGAATATCAATAGGTCAATGACGAGATCCGACTGTTCAAATGAAGTTTATAAATTTTTTTGCCGTGCAATATGAAATTGAAACGGTCTTCCGATTATGAGTGCAATAAAGAGTATAATAGATGCAGACACTCTTTAAATGTCTTTCGATTACCTATGTTCTTGTTGCGTATTTCTCTTAAATTGGACAATATCAAATTAAATTATTTTTGGCCAGGTTTCAGTATTTTGGCCCGATTTAGCATTGATAGTGGTGCAGATCCGACAGGCTGCACTCCGCTGCAGGCTGGGCCGAATCACTTTTCCGGCCGAATTAAAATTGGTGTTCAGCCTAATACGGTTTGTCCAGTCTACACTGGAATATGCAAGCAATGCTTATGTACACAGTCTGCGACAACATGAATATGATTCTCTCACCCGCATCTCTCGCCGTTCATTGCGTACTGTATTTGGCTACCCACCCACCGCAGATGTCCAGTGTATTCTGTCTCGAAACAACCTC
>NC_088651.1:1961867-1964367 GCF_964019385.1 Sycon ciliatum | reverse complement strand
CTGATACTATGAGAAACCGTTTCCCAGTTTCGTATGGCAACAGATGCTGTGCACAACCACACATTTGACACCAGACACAATTTCCTCCCTCAATCCAATAAGTAAGAAGGCAGACCTGCAAATATCTGATGGTATTACGCTATGCGAGTTAAACTCGTAGAAGATGCAAATACCAGTTTCCGGCAAGCAATTCTGGTCACTATTGAATACTTCATCTCCATAATCGTTTCTCCAGAGGATGTGAAAGCCGATGTAACACATTGCCTCGTCTCCAGTCACCTTTAAATCCATTCTTTGCTCCCCAGTAGGCCCACAGGTAATATGAGACAAATGGACGTTCTTGCCACGAGGGAAGTATGGACTATTCCAAACTGTGATTGGTTGACCACGCTCATCACACGATAGCTGCTTATCTCCTATTGTGATCTCAGGGTCTTCTCCATTGATAATCGCGTTGCGTGATCGCCCGCATAGCTTGACGAATGCCTCTAAAAATTTCTTCACCTCCTCCCTCGTTAATGTTGCATATTCTGAATTGGCCTGGTCTCCCTCTTCCCGTTGAGGTCGTTCTGCCGCCATTGGCTCCGCCATTGGGTCCGCCACCGCTATCTGGATCTGGAAGGTTGTGCAGGAATTGGACGAAAGTTGCACGATACATCAAACTGACATCTAACGAACGGAATGTAACTCATGGACTGATCTCTTTAAATCCATTGGCAAATGCTACCATCACAATCCTGCTCGAAGAAGAGCATCACATTTACAGGGGGTGCCACATTATTAACTGTAGACGCGGAATGTGAGAATTTTGATAGTGAGTGGCGAGGTTTCTGTCGCTTTAATCGGGCGTCGCTGAGTGTTGGTGGTGTCCTTGAATCTGGTAATACCGCTGGACCACAATGGTGACAAGTGTGATACAAGTGCTAGCGTTGATTTTCGTGCTTCAGCGGAGAACCGATTCCAACAATCTAATATTTTTAGCGGCCATATGCACTATAGTTCTGGGTTTAGGCATTTGCACACACCGAACTGCTGCTGCTGTTTCTTTAACTGCAGTGCTGCATGTGGAGTACCGTATTCAGTAGTTTAGTCACCTTGAACTGGTGAGAAGGGGAATTCACGGATTTTCTGGGTACTGCGCAATTATTGGTGCCTTCGTGCAGGGTTGCAGTGTGCAAGGCGGCATTAGGCTCCACGTGTTTATGTGTGTCTCACACCACAGTCGTGTGGCATTTCAATGTTAGCCAGTCGGCAAAAAAAACGATAGCCCTAAGCTTTGAGCAGCCAACTACATCGAATTATAATAATCACCTACACAACAGAACAACAAGGACAATCAAGGCTTGTTTGCTGCTACTTTAAGTTTCATGCTTACGCAATCATCAGGCAACATGAAGATCGGGTGCCGACCATGCCGGTATATATGCCAGGAGAGGGTGGTATAAAAAGCTGTGTGAGACTGTGGGGGCTAGCGCAGTAGCGGTGATGTTTTAGGCAGGGGGCTGTGTGCAGAGTGTGTGGTTGTTGAAGGCAGGGGCTAGCAGTGCAGTGTGAGCGCGAAGTGTGTGGCTGGTGTGGGCAGGAGGTGGTGAACAATGCGTGTGGATGTTGTAGGCAGGAGGCTGTAGAGCTAGCAGTGTGATAATAGCGCAATGTAAATGGATATGTCTGGTGTGGGCAGGGTGTTATGAGCAAGGTGTGTGAACGTGAATGGTGTGGGCAGGAGGCTGTGGAGACATGTTTAGGTGACACCGTGGTTTTTTAGGAGATACTTGTTCTCGTGTCGGCACTTGGACACCATTTCGGAGCGCTTGTTGAGGCTGGACGGTGACCCTAGCGTGTTCAGGATGTGATACTTTTCTCTGGTACAGAGGGAACACCGCTTCGTGATGTTGGAGTATGCCCGGGCGCGATCTTTTATCCTCCATTCGACTTCGTATTGGGCGTTGGATAATAATCACCTACCAAATCGCAGCATGAGAGGTTGAACATCTCCTTGTTGTCCTGTGTATCGAAACTATGTGAGCGATTATTCTTTGATAAGCTTTATGCTCATGTGTCGCCGGCCCTTGCCCCAGTCCAATCTGGTTTTCGACGAGGAGACTCAACCACCATGCAGCTGACACGCCTTGTGCAGGACATTGTGGCTCTTCGTCATGGCCACCAACATGTTGGTATGTGTGTTTTCGACCTAGCAAAGGCGTTTGACACGGTATGGTTCCGTGGACTCCTAGCTAAATTATCTGCGATGTACAATGTTTCCAAATTATCTGCGATGTACAATGTTTCCGGAGCGTCTCTGGCGTGGATTACGGACTACCTAACAGATAGAACGCAATCAGTGTCAGTCGAAGGGGTACTCTCAGACCCACTGCCTGTGAAGTCGGGAGTCCCCCAGGGATCTATACTGGGGCCTCTACTATTCTTGTTGTATATAAACGATCTACCTGACTGTATAGATGGTTTGTCACTATTTGCTGATGACACAGCCCTCATTCAG
>NC_088651.1:1904367-1956867 GCF_964019385.1 Sycon ciliatum | reverse complement strand
ACACACACGTAGGAGCAGACGGAATACAATACAGATAGTAGGGAGGTTTAGTTCCCACGTAACGGAAACGCGTACGTGGGTGATCCACGTAAAGTGGATGAAGGGCACCCACGTTGCACTGTTGTGTTTAGTCACACGGAACAAACAAAAGCATAAAGCGAAAGGCCCAAACCTGGTCAAAGACGAAGCTACCCGGGCCTAAGAAGCTCATCGAATATTTTGATTTCGTGCTTCGGAAACTTCTTCAGCTGAGCACCCTCACAGCTTGCACAATGCGCTCCATTCTGATTTTCACCCACGTTCTGGCGGAACGTGGGTGAGCCTCCATACACGGCATGTCGTGAATCAGAAAACGTCTGTACGTTGGTCACTGAGTATCACGTGGTACACCCACGTAAAGTACCCACGGATTACGTGGGACTAAACCTCCCTAATGACATTGTAGCAACACACGGACCTGACATAATTATGACTGTTCTAACTCCTGGTGAAGAGGGTTTCAACGCGTGAACGTTGTGACCTAGGAATTGGCGGATAATGCACGAAAAGGTGGCAGATTCTGCTCGAAAAGCAGTGAAATAATTTAATGGGCAGAACCATACAAACCTTGGGCAGGCAATTCCTCGACTTCTGCTCCATTTCTTTATCCACATACCAAACATGCATGAAACTTACCAGAAATAGTACCGAATTGTGCCAATTTTTCTCCCGGCATTGTCCGCAAAGGCCTAAGTCGTAGTCTGCTGTCAATGTATGAGTTAGAACCCTAGAAAACATCACCGGAAGTGGAGAATAATAAAACATTGCAGGTCTAAGTGTAGGTGTGAACGTGAAATGAGGGCAATCTGTCGGCTTTGTCTTGTAATCATGGCAATCTCTCGGCTTTGTCTTGTAATCATGGCATTCTCTCGGCTTTGTCTTGTAATCATGGCATTCTCTCGGCTTTATCTTGTAATCATGGCATTCTCTTGGCTTTATCTTGTAATCATGGCATTCTCTCGGCTTTGTCTTGTAATCATGGCATTCTCTCGGCTTTATCTTGTAATCATGGTAAGGACTGGCCTAGTCTACACGAGCCCGATTTTTGGCCAATGTTGAATCGTACGGAAAAGTCCTCAAGAACGGCGCGAAAATCGCCTGGTGACAGTGGTGTGGACCAGGGAGTCGTAAAAGCCTTTTACGACTCCCTGTTGTGGGCGTTGTTGTCGCACATGTTTCCGTCAAATTTGTGTGTGTGCAGAGTTAGTCCGAGTCTGTCCAACACAGTCGCCGATCATCGAAGTTGGCGTCGGCGTCGGCGTAAAATCGGCTGTAGTGCGAGCCAGGCAAAAGTTGTAGGACCGACGTGTTGGCTATTTCTTTCCGTAGCGTGCACTGCTGTAGTGTAGGTCATGTTCTGAGCTGGGGACGTCTGAAGAAAGCCACGATGATTTAGCGGAATACACCAACCTCTAGTGCTTTCTTGGAGGTTTGTCGAGAGGAAGGTGCGACGTGCTCCTCGTGCGCTCCGGATGGCAGTCGTGAGTCAGTCAAGTGTCAAGTTCGGCAAGAAGCGTGTGTTCCTAGTTGGAACAAGCAACTTTACACCAACCTCGTTACAAATATTGAGCTGCAGGAGAGGCTTCCGCCTGACCCAGTCACTATGGAAGAAAACATGGACTCGGCGGACCTGCATCCGATTCGCACTGGGAACGGTAAGTCAGCATAACTTCAACAGACGCCATACGTGTGGCGTGTGTAGAATGGGGTGCGTTGTGAGGGAGGCTTGCGCAGCTTGCATCTTGTTACATGTACAATCATATTGTTGGTTGACAGCATGAAGCAAGGTGGTGGACACCGTGTTCGGAAACAGTGACCTTTCTACAGCCATCCACGGTTGGTAGAGCCCCCCCCCCCCCGTCTGTTGAGACTACCTGGACCGTATGGGTCTTAGACCTGGTTCTTACCCTCTTTATTCTAGGGGAGTTTTTATAGACTTCTCCTAACGTCAGTCATGTATTCTGTGATCGCTCCTGGATGTCTCCTTAATAGTCATAAAAAATAGTAGCTATTTTAGCCTGAATTGTTTTTCGTAGCTCTTTAAAAAAAAATCCCCTAGAATAAAGAGGGTCTGAACCGGGTTCGAGATCCATAAGGTTCAGATGGTCTCAACAGACCAAGGCTCTACCAACCATGGATGGTTGTAGAAAGGTCACTGTTTCCGAACACAGTGTCCTCCACCTTGTTTCATGCTGTCAAGTGTCAACCCACAACATGTGTGAACTAAATAAACGGTTTATCTAACAATACAATGTACATGTACGGAGATGTGTTGAAGCTAGGTGGCAGGACGTTGAATGTCTCAGTACTCAGTCAGTTTTGTGCCTTGTTGTTGCACTTTATGACTGTATATAGTATTTGGTTACAGTGATGGAGAGTTACTCTCAACTCGTACCTATATTTTCCTTTCCTTTCTACATGTACATGTATTATAATTATGTACAATCCTGTAGAGCCTTTGTAGTCATTTTGGGAATTCTCAAGCCGCGGCGAAAAAGAAAGAAATTAAAATTAAATAAACCCGACATTTAATATAGTCCGATTCTCTATTGTAACTAACTGTAACGTGCAGCCTGAGCTGCACAATGGGGAAAAGTGTTTTATTCCCGTAGCTATGCAGAAGACGTTACTTCAGTAACGTCTGGCGCTAGCCAGGGTCCACGCAGCTTTAACTCCCGTAGCTATGCAGAAGACGTTACTTCAGTAACGTCTGGCGCTAGCCAGGGTCCACGCAGCTTTAACTCCCGTAGCTATGCAGAAGACGTTACTTCAGTAACGTCTGGCGCTAGCCAGGGTCCACGCAGCTTTAATTTGGTGTTTGTTTGTTTGTTTGTTTGTTTGTTTGTTTGTGTCACGGCTGGAGCTATCCCGTATCTGTCCCGTATCTGTCCCGTATCTGTAACTACAAAGGCTCTACAGGATTGTACATAACAGCTGTCCACAATATTTGCGGGCTCCTCTATCTGTCCCGTACCGTACCAATATTCGTCGTATTTTGTATACGACTCCCTGATGTAGAGGGAGATTTGGAAAGAAATAGGGAGACGAGGAGGAAATTAAATTAGAACAGACGCCGAATAGGTGATAGGATGCGTCAGCATAAACATACTTTGGAAGAGAGATCCCGTCGTCTCCAAAATAAGCGTGAACGAGCGATTCAGCGCCGGTCACAGGAAACGTCGGAAGAGAGATCCCGTCCACTCCAGAACACCCGTGATCGGCAGAGTCCGCCGGTCCCAGGCAACGTCAGGACAGACATCCCTGTTGAGTCCAGAACGCCCGTGATCGGCAGAGTCTAAGCCGGTCCCAGGAAACGTCAGGACAGACATCCCGTCGAGTCCAGACCGCTCGTGATCGGCAGAGTCAGCGCCGGTCCCAGTAAACGTCAGGACAGACATCCCGTCGACGTGCCGAAAAACTCAATCTGCACCCTCTTTTGCCGTCGGACAGGATACGTATTATAGGAGACTGTAAAGTTATGTAATGTCCAAATTTCGACGTGAGCAGCAGGTCACTCGCGTTGATTTTTCGACGTGCGAGCCAAATAACGCGAACTGAACTTTCGCGTCGCAGACATCCCGTCGACGCGCAGAAAAACTAAATCTGCAGCCTCTTTTGCCGTCGGACAGGATACGTATTTTAGGAGGCTGTAAAGTTATGTGCTCCACAGGCAACCAAGCATTCGGTGAAGTCATTGGCTCAACAGGTCAATGTACATGCATTACTACAAAAAGGCCAGAAAATCCGATTACTGTATTAAAATAAACTAATTTTCGCTGGCGATTTAATTTCGCTGATTTCGCCGCTTGGTACCAACCGGCCAAAGTAAATCGCAGGCCAAAGTTTGTCATATAGGCAAATGATGCATGATTGAGCACTGGATGCATGAGAGAGCAAAAATACCGATCGGTTTCAAATTTGACGTGAAATTGCGCGTCACGTCGGAAATAACGTGCATCTTAACCTCTCTAATAGAGAGGTTTCTATTTCTCATCGGCCAAAATTTGTTGATTTACAGTATAAGGAGATAAAAAGAAAAGAAGGAACAAACCAAAAGTAGATGATTATTAGAGAAATAACAATCCGCAATAAATTCTGCAAATACTTTTGCCTAACTCATAATATTGAAACCGATTGAAACGTTTTTGCAATACAGTGATGTGGCCAATCAACGGAAAAAGACATTTCCATCAGTTCTTATAACATGTACGATGAGCTAGGCAAAAAGGCATAAAAGCATAGCGTAGGGCCCTGAGCTTCCAAGCTCTCTCGTTTGGTGTTTGTTTGTTTGTGTGTTTGTGTGTTTTTATCACGCCTGGCGCTATCCCGTATGTGTCCCGTACCGTACCGTACCATCAAACACAGCTGGCCACATACAGCTGGCCGCAATATTCAAATAGGGCTTTCAAACGCAAGATCATAACGTGAAGCAACTTGGAAGAATTAGTATGAATGCGAAGTGTATGGGGGAATGCATGTAGGGCGATAGTGCGGGTTCGAATCCCAGGTAATGCTTAAAAAATAGGAGAATTAAAAATTTATAACATCCCTATGCTTTTTTTGGCTAGGTCATCAAGGCGGTAGACGGTGTCGTATTACCCTCGCCCGTACATGTCCCGTACCTGTCCCGTACCTGTCCCGTACCGTACCGTGCCATCAAAGACGGCTGGCCACAATGCATATTCAAATAGGGCTTTCAAATGCAAGATCATAACGTGAAGCAACTTGGAAGAATTAGTATGTATGCGAAATGTATCGGGGGATGCAAGCAGGGCGATAGTGTGGGTTCGAATCCCAGGTTATGTCTAAAAAAAGGAAAAATATATATGAATTTATAACATCCGTATGCTTTTTTGTCAGGGTCATCGAGGCGAAGAAGGCTGGCCACAATGCATATTCAAATAGGGCTTTCAAATACAAGATCATGACGTGTGAAGCAACTTGGAAGAATTAGTATGTATGCAAAGTTTATCGGGGGATGCATGCAGGGCGATAGTTCGGGTTCGAATCCCAGGTTATGTCTAAAAACAAAAAGTAGAAACTTATAAGAATTTAAAACGAGGTGTTTGTCGCGCTGGAAATGGAGCGTCTCTGTAAGTTTGTATCCCTGGTGATGTTTGTGCCTGGAGAGCACTATATAGGTGGTGCTCTTCAGGCACAATCTTCCTCAGCCTACTCAAGCTCAACTGATGAGGGGTAAATTCCCCGAAACACTGTGTATTGAGCAGGGAGTGGTGCTTTCTTGCAGGTTTGCCGAGTCGAAGGTTCGATGGACTTCTCGTGTGCTCTGGATGGCAGTCGTGAGTCAGTCAAGTGTCAAGTAAAGTCGGCGGAATAGCGCGAGCTCCGGTGTGGGGAGCAAACCCTTTCTTAATTTAAAACATCCCTATGTTTCTTTTGTCTAGGTCATCAAAGCAAAAAAAGCATAGCGTAGGGCCCTGAGCTTCCAAGCTCTCTCGTTCAACTTCCTTTTCGTGCTCCAAACAGGAGCCTAGTGCGGGCATGCCAATGACACTGCTGGTCAATTTTTTTCACTTCAACAACAAAGAGCTGAGATCAGCCATTTGAGTTTTGTTGTTTCCCAGATGCCATGCCATTTCGCCGCCCTCAAGTTCAGCGCCAATCAGGTGAGCGCAGCCGTTTCAGCGCTTTGAACGTATGGCCAGACCAAAAAATTGAGATTCCCAGGCCTTCCTGCACCAAAATCTAGCCAAAGCCAATTTTTTTAACAGTTCATATACATGTACATGTACTTCGAAGTACAGTACTGATCGGGCGAGTAGATCTGTGACAGGAAGTTACACAAACAATGGCTTGTACGACTCCCTGATGTACAGATCAGGGCCATCGTTGGCGGAAATACAGAAAAATTGAACGGGTAAACCGCGTACCGTATTTCCCCGAATATAAGTCGCCCCTTTTTACACTAAAATTCAAGGATAAAAAGGGGTGCGACTTGCAATCCAGCGTGACTTACTACTGAAGTCAATATATCAAATCAATATTGCTCAAACCTGAAAATAGGGATGCGACTTATATTCGGGGAAATACGGTACCTGTTTTCTGTAAACAAAATTGAATAAGAATTACGCACCCAAGTTGGGTGGTGTTCTGCTTTGCTGCTTCGAATTGTAGTTAGACCGCTTTGTCAAATTGCCTACTGGTCTCGTCATCGTCCAGTGACAATCGACATTCTTTGTTCCGTTTGGACTGTAGCTTGTGCTCGTTTTCGTTGCGCTTGCCTTCCCCTCTTTGGTCTTTCCATAACCTTGAACCTTCCAAGTTGGAAGGCTGTAGGTTAGCGCTACGGAGATGTGTTGAAGCTAGGCGTCAGGACGTCGAATGTCTCAGTACTCTGTCAGTTTTGTGCCTAGTTGTGCCTTTCTACTTATATTATTGGCTCAATACCCGAGTTTCAAATTGCACACCTGATGAGCCGTCACGAACCATACGGCCAAACGTACGTCGTGTGAAACAACTTGTTTTGTAGTCAACTAGTCCATCACAATGTCATGCATGAGGAGTACTGTAGGAGTTTAGATTTCGGCTTGTACAATTCGTTCTCGCAAAGCTTCCCCCTTCTTAACTTATCTTTGATATTTTTGACCCACCCAAGTTGGGTGGTGTGCTGCTTTGCTGCTTCGAATTGTAGTTAGACCGCTTTGTCCAATCACCTACTGGTCTCGTCATCGTCCAGTGACAATCGACATTCTTTGTTCCGTTGGGACTGTAGCTTGTGCTCGTTTTCGTTGCGCTTGCCTTCCCCTCTTTGGTCTTTCCATAACCTTGAACCTTCCAAGTTGGAAGGCTGTAGGTTAGCGCTACGGAGATGTGTTGAAGCTAGGTGTCAGGACGTCGAATGTCTCAGTACTCTGTCAGTTTTGTGCCTAGTTGTTGCACTTTCTGACTGTATAGTATCTAGTTACAATGGTGGAGAGTTACTCTTAACTCGTTTCCATATGTCCTTTTCCTTTCTACTTTTATTATTGGCTCAATACCCGAGTTTCAAATAAGAATTATCGAATAATACTGTAAAAAATAGTTCAGCATAGATAGGAACATACACATAGATAGGAAAAAATTAAACAAATAAAAAATTCGCCCGCTCGCACCAATTTCACATGGGTACTGCCCGGGAATCTCGATTATATTTTCGTCTCGCCTAGTCGCCGAATTTTGCTGCGCCAAATATTTCAGCTCCGCATACTTCAGTGGCTGTAGATAAGCGCCAAACATCTCTGCGTTACATAGTATGTCAGCGCCCAATACTCCTCTGACGCTTGTAGTTGGTCTGTTGGTCTAGGGGTATGATTCTCGCTTAGGGTGCGAGAGGTCCCGGGTTCAAATCCCGGACAGACCCATTTTTTCTGCTTTTTTTGTTTTCTTTTCAGTCTGCAGGTGCATATAAAAAGATATTTAGCAAAACAATTGTTTGAATTTTGGAGCTCGGCCAATTGAACAGGTAGCTGTGTGCAATGACTACTTGCCAAGAACCGTAACTTGGTACGCAGAGGATCAGTTTCAACGCAGCGTTGAGAGCAAAGCGTCCTCTCTGTCTCACTGCTCCGACAAAAACGATACAGTCTTGATCAGCGAGCCCCTTCCAGGACAATGTATCTTTGTTTTTTTTCGGAGTAAAAGCTGCACCCAGAACGTTTGCCGTGAAATGCAGACATCTATACCCTATTTACCACCGTAAATCTGATCATGGTACTGTCGCGGACATGGAAATCCAGTCGATTGACCGGGGCCGGCGCCGTCAGCAAGTACAGAATGTAAGTTGTTGCATGCAGTGCACATGTTGATCCAATGCGACCAGCACCAGCGCATAACAATACATGCTACAGGTGCATGGCTAGCGCCCTGCGACCGGATTTCCATGTTCACGACAGTAGTACAAGACGTATTGACTTGTTCCAAATGAATTACTGGCGTTTAAAGTGCTGCATGTACTCCGAAAAATACGATACTTCACTGAGTGTCTAACTCAATGCTATTGGAACAAATGACTTGCTTTTTTGCGATGCGACGTGTGATGCAACCCGGCAGTGTGGTGCGAACTCGTGAAAGTTGAGCAAAGCTCCACCTCTTCCATGGGCCAATTGTGAGAGCTGCGCACTGTTTACAATTTTTGGGATTTTCCGAGCGCCGTCGCATTGCACATCACATCTCAGCGGAATTGTACAGTCCTGGAGATGAGAGGGTATGAACCTTTTGTGTAGTGCTACCCTTCGTCTATCCCGTGGCCTTCGATAGCTCAGTTGGTAGAGCGGAAGACTGTAGTGTGCGCATCACTCGGATGTGCAGTCATCTTTAGGTCGCTGGTTCAAATCCGGCTCGAAGGATTTTTTCTTTTTTTTCTCAACACTTCTCCACAAAACCACTGACTGACACTTACTTCATAATCCTGACATGAAGCGGACATGCTGAACTCACGTGCCTCTTTCTTCTTTCATTTTCCGTAAATGCCTAAGGGCAGACTGACGGACCGAATGGAGAGCTGCGCTACTGACTATAAGTTAACTTCCGTCCTACTGAACCCAAGCCAAGGTATGGCCGTGCGGGACTCAAAAAAGGTTGAAGTGGCCAGCACAACTACATGTACATGTAGTTGTATATGATTGTACACTAATCATCATAATTATTTGTACATGTACAATCATGTTGTTGGTTTAACAGCATGAAACAAGGTGGAGGACACCATGGTCGCGTCGGGACATCACCAGCCTCGTCTACAGAGAGCACCTTCTCACGACAGTGTCATGGTGGTGGCAGTAACTGTTGTCAGCTGAAGAGCTAAGAGAGGGACGCCATGGGCAGAAGTTGGAAGAAATAAAAAGTTAAGAAAATACTGAAAGCGAGAGCAAGCGCGAATGCGTGTGCTAACAAAAAACCTTGCAAATGAAAAATGAACAAACAAGAGAAAGAATGAAAGAAGGACAAAGTGATAACACATAACAACAGTACATTTCTCCTAGAACATTAACGCCAAGCTATGGCCGAATAAAACACGACACGCTACTTGAACAATTTAAACCCAATTATACTAACTATAATTTCGAAAAGAATACAGGTTAAAATAGCTACTATTTTATGACTATCAGGACGACATCAGAATCACAGAATACACGACTAATGTTAGGAGAAGTCTATAAAAGTCAATAAAAAACTCTCCTAGCATATTGAGGGTCAGAACCGGGTTTAACACCCATACGGTTCAGATGGTCCCAACGTACAGGGGCTCTACCAACTGTCGATGGTCGTAGTAAGGTCACTGTTTCCGAACGCTGTGTCCTCCACCTTGTTTCATGCTGTCAAACCAACCACATGTGTGAACTAAAACAAGGTTTATCCAATGTACAGTTACGTACATGTCCCTGTAGATGGCTGGAAAGGCAAATTGTTCAATCGATTTGCCTTGCAAATTGACTTTTTAGTTTCTTTCAATTGTAATATGAAAATACCGTTTGTGTCTTTCCCTCAAACTAGTGAAAATAAAGTACACATCGACAGAGCAAGAAAATAGCTTCATTCTGATATGCATGTCATACTATACAAAACACAGTTTTACATACATTCAAATGGGACTTCGAGTATAAGGACACTTCGCGAATAAGGGCACTTTCCTGATGCTCGGCCGAGTGTCGTTATTCGCACAAAGTTGAGTCAAGAGAGTTAGGTACCTGTACAACCAGATTTCGTGAGATCTTTTTTTATGTACGTGCTCATATATTATGCACATGTATGTACAGTGACAACGGTACAGACTCCTGCTCGATGGATTCAAGTCGCGGCACTCAAATTTGCGCCTGGAACCCATTTCTCAGCTCAGTGTTCGCAGGTATAGCGCTGGGCAACGCCCTGCGCGTAGTTGTGGATTGCGATTGGATTTCATTGAGCAGTATTGCACCCCTTTCAACGCAGGAACCTCTTAAAAGGCGACCAGCCATCGGAACATCTGTCAGCGCCAAATACTCCTCTGACGCTTGTAGTTGGTCTGTTGGTCTAGGCCGGGGTATGATTCTCGCTTAGGGTGCGAGAGGTCCCGGGTTCAAATCCCGGACGGACCCATTTTTCCTGCTTTTTTGTTTTCTTTTCAGTCTGCAGATGCATATAAAAAGATATTTAGCAAAACAATTGTTTGAATTTTGGAGCTCGGCCAATTGAACTGGTAGCTGTGTGCAATGACTACTTGCCAAGGACCGTAACTTGGTACGCAGAGGATCAGTTTCAACGCAGCGTTGAGAGCAAAGCGTCCTCTCTGTCTCACTGCTCCGACAAATGATACAGTCTTGATCAGCGAGCCCCTTCCAGGACAATTTATCCGTTGTTGTTTTTCGGAGTAAAAGCTGCACCCAGAACTTTCGCCGTGAAATGCAGACATCTACCCTATTTTTCACCGTAAATCTGATCATGGTACTTTCGCGGACATGGAAATCCAGTCGATTGACCGGGGCCGGCGCCCTCAGCGCGTACAGAATGTAAGTTATTGCATGCAGTGTACATGTTGATCCTATGCGACCAGCACCAGCGCGTAACAATTAATACATGCTATAGCTGCATGGCTAGCGCCCTGCGACCGGATTTCCATGTCCACGACAGTAGTACAAGACGTATTGACTTGTTCAAAATGAATTACTGGCGTTTAAAGTGCTGCATGTACTCCGAAAAATACGATACTTCACTGAGTGTCTAACTCAATGCTATAATGGAACAAATGACTTGCTTTTTTTGCGATGCGACGTGTGATGCAACCCGGCAGTGTGGTGCGAACTCGTGAAAGTTGAGCAAAGCTCAACCTCTTCAATGGGCCAATTGTGAGAGCTGCGCACTGTTTACAATTTTGGGGATTTTCCGAGCGCCGTCGCATTGCACATCACATCTCAGCGGAAAAGCTTATGTGAATCCCACTTCAGGATTGTACAGTCCTGGAGATGAGAGGGTATGAACTTTTTGTGTAGTGCTACCCTTCGTGTATCCCGTGGCCTTCGATAGCTCAGTTGGTAGAGCGGAAGACTGTAGTGTGCGCATCACTGGGATGTGCAGTCATCTTTAGGTCGCTGGTTCAAATCCGGCTCGAAGGATTTTTTCTTTTTTTTCTCAACACTTCTCCACAAAACCACTGACTGACACTTACTTCATAATCCTGACATGAAGCGGACATGCTGAACTCACGTGTCTCTTTCTTCTTTCATTTTCCGTAAATGCCCAAGGGCAGACTGACGGACCGAATGGAGAGCTGCGCTACTGAGTATAAGTTAAAGGGGAAGTTAATGCAAAAATTAAAATTTCACCAGTTGTAGTCTTCGGGGTGCTGAGTCGAATGGTCGTGGTCCGAGGAAGCTGAGACACTCCCTTCCTACTTGAATCCCAATCGAGCTCGCGCACTTCCACCGAAACTGGGTGACTGCGCCCTACTAGATGGGGATTTGTATGCAAAATGTCACTAAAAGCGCCATTTCGTTCTTATAAAAGCACGGATGACCGCGATTGGCCCATATGTTGTAGTCTTTTGGACGCTGAGTCGACTGGTTTTGGTCCGAAAAGGCTGCGATGCAGCGTTCCTCCTATATTCCCAATCGAACATGGTTGAACAAACGGTCACGTGCTCCTGGGTGCCCAAATCACCTGGTCACCACGTCAGCAGGCGACAACTTTCACACCAAGGTTCAACTCGAGTGACAGGACTGCACCCAAAAAAGGTCAAACAGGCTAGTAAGTTGTACCCTGCAGGCACGGTGACCAGGTGACTGGCATACGCAGGAGCACGTGACCACTTGTTCAACCATGTTCGATTGGGAATAAAGGAGGAACGGTGCATCGCAGCCTTTTCGGACCAAAAGCAATCGACTCAGTGTCCAAAAGACTACAACATATGGGCCAATCGCGGTCATCCGTGCTTTTATAAGAACGAAATGGCGCTTTTAGTGACATTTTGCATACAAATCCCCATCTAGTAGGGCGCAGTCACCCAGTTTCGGTGGAAGTGCGCGAGTTCGATTGGGATTCAAGTAGGAAGGGAGCGTCTCAGCTTCCTCGGACCACGACAATTCGACTCAGCACCCCGAAGACTACAACTGGTGAAATTTTGATTTTTGCCTTAACTTCCCCTTTAACTTCCGTCCTACTGAACCCAAGCCAAGGTATGGCCGTGCGAGACTCAAAAAAGGTTGAAGTGACCAGCACAACTACATGTACATGTAGTTGTATATGATTGTACAGTAATCATCATAATTATTTGTACATGTACAATCATGTTGTTGGTTTGACAGCATGAAACAAGGTGGAGGACACCATGGTCGCGTCAGGACATCACCAACCTCGTCTACAGAGAGCACCTTCTCACAACAGTGTCATGGTGGTGGCAGTAACTGTTGTCGGCTGAAGAGCTGAGAGAGCGACGCCATGGGCAGAAGTTGGAAGAAATAAAGAGTTAAGAAAAATAATGAAAGCGAGAGTAAGCGCGAATGCGTGTGCTAACAATAGACTTGCAAATGAAAATGAACAAACAAGAGAAAGAATAAAGGAAGGACAAAGTGATAACACATAACAGCAGTACATTTCTCCTAGAACATTAACGCCAAGCTATGGCCGCATAAAACATGACACGTTACTTGAACAATTTCAACCCAATTATACTAACTATAATTTCGAAAAGAATTCAGGTTAAAATAGCTACTATTTTATGACTATCAGGACGACATCAGAATCACAGAATACACGACTGATGTTAGGAGAAGTCTATAAAAGTCAAAAAAAAACTTTCCCAGCATATTGAGGGTCAGAACCGGGTTTATCACCCATACGGTTCAGATGGTCCCAACGGACTGGGGCTCTACCAACTGTGGATGGTCGTAGTAAGGTCACTGTTTCCGAACACAGTGTGCTCCAACTTGTTTCATGCTGTCAAACCAACCACATGTGTGAACTAAAACAAGGTTTATCCAATGTACAGTTACGTACATGTCCCTGTAGATGGCTGGAAAGGCAAATTGTTCAATCGATTTGCCTTGCAAATTGACTTTTTAGTTTCTTTCAATTGTAATATGAAAATACCGTTTCAAAATACCGTTTGTGTCTTTCCCTCAAACTAATGAAAATAAAGTACACATCGACAGAGCAAGAAAAGAGCTTCATTCTGATATGCATGTCATACTATACAAAACACAGTTTTACATACATTCAAATGGGACTTCGAGTATAAGGACACTTCGCCAATAAGGGCACTTTCCTGATGCTCGGCCGAGTGTCGTTATTCACACAAAGTTGAGTCAAGTGTACCACCAGATTTCGTGAGATATTTTTTTATGTACGTGCTCATATTATAATTATGCACATGTTTGCACGGTGACAACAGTACAGACTCCTGCTGGATGGATTCCAGTCGCGGCGCTCAAATTTGCGCCTTGACCCATTTCTCAGCTCAGTGTTCGCATGTATAGCGCTGCGCAACGCCCTGCGCCTAGTTGTGTAATGCGATTGGATTTCATTGAGCAGTATTGCACACCTTTCAACGCAGGAACCTCTTAAAAGGCGACCAGCCATCGGAACATTCCTAATAAAGAGAATTATCATTAGTTTATCCAAGGAGCAGGCAGGAAAGAGGTCATATGCGAAGCACCACTGGGTGACCGAATACATACAAGCAGGCAGTTGAGCGAAATTCAAATATCTATTCTCAAGATGGCCTGTGGCCAATATTAGAGACAATAGTGAGATTTACATGACCTGGAGGGTTTGGATGGCTTGTGTAGGAGAATTCATGCATAGCATTAGTCAAACTAGGCATACAGGTGAGCGTGGCTCGTGCATGAACAGATTGAGTCTAGCAGCAGGGATGAGATATTTGTCCTACACAGAACTGGTAATTAACTATAATTATATATTTATTTCTGCACCTCGTGGCATGTCAAGACAGCCAGTTGAAGTGAGTAGAGGGTGAGACCAACCACGGCAGGAGAGAAAAAATAAAATGAAGAGCACGAATACAAAGTGGGAAGGGATTAGCAACTTATAAAGCAATGGGATATCGCGTAACATTGAAGGGATGCCATTGAAATAATGGAGAGATTTGGACTAAGGGGACTCCAGGCAGCCGTCGGTTCGTCGCCATCGTCTTCGTCGTTGTTGTTTCAAATCTTTACTCTCACGATGGCATGCGGCCAAAAAGAGATAAAAATTATAATGAGATTAGTATGATGCGGAAATTTCATGGCTAGCAGTGATCAAATTAGATGTACGGGCGAGCCTGGCTCGTGCACGAGCAGATTGAATTGAGCAGCAGGGTTGATATATGTTGCTTAAACAAAGTTGGTGATTGAATCTTGCGTAACGTTGATGAGAGGCTATTGAAATAATGGAGAGATTTGTACAGAGGGGAACCCAGGCAGCGGTCGGTTCTTGCAGTTGGCAAATGCCAAGTGCGAGTGTGCCGAAAGCTATAACCTGTATAGACACGATTTGGGGTTACGAGTATTAGAATATGGGGCAGGGCGTAATTGTGGTGGATTGAGAGAGCAAACGCTATGTGTTTAACTTTAAAAGCAGGAAAAGAGAGTAGGCCAGTTGTTGGTTGGTTGATTGGTTGGTTGGTTGGAATTATTTAAAGTCGTACTTGTACAACAAACAGGCATATCTGCCTCCTTATATGAAGACGACTCCTAGCCCTGGCAGTAAAACATTTTAAAGAAAAGAGAAAGGAAAAAGAAGAAGATAAGATCAAGAATGTATAGACTGAGCATACAGCTAGCCGGAGACTGAGCATACAGCTAGCCGGAGACTGAGCATACAGCTAGCCGGAGACTGAGCATACAGCTAGCCGGAGACTGAGCATACAGCTAGCCTCGGCATGTATCAGAGCATCAGGATTACTACATACTAGTACATGTACTCATAATCAAGACAGGGGAGGGGGTTGCTGTCATGCTACAGTAAGACAATAGTCACAATTAATACGCGTGCAACACACCCTTGAAGTTGAACTGGAGAGGGGACGTGATGTTTCTCGCATCAGGTGGAAGACTGTTCCAAACGCGTGCAGCAGAAAGAGACACGGGATGAGTTCTGGATGGAAGCTGCAGCAGATGTTGTTGGGAGCCGCGCGTTTGGCCAGCCCTAGTCGGGGTGACGAAATGTTGATGTTGTTGTTGTTGTTGTTGTTGTTGTTGTTGTTGTTGTTGTTGTTGTTGTTGTTGTTTCAAATCTTTATTCTCACGATAGCCAGTGGCCAATAAGAGATAATAGTGTAAGAAAGGAGAAAGAGTGAGGAAGAATTGGGTGGGCAGGGCCTAGGGGTTAATGACTACTTAAGTGTACGGGCAGGGGTGGTCGCCACACGAGCATACAGAGTTGCGTACTTAAGTGTACGGGCAGGGGTGGTCGCTACACCAGCATACAGAGTTGTGCAACAGCAGGGATATGTCGGATTTGAAGGGAGTACGAGAAGGGATTTCGCGAAGCTGGGTGGGCAGGCAATTAAAGTAATGAAGGGCCTTGTACAGGGGATTGTTGTTGTTGTTGTTGTTGTTGTTGTTGTTGTTGTTGCTGTTTTTGTTGCTGTTGCTGTTTCTGACGTCTCTGCTTAATCCTACATTGCTCCGAGAAGAACATAGGAAAACTGTTCTATACGCAGGGAGGAGAGCATCAAAGGAGAAGAGACACAAATACAAAAGTTTTCGACACGTGTCTACAGTCAAGGAACAAAACATTCCGTAAACCATTTCATTTTGTTTTACAATTCCCTGCCAGGTTACAGCCTCATCTCTGTGCAGTAGCGATGACCCAAAGTTCCTTGATCCATGTCGATATTTAGTTCCTTGCTTCGTTTCTTTTCTAGACAGTTTCTTTTCCATATTCTTTATCACACACACACCCATGCTGCCCTCTGTGTACGTTCATTTTGCTTTGTCTTCTTTCATCATTTTCTACATTTCTATAAATACGTCTCCATTTTCGTAGGAGCCAGACCGTTGGTCTGGCGAGAAGGCATCGGTACCTGTTCATTGGACGAAGCAAAATGAAATACCATTGCTACTAACGCATTTGCTCTATTAGAAATTACAGAGTGAGCTTGAGCTTTTTTGCATTCAAATTTCATTCAAAATGGCTGCCCATTGCACTTCCCTCCACATCACCTGATTTGCGGTAAGCAGATCAAGAATGGTCTGAAGTCTAAGGTCGTAGCAATGGCAATCATAGGGATGAGCCCGGCGCAGTACACAACATTTTCGGTTTCAAATATGGCATCTGGTGTGTCCTTTATTGTCGTTTCTTTTCCTGACTTCTTCAGTCAGTTTTGAGTCTCACGAGAGTCCCTGCCCTCCCACCCTTCATTTCTGAGTATTTTATTATTGCTTTTTTAAATAATTTTTACTGTGATGTGCTTGCCATGCCTACATGATGCCAAATCGCCATTGGGCCATTGGGGATATTCATCTGATTTTTTCCCTCTCTACTGCGTCCGTCCGCGCGAGGGTTTTTTCCCGGCTGGCTCGTGCCTGGAAAATTAATCTGACGGTCCCAAGTAGTTCTGCATCATGGCCTATTTCAGCTATCCGCTTGAACACCTATTCCAACTGAGATACTCTCTGAGTCCTTGCTTCCATGCTTCGCACGTTGTCCGGTTCACATCTGGCTGAGGCCAACTACCCTTCACTTTGTGTGTTGTGGCCATTGCTGTCTATGTCTCTGTGTGTGCCAGTATTATGTGGAGCGAGAAACAAGACACGAGTGGTGAACCCACAACGAGCACAACTGTAAAGTATGCACTGGTGGCAGGTGCCAAGGGCAAGGATGAGCGCACGCCACCATTCACGGCACGTTCCAGGTTCATGAAGTTTGCCTGCATCATGAGCAGCAGCCAGAAATCCGCCATGGCGGACCAATTTCCTACTGACGGAGCAATCTCCGCCACCAGGATTGGGAACAACCATCTCAGCGTCCACGTTGGCGGAATGGAATGTGCTTCTTGGAGAAGTCGACAAAGCCCTGCTCTGTGAGAAACTCTCAGAAAAGCTGCTAAAAGGTTCTTGTTTTTGCTGACGACAACAAGAAGCAAGGGGGTGACCGTCACATGGTTGGCGTTCACACACGGTGTGAAACGAGCAACTGTACCGTAGGGTACGTGCTGGCAAATACCCTTGTGCAGTCCGGTGGTGGAGCAAACTAGGCATCTGTGGACTATCTGGTATTGTAGAACATAACATGGTGTGGCGGAAGTCTGCGGAGTCGTGGGAGATAACTCCTCTACCCGGTCAGGCAGCAGGAAAGGCCATGCAGCCGAGCTTGGTGTGCTTTTCAAAAGTAACACCACATTCGTTTTATCAGCTGCTATCCCCGCATCCTGACCTTAGCCCTATGTAATGCTATGGCCTATGGATTTGGTCAGCGTGGCAGCATGATTAACTTCAACCGGTTTCAGCTGCAATACCAGGTTAGGTACATGTCCCACTAAGGCTATTCCCGCAATCTAATGGTTGGCTGCTTTTTGGAAGCCGCTTCCACCATGATGACACACAATGTTACTACTACCTCAATTGCATGTCACGTAGTACCTCACTCCCCAGGCCAGACATTGCTCAATGTAAATAGTAGCTGCGTAGAATTGTCTGTGCTCATTCCTACCAAGTAGTTATTTTGAAAAGGTGAAGAACTTTCTTCGAAGTAGTTCTTTGTGAAGAGACTTCCGCAGTTGGACATCTGCGCGTTTACCCTAGCATTAACTCTATTTGAGTGTCACGAAGAATGTTGTGGAGAATATTGCAAGGCAAATCAAAGAGTATGCTGCCACTGTCAGAAGAAGAAGGCATGAGGCATGGTATGACCCACGATCCAGGCTCATGGAGATCCGCAGCAATCCAGAAGAGGGAAGCGGCACAAAGTTTCCCAGCAACTACGGCAAGCAGTAGTCCATGTTGTTGATTGTTCCTGCTGTAATGTTTCTCACACATTTCTTGTGCAACATATCGCACTTTAACACACTGTCCGTCTTGTTTTCACAGTTTTTGCACCTTCTCTCTTTATAAACGAGGTATTTTTTGTCTAGTATCAACCGTGTGATGTAAATACAATTGATGAATTTTTACAGGAAAATGTTTTAAAAGGAACTAATCTAGAAACTTTGCCTTGATGTGTGTTTAGAATGAGTGCGCAGTTTATCCTTCTTTTGCTGTAATCAAACTATTGTCTCCACGTACACGTACATGTAGGTTATTAAACAAATCTTTGAAAGGAAAGGAACACAGCCCAAAGGTTCCTCTCCTTTCTCTGTATATTATTCGCTCAACATGTGAGTTTTTTCTTGGCTTCTTCTTTGCCTCTTCTTTGCTTCTTTTATGATTATTACTTGACTGGAGTATGCAACACGCATAGTCAAAGGGGAATAGAAGCCATTTTTCCCTTTTCTCTTCAACTCATCAGTTTGACTGAAATTTCTGAATTAAGTACAGTAAAACCTTTTACTAACGACCACCCCTTGGGGCCAGAGAAAGCAGTCTTTATTGGCAGGTGGTCCTTAGTTAGAGGTTTGCACTGCATAAACATAATAATTATGAATGTGATATCGTCCGTGTCTGGCGAAGCGGTCTGTAGTACCAGGCTGGTCGCTAGTAGGACCAAAACTATTACAGTACAACCTGTCAAGGCGACCACTTTGATAAGGTGACCACCTGCCTCAGAAGACCACTGTAACCAGGACCAAGGGATGCTATTTGCAGTCAAATGACCCTCGATAAGGAGACCACCTGGCAACAGAGACCACATTTTGCAGGTCCTTTGAGCAGTCGTCTTAGACAGGTTTCACTGTACACCGATTACTCGTATATCACTCGTTATGGATGAAATCGATAGTCGTTATGATCGATGACGATTATGACTGTACAGTGCGAGAGCGGTCATGACGGCAGTACATGCAGACCATGCATGGCATCATGCACGCGGGTCATACGCACAATTGTACAAGTACATGAACGTCAAAGTACACGTGCATGAAGCTGTATAGTTACTACCTTTTCAAAGAAAAAGAGGAAAGGACCAATAAGTGACGAGTTATGACTAACAGTCCACCAAGTTAACGAGATCATTTTATACAGTCAGATAGTGGGACAACACGGCACGAAACAGACAGGGATATTGAGTGGTGAAGGAGCCAGGTGTGAGATCGTTGAATGTCAACATCCCTGTCAGTTTTGCGCCTTGTTGTCGCACTATCTGACTGTATATTATCAGTTTTAATTTCTCATTACTTTGGTGGACTGTTAGTCAAAACTCGTAACTTTCCTTTTCGGTATGTCAGCGCCTTTAAAGCCATTGTCTTATATTCGAAACACCGCCGCGTTTCTCGCTATTTTAGATGCAAAAGGACTCACCCACTATGCCTTGCCATAAAAGTCAAAGACCACACAGAAATTTCAATCTAAACCCACTCGTTCACCCTTCCTGTTTCCTTCATTTTTACAAAACATACTTCAAATGGCATTTCATTTATGAAGCCCATGGCTTATAACTGAGACTGGTTTTTTAATCGAATATACCTCCTTGGCATTAAAGGTGCGGATACACGGCGAGTGCTACTATTGAATCTTTCCTCAGATACACCGGACAGGCACTTCACTTCTCCTTTGACCTGAAATATGAAGTTTATCCCATGCCCATTTCAATGAATATTTCCTCATTATCATTTTCACTACTAGTAGTCCACTTTCTTTTCCTTTAGTTATTGCATAATTATTGTTTCACGCATTAACAACGTTTAAACAAACTATCCACATGTCCGTTAAACTTGTTCTCCTTATTGCGATTCTAAGATTCTTATCTCCTGACTGATTGTGCAAATTCTTCGCCGTATCCGAAGATGTTCACGTACGCCAGGTTGCGCTGGCAGACTGGGGAATGGCCTGGCACAAAAAGCTTGAACGTACAACGTCTCAATTCCTCCCGATTTCTTACCATCGCAACACAGTCGTCGTCCCACCGGTTGTAGTCCAGAGCACAGTTGTCCCGGACGTCGATCAGCTGAAGCTGCTGGATGTGCTGTTTGACCAACACCTGTCCTTCACAGCTCATACAAGTCAATTGGTTATTAAAGGCACATAGCGTCTCGGCGTCCTGCAGAAAGCCTCACGAGTGCTGGACTTTCTGTACAAGCTCCACTTTTCACCTGTCCCAAACATACTCGTCGCCCTTCTCACACCCTGAGCTACCAACACATCACACCATAGTTAACGCACACAACTACAGAGAAACCTGTCTAAGACGACCGCTCTAGGGACCTCCAAAATGTGGTCTCTGTTACCAGGTGGTCTCCTTATCCAGGGTCAGTTGACTGGAAATAGCATCCCTTAGTCCTGGTTCCAGTGGTCTTCTAGGACAGGTGGTCACCTTATCCGAGTGGTCGCCTTGACAGGTTTTACTACATCCCCGACACCACTTTCAGCTCACCTCTACTCTTCCGCTCAGAGCTCGGAATGATGTCCTTCGGTCCGTCCCTGACGCTGTTGTAGAGGGTTTTTTTAATAATTTTTTATGAAAGTACACAAGTGCCTACATAGATCATAGAATGGAAGATAAAAACAACAACATCAAGAGAACATAGACTACAAAGGGCGTGTACGTGCTAATGAGCTGTGCCGGTGAGGTGAAGTGCGCTCCCCCGACCAATGGTCTCCGGATCAAGGCGCACATCACGCCAGGTCAGGTCTGGAACCAGGTCCCGAAATACGTTCTGCTGAACCCACCAACAAGAAAAGGACTGCAGACGTTCAAAGACAAGGTCAACGTCCACCTGTGCCTTACCCGCTGGGAGTGGGCAACGGACGGGCTATGAAGAACTAAAGAAAAAAATCGTGCCCGGCAATGGCAATTTTGCCGAGACGTTGTGCGTAAAGGAATTGGTTCGGTTTGCAGTGCTTTGGGAATGGTTGTGTCCACCCAACTACTCCCTAAAGAAGAAGAAAAGATGAAAAAAGCTCGAACTCTGTTCCCTCCTTCATTCACATCGTGTAAACTCTCTGATATTAGACAACCTTAGCAAACAACGGTAACACTATATTTTTACGGTACTCGTACCTAGATCACCCAAATAGCGTTGAAGCTGCAGCATAAAAACGTTATGGGGGCTGATTTATCGTTGTGACCAACGGTACGTTTTTTGCCCAAATATTGCATAGTCCGTACGAATGTCACCTTGTATCGCGTATCCGGTGACATAAATGGTTGTACCGCGCGAAGTAAAAGCTATTCTCGTGGCAACAGCGTACTAAAAATAGCGTGCATCTTGCTAAAGGTCGAGCCCAAATCACGGTATTTCCCCCCTTACGATAATACCGTTACAACATAACGTTGTTTGCTAAGGGTGTCTAATATGCATACTTTCCCCGTAGTCCCCAGTAATCTACCCCTCCCCCCCCCCTCCCCCTCTGCATATTTAAAGTACTTTGTTGTTTCTGTGGACCGCTTGGGTTGCAATGAAGCCAAGACCCTATAGCCGGTAAAGCTGCCCCTGCACAACAACAACGATTCCTGGTGATTCACACTGTTCCAATAGTTCAAATCGACATACACACGATGCATGGTTATTGGTATCCCACATAGCAGGCAGGCACATCAGGTAGCGTATGTGGGCAGGCTTGCTTTTTCCGCCATATTGCTAGTCGTGTATCAACCACCATACTGTAAAACCGGAAAGTCTAACAAATCGCAAAGTCTAACGCTTTAAATAATCGACGTGGAGACAACAATTTTATAATAGCAATAAAAAGAACAAATTCTGCAGTCATCGCCACACTACAACGAAGTCATGTAAGTTTACCAGAATTAATTTTCTTGTCACATTCATCAGTGGAAAGTCGTGACTGAAGAGTAACCATGCTGAACAATGATTAAATATACATTCAATGATGTGTTACGAGAACAAAATACAGTGCCAAAATAGAAAGAGGGAAGGTGAGACAATAGCAGTGAAGTGAGAGCTAAGTGCAACGGTGGGTGAAAAACTAATAATTATAACGCTAAAACTGTGTAGTGAGACAAACAATCATGCTGTGCACCTACGAAAACAATTTTAACGCAACTACATGTTTCTTCTGCTTACAAAGATCAGGCTTATGCAAACGAATACAAACAGCCTCAAGTACTTTCAACTGACTAGCATACCGTGCACGACAAAGAACAGAAAAACTAAAATCATCATACACCTGCAGACACTTAGGGTGAGACAACAAGTGAAGAAAAACGGCAGACTTCTTACGATCACAATCACCATCTGATTCCTCGTCTCCAACAACCGCAATCTCGTCCTCCGTTTCATCTCCCAACTCGTCCTCAGTGTCGTCCTCCGTGTCATTCTCCTCATCAACACTGATCGGTCCCAGGCTCGTTTGACGTTGTTTAACCTCTGTTCGTTGACTCCTCCTTTGATCTTGATGGCAACTTGTTACCATTGTTGTTGTTGTTGTTGTTGCTGCTGCTGTTGTTAAATCTTGTGTTCCCAGTGTCCTCGCCGGTGCTTGATCTCCAGTACTGTAATAATTCATTGAATAATTAGCCGTTGATCGTCTAGGTCTTTGAATGTTGATTGTGTTACTTTCTTTGTTGAATTCCGTTCCCTTCAGCCTTCTTTCTCGTTGTTCACAATCAGTGCTTGCCTCATCCATATATGCACGTGCCACCGACACCACAGACTCAGCCCCAGCACCGCCGATGATAGATGTAGGTGGCGGTTCTGGGGGAGGCAACGGCAAAGACGGCGATGAGGGCATTACCTCATCACAGCGTCCACTTTGGTCTTGAGCTGAATGTTGTTGTGGTGTGTTATCTTGTGTTGTTATGGTGCATTGTGTTGTGGTGACAATATGCCCATTACCCGACTCCAAGGCTCTCGATACGGGTAATGGAGGCACTATTGCCGATGACGGAAATTGTGCTAACGATGGCTGTGGCCGAGGGTTCTTCAGTGGCCTGCCGCGTTCGCGTCATGAGCGAAAGGCTGGATAAAAAGGAAAAACGCGTTCGCGTCATGAGCGAAAGGCTGGATAAAAAGGAAAAACGTTTTGGCCCGGACAAATGTCCCACGTATCTTTCTCTCCCCTGGAAAGGTAACCTCTCATTATCCATGAGTCGCTTGGTACGGAAAATTGTACAGCAAACTTACTACGCGGTACATTTTGTACCCGTTTTCACAACTGTACGTGCGTTCACGGTGAGGAAGGATGTCCTACCAACCCAACTTGCATCTAAATTGGTATACCAATTTGAGTGCCGACAATGCGGTAGTCGGTACGTTGGTAGGACTCTTCAACATCTGAACGCACGTATCAAGCAGCACGTCCCACTGCATATGCTGACTGGCTCGGCACGGGCACTGCGACCAAAACGCGGCAGGCCACTGAAGAACCCTCGGCCACAGCCATCGTTAGCACAATTTCCGTCATCGGCAATAGTGCCTCCATTACCCGTATCGAGAGCCTTGGAGTCGGGTAATGGGCATATTGTCACCACAACACAATGCACCATAACAACACAAGATAACACACCACAACAACATTCAGCTCAAGACCAAAGTGGACGCTGTGATGAGGTAATGCCCTCATCGCCGTCTTTGCCGTTGCCTCCCCCAGAACCGCCACCTACATCTATCATCGGCGGTGCTGGGGCTGAGTCTGTGGTGTCGGTGGCACGTGCATATATGGATGAGGCAAGCACTGATTGTGAACAACGAGAAAGAAGGCTGAAGGGAACGGAATTCAACAAAGAAAGTAACACAATCAACATTCAAAGACCTAGACGATCAACGGCTAATTATTCAATGAATTATTACAGTACTGGAGATCAAGCACCGGCGAGGACACTGGGAACACAAGATTTAACAACAGCAGCAGCAACAACAACAACAACAACAATGGTAACAAGTTGCCATCAAGATCAAAGGAGGAGTCAACGAACAGAGGTTAAACAACGTCAAACGAGCCTGGGACCGATCAGTGTTGATGAGGAGAATGACACGGAGGACGACACTGAGGACGAGTTGGGAGATGAAACGGAGGACGAGATTGCGGTTGTTGGAGACGAGGAATCAGATGGTGATTGTGATCGTAAGAAGTCTGCCGTTTTTCTTCACTTGTTGTCTCACCCTAAGTGTCTGCAGGTGTATGATGATTTTAGTTTTTCTGTTCTTTGTCGTGCACGGTATGCTAGTCAGTTGAAAGTACTTGAGGCTGTTTGTATTCGTTTGCATAAGCCTGATCTTTGTAAGCAGAAGAAACATGTAGTTGCGTTAAAATTGTTTTCGTAGGTGCACAGCATGATTGTTTGTCTCACTACACAGTTTTAGCGTTATAATTATTAGTTTTTCACCCACCGTTGCACTTAGCTCTCACTTCACTGCTATTGTCTCACCTTCCCTCTTTCTATTTTGGCACTGTATTTTGTTCTCGTAACACATCATTGAATGTATATTTAATCATTGTTCAGCATGGTTACTCTTCAGTCACGACTTTCCACTGATGAATGTGACAAGAAAATTAATTCTGGTAAACTTACATGACTTCGTTGTAGTGTGGCGATGACTGCAGAATTTGTTCTTTCTAACGCTTTAACCACTTTTTGATGAACTCTTTACCAATGCTGTAAAGAAGGTCTCGCAGAAGGTGGGCGCTCTCTAGAGAGCCCGCCGTTGCCTTCCAAGAAAGTCCAGAGAACAGTATGTGAAATCCGTTGTGATGCCAGACTTGCTCTAAGGGTCCGTGGCGTTCTCAGGTTGCCTCCGACAAGACCAGCGCTTCACCGCCCAAAAATAGCGGCAACCGCTTCATCTGTTGCTCTGCATTCGTCCAACCCGATATATCAACCAGTACCTCAGACTTCGACCAGAACATGTCGAAGTCGTCCACTCGACGACGATACGGCTTCACGACGCCATCCAACTTCAGTGACAACATATCACTGATGACAGAAGACACACTGTCACCACTAGCACTACTAACGCTGGTATGATCAGAACCACCACTGACTTCACTGTGCCTGGATACGATGTATGTATCCTCAGGACTCACAGGAGTCAACAAATATTCACTGTCACGATCACGATGTCCAGCCGCCTGCGGAGTTGTCCGTGTGCTACCCCTTCCTCGAGCGTTCCTAAGTCTAGGAGGCATCCACTACCAGGTTACAACAGCAAGCTTCGTCAGCACTCTACCAGTACTCAGCGAACAACACACTACATGTGAACGATTGTTCCTGACACAATTAACCACGCTCGTATTCTCCGGTCCAAACCAGCGGGTTTCGCCAGCACCTTGTTACGGAATCACAGCCATTCCTATCCCCGGGACGCAGGACACAAAGGACAAGCCTAGTTTGTGTTACATTATATACTTTGACGTTGCGGAAATGAAGACTACACTGAAAGGAACGAAGAAGAAGACTGACAAAAGGACTCCCGACTACAAAATCGCGCATGCTCATATCACACCTGCACGCGACTAGACGAGACAGTTTGGGGAATACCATCACACAGGAAAACAACACATCATTTCACAACACGCCTCCAGCACAACCGTGCGGCACGCGCTGTAATCAATATGCCCCCTCGCACAACTGAGCGCCCAACCTCTACTTGCTCGTCTGCAGCTGTATGGCATCGAAGAGCTCCACAAGGAAAAGGCCCTTGTTATGATCTGGCGTGGCTCGGATGGTCGGGCAAGCAATTCACTGGAAAGTCCTTCTGGAGCGTTCCAGCACTCTGCGCAATGTGCGCGCAACGCAGCTTGGGCCTTCAGGGGCCCAGATCTTCCTCCAAAGCCGGCCATAACCGTCCACCCGCGAGCGGGTCCATTTTATGTAACACCCTGCCATCCGACGTGCGTGGCACTACCCAGTACCACCAGTTCAAACAGGCTTGCCTCCCGTTCTGTCTTGCTAGCAGTAGCACCCAGTACTGAGCACAACGTGCACCCTTGAACGTTGGCGGTACTCCACACTACCAGCTGTTGCCGAGCGTTCTTTAACTCGGATGGTGGACGTTGTTGGACAGTTAGTCATAACTCGTAACATTTTGTCCTTCTTTTCACGAGCGTTCTTTGCTTTGTATTACACCCTGGTATCATGTTAGGCTATTGTCTACAATAATTTATTGTTTCCATTCGCCTCCAACGGAGTGCTACACTGCGGCTAGGTCAGGAAATAATAACAACAAGTAATAAGTAATAATAACACAGATACGCGTACAATATGCACAGCCGTGCTATACATGCTCCCTCTGCTGTTCTCTAGCTCTGTCCATTATGTATGTCAATATCCGGCAGTTGTGGCGACTCCTTCAGATTATCTGCCGCCATTCATCGCGATCCGCAGCAAACTGTCTTAGGTCGTCCAGATGGCTTCGGCTCGAAAGGCAGGTAAGACACTAGAAACCAGGGTAGTGTGGACCGAATGAGAAACTACAGGACAAGATTGTCACTGCGCCATGTCGTGTCAGACAGAGTTCAGTTATACGTGGCCAGGAGAACAACAGACGAAGAACTACATTCCAATGAAGTGTGCGAAAACCAAAGGAAAGTGTGTACGAGCGCATCAGGAAGCAGGAGCTCTAGGCGCATGAATCTCAGGTGCACGAGTTGCACCATAATTATACGGAAGTATGCCAAACACATCAGCATCTGCTGGCATGTTACCGTTCATCCTTTTAGTCTGCAACTCCACTGCATCATTTCCCTTCCAATTGTGAACACAAGAGAGATTGGAAGCTGTGTCGCAAGTCTGTCAACAGCTCTATCCAAAAACATTCATTCATCTGTGGTAGACTTTATTTGAGGGGTTCTCCAAAAGTAATTGGATACTTATCAAGGTAACAGGAGGAGAGCCTTATAGGTGGTGGGATGGAGGTGTTCACACTGGACCGGCGGAAGGCGCTTTTGATTGATCCGGTCACACCCAAAACCTGTCTTTCTCGGAGTGTGAAAATTATGGTGGCTATACCTGACCTGGGTTTTTCGGGTTTTAGCGGCCGTCGTGAGTTCCCTTCGGGAACGGACACGATAATTTACTTTTTTTATATTTTATACCTGACCTAACCAGCAGTATTAAAACATGAGTTGATGGTCAAAACGTTAGTCCGGCCATGGCCTGACCACCCGGACCGGTTCCACCGGGCATGTCACAGGAAGGCCGCTGATGGCAAGGGAAAGTCCCGACTTCTCCGGTCTAAGTAAACAGTCCGGAAATGGTGATGTCATAATCATAGTCTGGACGCCACTTGCGCATTCCAGTCGTGATTCAGCTAAGCGTCAGGTCGTTGAATGTCAGTATCACCTTGCTCAATGATGTGCTAACTGTTTTAGGTTCTTTTCATTAGGCCTAATTGTCGCGCCTCAGACCCGTGCATCATGCTTCCTCCCTTCGGTAACAAGGGCGATATTCATCATGCCTCGGATGGAGAGCCGAGGAAGAATGTAAGGGAAGAAAAAGGACCAAGGAACTAAATTCTACGCTATACTGTTCACAGGGCGCCATCGCCTGTGTGCTGCGACTTTAAATTTAATTCAACAACGACACCACCAACACCAGTTACTCGACAATCAGCTAACAATATAACTATTATCGCAAGAGCTGATTGTACAATAACTGGTGGTGTTATTGGACAGTATAGCGTAACTTGTACTTTTAGTTGTAGTTCCTTGGTCCCTTTTTATTTTCCTTTAGATTTTGACCATCTTCATTCAGCAATAAGTATTTACTGTCACTTACGAGAGTTTTTTAAATACTCGAAACCACTTTTCGAAGAAACTGAGCACTGGTGTGTCGCTTTACTGATGGTGTTCTGAGGCAACGTATTGAGATCGGCTGGAGGGTGAAGTTGTGGGGAACTGCATGAAAGCCAAAGCACTACAGGTTTGTACTGCGAAATTACTGGAATTAGTGCCACAGAAAACCTAAAACGATTTGAAGTTTACAGATGCTCCCTAGCTGGGTGAAACATATACTAAAAAAAAGAAAGTAAATTATCGTATCCGTTCCCGAAGGGAACTCACGACGGCCGCTAACACCCGATAAACACACCTGAAAAATATACTAGACTTGGAGTCGAGTTGCTGGTGTGATGAGGTCGGCCACAGAGCACATGTGGTGTAGGTGGAATTGCTTCATTGATAAACAGACTGATATCTGCTGCTTACCCTCTGAGAACAAAGAACAAACTAACCTGCTCAAAACCATCGACCGTTGACGCATACTTGTCATCATCAACACCTACGTACAAAGGTGTCTCATTCAGAGAGATCCTTGGGGAGTCCTCGCCATTTCGAGTTTGAGTGGCTGAACACTGCATAGTTTGCTGTCGCTCTATCGTAAAGGCATCATACATGGACAAGCATGAAAGCACAATTCCGAAATATGACATGCGCACCAGTTCAGAGTGAGACATTGAGCAAATCAAGGCAGGTATGTATTAGAACACTCTTGCACATGTGCACACACTGGCACACACATGCACGCGTTCACGCACGGTAAAGTTTCATTTTTCTTTTCGTTACAAAAATAAATTCATATTGCATTTTAGGGAAAGAACTACAAATCTCAAGCTATTCTTCACCATCATCAGCAATATGGACTGCAAAATTCATGAACCAGTTTTGTGTGTGTGTTTTAGTTCCTCTTGCCTCACTTCTCACCTTCTCTTTCTCTCTTTCCCTTTTTCTTATCACCCCTTGTGCATAAATTCTTCGCTAAATTTATCACCTAGTTGTCATGGTTACCAATCTTGTGATGCTACTAATCCCTATGTTTCATTGGTTCTGGTTGCTTGTATTTCATATGAAGAGAATGTCCGAAAACTGATGTCAACTAACACCACCAGTTACTGAACAATCGGCTCATGCGATAACATTGCACGACAAGGTTTTGTTTTTTGTTTTCCGTTGCCTACATGATCTTGCAAGTCCTCTTTTCTGCACCTACTTTCAGTTGATGGCTAACACAGGCCAAGCATCCCGGGATGATCGCCGAATTACTCCAGGACAGGAGCAGCGGCTACTGCAAGTGCCTTTCCTTCCTGGACCTTCCGGTCGTCAGTCATTGACATTTGTGGGAAGCACTCTTTGGAATGCCCTTCCCAGCGATATTCGCCTCCACAGTGCGGCGGTTGCCTTTAAACTGGCTCTGAACAGAATTAATTGTAATTTGTAACCACCTTGCTCGGCATCCCTACACATTACTGCATGTTTTCTCGGTGTTTTCTTCACTGCATGCTTACACATACACACACCCATTTGAATTATATACAAACTTTGTGCTTTGGAATTATCATGTTATGATTCTTTTTAATATTTCCTTCTCTCATAATATTATATTCGTTCTTAGCAGAAACCGGAGGTTTTTTTCTCTGGTGAGAAGGCAGAATCGCCTGTGCTCTAAACGAATTCAAATAAAAGAAACAAACAAAAACACTGACCGACGGTACTGACGTTCTACAACTAACTGGCTAACAGCTCTAGCACATCTTGGATGCGCACTCCAGCAGGACGTTAGTACCGTTGGTCAATGTCATGCTATCGCACGAGTTGATTGTTTAGTAACTGGTGGTGTTAGTGGACATTATAACGTAACTTGTCTCCAAGAAAGTTATTTTGCTTTTTCGTTAGTTTTTGTTCCAGGCCAGTGATAATATAATTATTATGATGTTCTGTAATTGCCCGTATAAGATGCTTTTTCACAGATGTACATGATTGTTGATGATATAAGTAAGGTCACTGTTTCCGAACACAGTGTCCTCCACCTTGTTTCATTCTGTCAATCTAACAATGATTGTACATGTAAGTGATGTAACACACCCACACACCCACCCACCTCCACATGCCCATTCAAGCGCACACACGCAGAGCACACTGCCTAGTATGCACTGTAACGGATCACCTAGTCCCCGTGAGGCTACAAACGGGGGGGGGGGGGCAAAACCTAGTAAGCGAACCAACCTGACTTGAGAATCTTGCCTTTATCATTGTAATTGTATTTTGTTAAGGAATGGGTTTGCTCCCACACTGAAATCATCGCCGAAGTCGCAACCTCTATTTCGTACTACTTGTATTAATTTTTATTACAAGAATATTTTTAAAAGGATTTCCCTAAGGCATTGTTGCACGACAGGGAATAAGGGGATGCAGGTGTCACTGAATTCAGTGAAGCCAGCTGGTGTCTTCTTGTGTCCTGCGCCAGACTATAACAGGATGAAACTGGGAAGTTTCTTTGCGCAAAGGGCCACGCAGACTAGAATGGTCCTTGGAAGGGTTGGTACCATAGAGCAGAATTCACAGTTCGCGTGAGACTCGGGTCGAGAGCGAGTTTTCCGCACCCGCAGGACAGCCACCACCCTCTTCTCGTGAAGCCCGCATTGGAGGAGGAGGCTTCACATCTGTTTGAAGGCACCGGTGTCCGCATTGTCACCGGCAGCACTAAATATCTGGGCTCATACATCGGAGAGCCTGATGATGTTGCCAGCCACGTGAGGGAGAGGGTTGATGATTGGTGCAAGGAGCTACGCACATTAGCAAAGTTTGCCAGCACAGAGCCTCACGCGGCTTATGCAGCTTTGACTCATGGCCTGCGGGGTTGTTGGGTCTACCTCTTTCGTACGGTTCCCATTCCGGAGGACGCAGTATCAGCGTTGGACAAGGTAATCGAAACTGAGTTCTTGCCGGCTGCAACTGGTCGAGATGCATTCACCACGGAGGATTTGGTGATGCTCAGGCTGCCGACTCGTTTCGGGGGAATGGCCATTCCACACTTTCACAGCATGAGCGGGACAGAGCGCGACGCTTCCAGAGCAATGACAGCAGCCCAGGTTAGTGAGATTCTGCAACAGAACAACACATCATGGACCAAGCAAGCACCGGAACGTGTTCGGCAAGATGCTATGACAGCCAAGAGGGATTTTGCCAGACAACGCGGCACAGCAAGTGAGGCTGAGTTCCGCCAGCTGCGGCAGTCGGCGTCGGCGGATATGTCGCGTCGTTTGGAGCATTTGTCCTCCCGAGGTGTCTCTAGCTGGCTCAACACACTGCCTATCAGAGAACACGGATATCATCTGTCGAAGGGAGATTTCAGGGATGCGGTGGCGTTGCGGTATGACTGGGCATTGGTTGATGTGCCTACTACCTGCTCTTGTGGCCAACCGTTTAGTCCGGCCCATGCCATGTGTTGCCCTACTGGCGGTTTCTCCACCATTCGGCACAATGAAGTTCGCGATATTCTTGCCGACTTACTTACTGAAGTTAGCTCGGATGTCGCTGTCGAGCCTCAGCTTGCTCCGGTTTCGGGAGAGGTGTTTCTGGCAGCCTCAACTATCACCGCCAACGATGCTCGCGCTGATATCCGGGCTCGAGGGCTGTGGACCAGGGCACAGAATGCTTTCCTGGATGTCCGGGTTTTTCATCCCGATGCTCCGTCCTATGCCACCAAACCTCTCGACAAACTGTTGGCGGAGCATGAGAGGAAGAAGAAGCTGCAGTATGCTGAGCGCATCATCAATGTGGACCGTGGGACATTTACTCCACTAGTTTTCACCACGGCCGGTTGTTGTGCGCCAGAGTGCTCCAGATTTGTTAAGCGCCTGTGTGGCCTCATTTCGAGCGGGGACACGAAGTTGTATGCCCAGACAATGACATATGTCCGGTGTCGACTGGCGTTTGCATTGTTGCGGTCGGCGATCATGTGCATCCGCGGTGCTCGATCGTCATATCACCGTCCTGTGAATGCATTGCGAGAGTTGGCAATCTCGGAGGGCCGGCTGTGAGGTTTTGGAGACGATGGTGGGCAGGACAGTGCCCTTGTATTTTCCTGGTTTTTGTTTTTTGTTTGTTTTTTGTTTGTTTTTGTTTTTGGTGTTTTTTTGTTTTTTGTTTTTTTGTTTCTCGTTTTTGCGTTTTTTCACACATACAATTGTTTTCATTTTTTGGTGTTGTGTTCTAATCATTCGCCATGCCACTGTCAATTGTATTCTGTTTGCCCGTAAAAGAGGCCTTTTTTGCCACCACCCTCTAAGGATCAAGCCGCAGATGCAGCACCTCATGCAGTGAGAAGGGAGTTGATCTGACCCACAACAAAGTGGTACCATAGAGAGTGCTACCAGAAATACACACACACAAGAAGGAAAGAAGCCAAACACGGAGCAGCTTCGAGAGTAGCCAGCATTGCATCATTTCCGGCCAGTGAACCTGACTCGAACCTGTCTCCCGATGAAAGCCCTGAACCATTAGCTAAAAGACATGTGACAAGAAGTGGTCAGAGCAAGGTTGAGAAAGACCAGTGCCCGTTTTGTTGCCAAAAGCAGAAAAGAAGGCCGAATTGTTCTACTGACAGATTAATTCTCTTCAGTGAATTCTCGGCTGGAGAACAGCCGTCGGAACTTACGAGGGTTAAAGCGGAACATGATGAACTGGCAAAGAAAGTCCTCTTGCACGTACAAAGCAGGACGAATTGCGTTGCTGCTGGCCTCACATATCACAGTGGTCGCTATGCTAACTTAACCCAGCCATCATCACTGAAGGCGAGAAAGGCCAGGCTTGACAAGGCAGCCCAAAAGACACCATAATCAGGACGCAGAAAGCTGGCTCATGGGTTTCCCCGAGAAGAAGTTGTTCCAACAAGAGGTAATTGTCGCTCTGAGGATGGCCAAACTAACACTAATGTACACAGACAAGCTGAAGGATTTCGGTATTGGACATCGCTGTTGAAGCGGCGGATTCTTTCTCACTTTGGAGCGAGAGTCAATTTTGTCAGATCCTCTAGAACGGAGTGTGAACCAGTTATTGCATCCAGCATGCACAGCAAAAGCCTGCTGCTCAATGTTTTCGATACTGCAGTACGCACTGCCCACAAGAAAAAAGGTTCTGCTGATGATGTGATTTGACATCAGAGATCTTTCATGAGCCGGACACTGACCACCTTAACGTGTTCGACGCAGCTTTCCAAATTCATAGCGGGATAAAGTCAACAAGTGCATGCCTGCTCTTCCCTTGCCTGCGTCTCTGATCTTACAGTTAGCTTCCAGCCAGTTTGTTTCTGATTCGCTATTCAATCCCCATTTATGTACGTGCTTCCATTTTCATTTTTCTCTTCATCCGTGGTTGTTTTCACCCTCTCCTGAATTCATTCGGCTGTCTCGATATGCTAAGAGGTGCAGAAATAAATAAAATAAAATACATTCATGCCGGAACTACTGCTGCATAGCCCCAAGTCTGAAGACTTGGCAAAACTTCACGCCTGCACCTGACTCTTGCGCTATGATACGCGTCGCCTATGACACCCCTCGGAATTTCCCACCTTGCTCCCCCTTATGTTCTGGCTGCCCGTTTTGGATCCATCAGTTGCCTGATGATCGTAGAGATACGTGAAACTCGGAGTTGTGACAAAGCTTCCAAACTCTCTCTTGTGTAAAATAAAATATAGATATCATCGATGGCCTTGATGTATGCGAGCAGCATGGCACACATTTGGAAAGCGTCTCCAAGTGCCCAACCATCTCCAGCAAATGATTGGTGTAGTACTAGTATCCCTACCTTGCTGGTAGACAATGTACAATCCTGCATGTACGTAAAGTCTATTTAGCCCTCACGTCATGTACATTGTACATTCGGTTGACATGTCTCATCACCCACACACTAACACGTTCACATCTACTGCGCTTACTTACGTACACTGCACACTAGCTCGTATTTTTGTCTTCCTAGTATCTTCCTCAACATCCGTTAGTAGGCGTTACTTCTCAGAACTCTTATCGCTGGCTATAAAACCTTTTCCGCGGAGGTTGAGCCGAAGAACCTATTTGTCCATCAGTTTTCTTGTGTGTGCCTCCTAGACCACTCGGTGACGCATTACAATTGGTGTCTTTCGGTCAAGATGTGGTATACGCAGCTACAAGTGGTCGACCAATGCCACCAAAGAATGCTGCCTTGTCCATGACAGTGCGGCGTGTGACAAGAACTTGAAGAAGTGTGAAGCTTGTAACGTTAGACCGACTGTCTCATGTTGGCGATGGCATATCAGACTCTAAGGTGTCGGAGTTGGAGACGGCATTAGCGCAGGAGGTACTCCAAAAGCCAATGGCAATGGATGTGTCCAGCAACATCACAGACGGGTATCCAATACACTTTACCTGGGACGACAAGGACTTGTGGGAGGAACTTCTCAGTGGAAAAGGTGTTTATAATGGATGAATGGGATTTTCGGTCTTTGACCGCTTTGGGCTGGGTCTGATCTCCTGACCTCCCACCGATTAGGAGCTGCATCTGCACCTTGATCCAAGAGGATGGTGGCGTTCCTTTGGATGCGGAAAACTCGGCCTTTGGCAGAGTTAGAACTGTGAAATTTTTTAATTTTATATAGCTCAGAATGCGCGCTTTGGACGAGCGATCACGGAGGGAATTCTCAGCCTGAGCTGGTTTTGCTCGCGGCTGCAATGTACGGGGTAGTGAACCCAGGACAGAAGCGGACCAGGCATCATGACTTTGCGCATCTATCGTTATGCTGCTTCATTACGCGACCTGTTTTATTATTATTATTATTATATCGTGTTTAGTGCGGCCAAGCTTGGCCGTTAATGTTCTCGGTGTAATGTACTGCTGTTATGTGTTATCACGTTGTCTTTCCTTCCTTTCTCCTTTGTTCATTTCTCGCTTTGATTGTTAAAATTCACACTTGTAAAGTTCACTGTTGTTGCTCTTAGTGTTGTTTCTCGAACTTAGATATTCTATAATAGTTCAATTTTTGTTTCAGTGTCCTTTAGTACAACGACGATTCCTAATGAGTGTTGTACGAAAACTTGTTTGAATCCATATTTTTCCCTACACCATTTCTTCTTATTTATTACTCTTATTATAGCACATGAAGCACTTGCGCCTTTTTTAAATAATATTTTTATTTTTTACTGATGCGGATTACACGCCGGAAAATACGGTATGCCTATCTCTACATGCGCTTCTCTTGGCTATCAATATGTTTGATGTAGATCCTCAGAAGACGAGTATAGTGGTGGTGTTCAGCACGTTTCAAGCTCACCTGGCGACAAGAACGATCGATTCAGTATGCGTTCTTTATAGACCCCAAATCTATCTGGTACCGGTATATAAAACTCTAGACATTCGTTACTTTCAACCTTCACTGATGAGACCTATACTAGCTATAGTATTAGCAAGAGTCCATAAACAAGAGTGTGCAACGCCACATAGATGTCTGTCACGACTCGTTTTCAACATTACGTCATTTCCATGTAGCTGGGCGCGCTGTGCAGGCCGCGACATTCGCTATGAAAATGTACATGAAAATGACGTAATGTTGAAAACGAGGCGTGACAAGACCCTATCGCGCGTTGCACGCTCTTAGTCTTAGTCTTGTTTATGGACTCTTGGTATTAGTAGTTGAAACAGCGCTGTATGTAGAAATCTAGCTTAAGACATTCCTTCTTGTACCTATTCTCAATAGCACGTTCAAGCAACTATCCTAATGACAATACGCCGCACTACACCGTTTTTCTTTTTCTTTTTAGAAAATTGGATGTTTCTCGCATACCTTCATTTGCTGTTGCTTTATGCCTTCTTTTTGATGGTTTCTGTTGCTCACTTGGATTGAAATAAAAACAATTCGCCCACACCGTCTTTCTCCGAATGTAATGAGCTTCAAACTTTGAACTTGTACTGATCCTTCAGCAAGATCTTCAAAATGTTTGGATTGTACGGGACTCGGTCAACATGCATGCATGTCTTTCACGTGCTCAAGTGTGCACGGATTCTGCTGAGCGGCTCGAGAGAATTATTGATGAGATAAATGTAATGGTGAACGGAATTTCAAAATCGGGCAAAGGTATTCGACCCAGTTCGACTATCCTGGCATGCATTGGCAATGTCCAGTAAACGGATTCGTATTCAATGGGGCCTCATGAGGTAGTGTGCCAAAGGGCGTTTACTATGAGCTTCAGTGCATCACCTTCTCCGAAAGCAGCCTTTGCTGAGACGTGGCGGATGGACTAATAACCAAGGACATCATTTTTTAACATAGAAACATTGCGAGACCTCAGCCTTTCCCCAATGACTTAACCTAGAGAAACTCAGAGAAACTAGGGTCAGATACAACACACTGATGCACCCCTCTCCTCTCAGGGAGGAATTTCGATGATTTTATACCCAGGAATATACATGCACCTAGATCATAGCAGACTCAGCGGAGGACGTTCAGGTTGGTTGTAACTCTAGTTTCATGCCGCTAGGCAATCATCAGACAACTGATACTCGGGTCTACCCAACAGTATGCTTATAAACACATAGGGCCACAAGCATAAACAGATTTAGCGCTGAATCTGGTGTGAGGTATGGGGAGAAAGCTGGCGCGGGCCAAGATTGCCTAGCGGCATGAAACTCAGAGTTACAACCAACCTGAACGTCCTCCGCTGAGTCTGCCATGTACTAAGCTCTGTCTCTGACATTGAGCACTCTCTGCAGCTCGGGGATCAACGGATTTATACTCTGATCATATTATTATTTAGAAGAAGAAAATCAGGCAGAAAACCCTTTTGCGACACGTCACACAGATCATTAATAATATTTCTCGTCTACACTCCGAAGGGAACCCACGATAATGAAGCAACAAAGAGCACCGCGGCAGAAAGAAACACCACACAGATGTTTACAAACCTGGTCTGAACGGCTCGCTCGTGCAGAAGATGTTTTTGCTACTGCTTCACGCCCTATGTTGCAGAGCTGGAGGCCTCAGCTGCACTACCATTCCTAACACGATGCTTCTACTGATTATGCTGCTTCCTCCGCAACTGCTGAACTTAAACAGAAAAATACACGTAAAAACAACAGATTATTACTATTGAATCCAATGCACCACACCACCACCACCACATTGCGCTCTTGGCCGATCCAAACTCTGCACTCACATCACCATCACCATAGCGAGGACAATGCCGGTATATAGATTCATATTGACAATGACCCTCCAGACAGCTGTTTCGCTCCTCCTGAGCTCATCAGTGGAGGCATAATGGTGTTGAATGAAAGAACAATAAGAATAGACTGATCTTTATAGGGCTAAATTGGCGCAATTGCGCTCATTCTGCATAGAAACGTGGCAGACCCTAAGTGACAAAAGTGATAATAAGGTCAGGTGATAACGACATCGCGCTCATGGCTGGGACAGGGACATGTAGCACGTGTGAAAGGGGGGGGGGGAGGCTAGCCAGAACTCTGTTGGTTCTAGGCCAGTATGCCGAAAACCATTAAGGCGAGTGACATTTCTTTGCCGTCGACTGGTCGAAAACCGTGTGGATGCCTGAAAAGAAACTGAGCGCTGTCCATAACCAATATGTACAATAGGTAATACTAAGGCAGCTGTATCCTGGCCACGAGTACGAGCATTTGTGTGCGGGCCAACTGAAAGCAGGAGAAACAGTGACTGAAGGAGGGGGCTAGCAATTGATGACAAGCAGCGATAGACCGAAACGTATAGTTTCAAATTCCCTCTTTGCTCAAACGAATAGAGATGACACCGTTGTAAAACTAATGCAGTTGGGAGGAAGATGAGTGGCTGGCTCATCGTCATCTTTGGTCTGCGTGAAGAAGGTTCCAGTCACGATTGACATACGGCTTTTTCGGGTCAGAGCTGCATAACTTGCGGGTAATTGTCGCCGACGCTGCGATGCGCTCTTCGTCTGCTAGGCTGGTGATGAGCAGTCCGGGCTCTGCTAACTGTTCGGTTCAGAGCTGTGGAAGAAGGTAAGATCACCACCGTTCCCGTAGCCACGTCCACATGTATCAAAGGAGGCGAAATCGCCTGTTTGTGGTGCGACGTTAAATATACTTCTACAACAACAACAACAACAGCCACTTCCCAGTAGCCTCCGCAACGATCTGGTGGAAAGAGTCTTGACTCGTAGCGGCTTTTGACCTTAGATTTGTATTTTGTTTTATTTTGTTATAATTTATGCATTCTCCACAGGCCTTTGCCTAAATCAAGGGGGATCAGTCAGGGCCTTGACTACGTAGGGTTGGGTCGGGCGCGTGGTTGTGGCTGCCACTGAACGCTGTTATCTTGTCACTCTCTGTCTTCATCCGGTCTTTGCAGGACAGCTCGTCTCTCTTTTCGCATCTCCAATAAACAGTTTCGTCTCTTCCATGCCTGTCTTGCATGTAGGCATACCCATCCTTGACTAGTTTAGGTTTGCCTCGCGAAGTTAGGCCAGTAAGATCCGTATAAGGGTCAATGATTGAGTCACCAAGAGAAAGGATGTCGCATCCAGTTTACTGCTTTTTCAGTAATCTTCGACGACAGGGGCTGCGGTGAGAATGTAACTTCGATTAAATGTACCCGCCGGATGTGCGGTGAAAAATCAAGCTGCGAACCCACACAGTCGCAAATTTTCACTCATTGAATTGACCACCTCGAAATGCCTGACGACGAAACGTCACGCGCTAACTGACCGGATACTGTTACTTGTTGCCCATAGTTGCCCATATTTCGAAATCGAACCCTGGACGCCAAAGGGTTAATCACGTAATGTGACTAGCACCGTGTCTAAGTCTATAGGATCTACTCGACACAAAGTTGTTAGTACAGTCAGCAAAATGCAAGAACAACAATGCCAATGGACAAAGAACTCTACGCATTCAAATGTAATCACTATTATCAGGGCGTGTTGTTATGGCAACGAGTGACTACTACTGCCAATCATGTATGTTACCATGGTTACCAGAGGCAGATAGTTACTGCCGACCAGCCCGCAGCCTGCAGCCCACTGCGAAGAGCATTCGCCTGCGGCGATAGGATCACCGAACATTCCCTGCCAAGCATCTCGGAGGCGGAGAAAATCAGGGGCGTAAATGAACCATGCCCATGGTGGACTGTTGCAACTCGCTCTCTATTATTGTAAGTGACATTTACCATAGTATTATAAGTGTGAAGAAGTGGTTGGTGGGACATCGGCAATACTTGGTGAGTTGTGTGGCGCCCCCTACGTGGGAGCTCTCACTTTTCCTGCCGACTTGAATTCTCACTTGACTGACTCACGACTGCCATCCAGAGCACACAAGACGTCCATCTAACCTTCGACTCGGTAAACCTGCAAGAAAGCAACACTCCCTGCTCAACACACAGTGTTTCGGGGAATTCGCCCCACATCAGTTAAGCTGGAGTAGGCTGAAGAAGATTTTGCCTGAGGAGCACAGGAGCACCACCTACAATTATAGTGCTGTCAAGACCAAACCATCCCCAGGGATACAAACTTACATACACGCTCAGTTTCCAGCACGAAAAATACCTCGTCAACACCAGATAGCAGCGTGAGTCAGTGTCGCTGGTGGATGTGCTGAACGTGCTTTTCAATTAAAAGTTGTTTCGTTGACTGAACAGCGCTCATTACTGCGGAGAGTTCATTGTGAAGTTATAGGAAACATATCTTCCAAAGACCATGATGGTAAGTTCTGAACCTGACGCCACGTCTTCCGTGTCAGTATTGTTATAACAACAGAGCGCCGACTAATTGTCCTTCCTTGTTCTTCGCCTACTAAATGGGACAGCCCGAAGTACAGCACGTTCAACGATACTGGAGATTTCCAAGTCCAACCCAGTACGCAATGTGGTTGATAGCATGTTACAAGACATGTTTTGCAACCCAGCAAGTCTTATCTAAAACCGTAACCCTGTATGAACCTAAGGCAGAAGTACAACGATGCCAGAGAAATCCCGGTAAGACACCTGTGACTAAAGTTGATATTGCAAATGTTCTGTCATAGCTAACAACTACTTCGAAGTATTGTGCTACAGAAATTGAGGTAAAAGTATTTCATTTCGAAAGAAAGGAGCAAAATGTTACATGTTATCCGTAGTTTCTGTCCAACACTAACACCAACACTAACAGTTATAAGTAAAATGTTGTGTAGTCAGAAGGTGCAACAGCTAGCACAATACTGACTGATGTGAGAAGTCAGAAGCAAGCGTTTTGGCGACAGCAGCTTTAAATACAGCCACAATGAGGACTAATTTATCTCTCATTATTTGCTTTTTTGTGTGTTTTGCTGCTGATAGTGTGATCCACACATGCATGCTGTTAGGTGCTGAAACTTCCCCCTACCGCCCCCCCCCCGCCCCCGCCCCCCGCCCCCCCCCTTATTGGTGGAGAAACACGCCACACAGGCGACGAAAATCTTACGCGGAATACTGATGCCAATGGAAAGTACATGTATGTTTTTTTTTATTATTATGATGTTGCAATGTCCTTGTGCAACGTTCACTGCTCTTGGAGCATTTCGAGCACTCTTGGCGGGGTTTGCAGCTCTTTATAAAAATGCTTTGCTTTACGGAAACGTATTTCATAGCGAAGAGCTGCGCTTCGGGCCTCTGAGCTGTGCTGATGAGCTCTAACAGAGCGAAACAGTTTAGTTGCTGTCCACAGACTTGAGTAAACAACATACATGTACATGTACTTTCCATTGGCATCAGTATTCCGCGTAAGATTTTCGTCGCCTGTGTGGTGTGTTTCTCCACCAATGAGCGCGTACTATGATTATTTATCGCTCGAACACTCGAACACTTGATTGCCTTCCATTAGTTAATCTTCAATTTTAAAAAACTCCTCTTTTCATCACAGTTAGCCATTGGTGGACTATGCTCGGCCAATCGTCAAATTATGCTTTTGATTATGCCACAATTATGCAAAAAATATGCTGAATTATGCTCGGTTCCACTATGTATTCACACTGTACATACAGGATTGAGAAACCACCCATACACACACGGCCATGCCCTAAGCATAATTTTTGTCTAAACCGAAAGATTATGCCGACCTTACACGTTGGAATCCGTATAATTATTATGCCCGAGCACACGTTTTGAAGAAATCTCAAGATTATGCCAAATATTATGCCGGCATAATCCGTCAAGGGCTATGACAAGGAGTCGTAACTAGGGTATTTAAAAAAAAAATCTCCAGCCTTTCTGACAAAGCTGTATTATGCCTAAAGCATAATTTTTCTCTGAACCGAAAGATTATGCGGACCTTACACGTTGGAATCCGTATATTATGCCGGAGCATAATATTTTGACGAAATCCCAAGATTACGAAGTATTGGTTACGACTTCGGCGATGATTTTGTAAGAAAGGGCTTGCTCCCCATACCGGAGCTCGCGCTATTCCGCCGACTTTACTTGACACTTGACTGACTCACGGCTGCCATCCAGAGCACACGAGAAGTCCATCGAACCTTCGACTTGGCAAACCAGCAAGAAAGCACCACTCCCTGCTCAATACACAGTGTTTCAGGGAATTCACCCCTCATCAGTTGAGCTTGAGTAGGCTGAGGAAGATTGTGCCTGAAGAGCACCACTTATATAGTGCTCTCCAGGCACAAACATCACCAGGGATACAAACTACTTACAGAGACGCTCCGTTTCCAGCGCGACAAACACCTCGTGAACACCAGATAGCAGCGTGAGTCAGTGTCGCTCCTGGACGGTGAGACAGACGTCGAGGACCCTCGGTCATTCGCAACGCTGTCACCTCCAAACTAACTAGTCGCAAGCCCGCGCTGGGCATAACAGTACGAAGTAGTGGTTGCGACTTCGGCGATGATTTGTAAGAAAGGGTTTGCTACCCACACCGGAGCTCGCGCTATTCCGCCGACTTTACTTGACACTTGACTGACTCACGACTGCCATCCAGAGCACACGAGAAGTCCATCGAACCTTCGACTCGGCAAACCTGCAAGAAAGCACCACTCCCTGCTCAATACACAGTGTTTCGGGGAATTCACCCCTCATCAGTTGAGCTTGAGTAGGCTGAGGAAGATTGTGCCTAAAGAGCACAAACATCACCAGGGATACAAACTTACAGAGACGCTCCGTTTCCAGCGCGACAAACACCTCGTGAACACCAGATAGCAGCGTGAGTCAGTGTCGCTCCTGAACGGTGGGACAGACGTCGAGGACCCTCGGTCATTCGCAACGCTGTCACCTCCAAACCAACTAGTCGCAATTCTTACAAATCCCAAGATTATGCCAAATATTATGCCGGCATGATCCACCAAGGGCTAATCACAGTCATAATTGGTCGCTATGCCTGAATATACTTTGAACTTAAAAGGTTGACAAGCTGTAGTCTTTTCTTACCTCTGATGTCAACTGGTGTCCGGCAAAGTTGAACATTGTTATACTTTGGCTTCAGCCCACTCTCAGGTGAACGTACAGATTTGCATTGCGGCAGACCCGCTGTGATTGGGAACATAATGTCATTGCTCCTTGCTCCCATCTCCATTGTTGGCAGAACGCTTGTCATGCGACCATTGTAAACGGCATGGGAATTCTCCCGTATCATTGGATCTGTTGTACCTTGGCTTGGGCTGTCTAATTTCTGCAGTTGAAGGACAAGGAAGGGAAGTCAATATTCCTGTTAGATACTGAGTCAGAAGACTTGGAGTCAGGTGCCGTGAATACCGTCAGGCTCCGCGGAAGATGTTTTTCTTATCCCTTCACAACGTTACTTTCAGCAGGAATGACTCCAAATGAGTACAATCATGTACCCGAATGACTTTTGGGACATTCTTCCAAAACATGACGTCACAGAATTCGTAAAAAAGACAACTTTTGTCGCAAGAGCGGCTAGTCTGTCGCGAGCTGCGAGACTCATCAATCAGTCATCATTATTGTTAATTATGGGCGCGCTTCATCTGCAGCAAATGCGAAACGCGACACACCAGCGAGCGACGAGCGCGACCCAAACTACGGAGGATTAGCAAGACGAAATTCGAGTTCGCGTTCGCAAACATTTTTCAGTTCGCGAACTGGATTGCGAACTTTCGCATTTTTCGATCAGAAATGTAGTCGGAACACAAATCGCTGATTCGTGTAAGGGCAGTCATAAATTTACCACGCTGTACTGTCTGTACACAATGTGCGCCATGCATGTGCGAATTCTGTTTGCTAATCCGTCTCATAACGCGAATTCCGTCACTGAGTTCTACTTTCCTTCGAGAGCGAACGCGAACGCGAATTTCGTCTTGCTAATCCTCCGTACTGTGTCACGTTTGTGTGACTAGACTCTGTATGCTTAATCTGACTGTTGAATCTGTTGACATGACCTGTAGTGTAGGCTGTACCTACATGTACATGATCACCTTCGGCTTCGATTATTTAAAATTCTATTTTCGTTCTACTCGACAATTAAAATCGGTGCCATTAGCTTTGCCCTTGAACTTGAAATCTCGTGCCTTGTTATTCTTTCCTAGGGACTGGTGTTGGATATTCAATGGGCGGAATTACCGCCGGGATGATGGATGAAGGAGATGATGGCCTAATCTTGGCTGCGTGCATTCTCATTTTCTCATGGCCTGCCACTAGTGTTTCGCAGATTCACAAAGGATGTCACAGGCATAGCTGGAGGAAGAAAGGTGAGAGAATCGATTGCACAGCGCAGATCAACCCAACCATTTTGGTTGTTTTAATTTTACTTCGCACATTCAAACGGGATGACCACCAAATAAAATTTCCGAATGTGACTTCATTTTATTTCATTTTATTGATTTTCCCGCATTATGCCACAGTTCATTGTTCAGGTTTTTTCGCTTCAACTTTTGAGGTATGCAGACTCGACATGCAAGCTCCACACTGACCAGGCTGTGTCAACATCAGGTGCTTGTTTGACTTTGTCTCAGTGTTAGGCCGAGTTTGCATAGATATTGTGATGGCGTCAAAGACAGTTTTAACTGTCTTTGAAAACATGTTGTTGGTCGTGTGTAAAATAACTTGCCCCTTCTCACTCCTGTTCTCCGACCACACACAGGCCAGGACCCAGCAACGGCATGGCACACAGATACATAACAGGCGCATTGTCCCCGCCGAAACTGAATGCAAGTTTAAGATATACTAGGTCTAGTGAGTTAGGATCAGAACTGCAGAAGTGTCCTGCGGGTCTAGCCCTCAGCCCCTCTGCGGCAAGCGCAAGCCTGAAAGTCCGACGGAAAGTCTGTACTGCATTGCAAACGCCAGCTCTGGTGACACCTGTAGTCCGTCAGTCAATGTATAAAGTAAGATTAGTTGATTGTTTTAAAAGGAACTATCGATTGATTGCCGAGTAATTGGTAGAATCGTTTCAGCCCTACCTTAAAGCACACATCTGCTTCACCAGCACATACATGTACATGTTGATCGGTGGACAGCATGTTACAAGGCGGAGGACGCACTGGGTTGAAAACAGTGCTCCTGACTTCCTGGCGGAGATACTGCGCAGAATAGGAATATGATGATCTGTTTCAGCTACTATTAACTTATTCCTGCTGAATCAGAGTTCCGGAGACTTACCCGGAAAAGCCACGTCTCTCTCTCTCTCACTCACTCTCTCTCTCTCTTTCTATCTCTCTGTCTCTCTGTCTCTCTCTCGCTCTCTCTCTCTCTTTGACTGGTACAACCACGTGCCTATCGCCTGCTGTCTTACTTTTATTTTTTGTTTTCCTCTCTGCCCACTCTGCCTGTCTTCTGGCACATGCGAATACGTGGACTTACTGTTGACGTAAACGCGGACGTGCGTATAATAATAATAAACACAGATAAAACAGGTTAGGTATGCCATGTCGTGATAAATCTGCATGTATTATTGCCCTCATAATCGGTCAATATGTATAGATTATAGACCGGTTAGGAGTTCATAGACCGGTTAGGAGTTCTATATTATCCTGTATAGACCAACTATGAGGTCTAAAATCTATTTATCGTGTTCTCCACGCAATAGTTTCTCTTCATATACGACATATCCTTGTAATTTTAGTATTATACTATAGCCCATACCGCATTGTACGGCATTGCAGGATGGTCATTGTTCAAACTAGGTTCAGCATCGGTAGTACAGTGGCTGGGTGGTATTAGAGGAAGAGTGACTGAGATTCACATGGTTGTGGGTTCAAATCCCAATTTCTTTTTTCTAAGTTGGAGAGAAAATTTCTAAGTCCAAGAAATTCTAAGGAGTCAACTATAAGTAGTCAAATATATTGTGTACTTGACTAAGCAGTCAAATACGCGATATATTTGACTGCTTAGGTATCAGGGAAATTAGTGGGGTCAAATACTAAGGGTGCGTTCTTATATTCTCTAGCTTCTAGAAGAAGAAGAAAAGAGAAGTCGAAGAAACTGGGATTACTCAAGAATGGGTCTCGAAGAATTCGGAGATATTTTGCACATGTCAAGCAAAATGAAGCGTCAAAGGGGCCGCGATCTTGAGTAATCAATGTATGTGCGTATGCGAAAAGGGAAGTACGTACACTCATGATGAACACGTGGCTTTTAGTCGTAGTTCGCATGCGCTGATCCCAAACCGCGGGAATCTCCAAGTTTCAACCACCTCTGAAGCTTGGAGAGCCTCCTAAAAGTCGGAGAGGATATAAAAACAGCTCTCGAACTTTTCGGAGAGTCTCCAACTTTTCCGAGAGGAAATAAGAACGCACCCTAAGAAGGCGATACATGAAATATAGACCTCGTAAAAGACCTCGGGGGACGTCGGTCTTTTACTCGTTCTATATTTCATATATTGACCTCTTTAATCGTGCAATAATAGATACGTGAGGCCATTGAACCATCGTGAGGCCATTGAAATACGTGACACCAAGCCACCAGTCAACACAAGCACAGGCTGGGACCTTCTATAATGCATATTGCATAATATTACACCATACTGTACATATACATGTACTAGTATACTACTTTCATTACCTGGGCTACCATCTGCACTTGCCTCTTTTTCACTTTTAGACCACACTGCTTCATCACACTTGACATACTTTGACTTTTCTGCGACTCGGCGACCCGCCATCGGGGGGGGGCAAGTCGTCACTCTACACCTGTTTCCTATCACCCTGTCTCCCTGCTTCACACCTGACTCATACTCACAGTCGACTAGTCATAGCTTGCTACTGCCCAGCGCCCTGCCATCGGTGCAGGTGGCAAATTTATGCCTAGCTCCTGATCTGTATTATCCCGCCTCCCTGCCTTGTGCTTGACTCGTACTGTGCTAAGGTCCAACGCAACATCATCATTGACCTCAATGCATGCCAGCTTTACACCTGGCTTTTTTGGGTTTTTTCCCGCCTCCACGTTAGCAGAAGAGATCGAGCGCTTCGGGCGGAGCAGGCACATATTTAAACCGCCCGTTTCCAGCCTTAGGGACATTATTGACTACCTGAAGAAGGCCATTGGCTGAAACGTTGTATTATAATGGAATGGTTCAGAAATTTTCAGAGTATTGTGGAATGGGTGAGTTCACCCAATTGTGTAAATACTATGAAACTGCAGGAAGCCTCCAAACTTCTTCATAATAGATACATAATTATAGTAATATTATTATAAGCCGATGTCGTCCTTGATGGTACGGTAAGGGATAGCGCCAGGCATGCCGATGGCACAAAGAAACAAACAAACCAAAACGAAACGAGAGAGCCCTACACTATGCTTTTTGCCTAGCTTGCTCATCATGCATGTTATTAGAACTGATGGAAATATTTTTTTCCATTGATTGGCTACATCAAACTTTCTCTTTGCATTCGAGGGTATACCGATAATACGACACCGTCTACCACCTTGATGACCTACAAGTAGGAAAAAAGCATAGGGATGTTATAAATGTTTCCTATCTCCGATTTTTCTCAAGACAACCTGGAATTCGAACCCACTCTATCGCTCTCCATGCATTCCCCCGAAAGGCACCGATACGCTTCGCATACATATTAACTCTTCCAAGTTGATTCACAATACTTGCATTTGAAAGCTGTATTTGAATATTAGGCTATTCAAACTACGTTACAATACGCGTCACGTTTTGGAATACGACGTACTGGCAGACGTCGTTTTCATGCAGGTGCATTCACACAGGCACGTACACGCTGCTCGTACAGCTGTGTGTACTACTTTTTTTGGACACAAACTGCCAGGAACGACAGAACGAAACTCGGTACAGGGTCCGGATACGTCGTCTACGTTTTCGTATCAGGGGTACGATTTTCCCGCCACGTTCCATGCTGTCATGGCTATCCGGACGAAAACGTCACGTACGCCACGTTTTGGGTGTAGTGTGAATGGCCTATAATGTGGCGGCAACCGCACTACGTAAAAATGACAGTACAAAATTTTCATGCATATCTCAGTACAAGTCGGTACGCAACCACACTACACTTTTCGGTCTGCATAGTTGACGTTTTCACGCGACCAGCACGTGAAGTTGTCGTACCAAAGCGTGTGCCATGCGCTGGAAAAGACCGGGAAATTCAAAAACAATAGAGAGGTTAAGTTACACGTTTTTTGCCCTTTTTCAAAACGCGGTGCAAATCTCACGTTACGTGTAATTTTTAGAGGTTAAGTTACACGTGCGACGTGACGTGAAATTTTGCCTGGCAGGATTCGGGTTTAGTTCGCACAAATATCAAATCTTCCAACACACTAGATAAAAGAAAGGGTTTGCTCCCCACACCGGAGCTCGCGCTATTCCGCCGACTTTACTTGACACTTGACTGACTCACGACTGCCATCCAGAGCACACGAGAAGTCCATCGAACCTTCGACTCGGCAAACCTGCAAGAAAGCACCACTCCCTGCTCAATACACAGTGTTTCGGGGAATTCACCCCTCATCAGTTGAGCTTGAGTAGGCTGAGGAAGATTGTGCCTGAAGAGCACCACTTGTATAGTGCTCTCCAGGCACAAACATCACCAGGGATACAAACTTACAGAGACGCTCCGTTTCCAGCGCGACAAACACCTCGTGAACACCAGATAGCAGCGTGAGTCAGTGTCGCTCCTGGACGGTGAGACGAGGTGTTTGTCGCGCTGGAAACGGAGCGTCTCTGTAAGTTTGTATCCCTGGTGATGTTTGTGCCTGGAGAGCACTATATAAGTGGTGCTCTTCAGGCACAATCTTCCTCAGCCTACTCAAGCTCAACTGATGAGGGGTGAATTCCCCGAAACACTGTGTATTGAGCAGGGAGTGGTGCTTTCTTGCAGGTTTGCCGAGTCGAAGGTTCGATGGACTTCTCGTGTGCTCTGGATGGCTGTCGTGAGTCAGTCAAGTGTCAAGTAAAGTCGGCGGAATAGCGCGAGCTCCGGTGTGGGGAGCAAACCCTTTCTTACAAGTCATCGCCGAAGTCGCAACCACTACTTCGTTTTGTTGTGCCCAGCGCGGGCTTGCGACTAGTTGGTTTGGAGGTGACAGCGTTGCGAATGACCGAGGGTCCTCGACGTCTGTCTCACCGTCCAGGAGCGACACTGACTCACGCTGCTATCTGGTGTTCACGAGGTGTTTGTCGCGCTGGAAACGGAGCGTCTCTGTAAGTTTGTATCCCTGGTGATGTTTGTGCCTGGAGAGCACTATATAAGTGGTGCTCTTCAGGCACAATCTTCCTCAGCCTACTCAAGCTCAACTGATGAGGGGTGAATTCCCCGAAACACTGTGTATTGAGCAGGGAGTGGTGCTTTCTTGCAGGTTTGCCGAGTCGAAGGTTCGATGGACTTCTCGTGTGCTCTGGATGGCAGTCGTGAGTCAGTCAAGTGTCAAGTAAAGTCGGCGGAATAGCGCGAGCTCCGGTGTGGGGAGCAAACCCTTTCTTACAAGTCATCGCCGAAGTCGCAACCAAAACTAGATAAAACTCGATAAAATTCCGGAAACTCACACAAATTCGGTCGGAATAACCAAGCGAAACTTCCAAAAACTCACGTCATGAACTAACGTGCGGGACAGTCAACTCACGTAAAATACGTCAAATTTTACGTGAGTTTTTTCACTTTTTGACGTAAAAGTCCACGGACGTAAGACTTTTACGTGAAACTTAACCTCTCTAATGCTGATGCTGATGCTATGTACGATGACCCGGTACAAAAGCAAAGTTGTAGACAGCAGAAGGAGCGCGAAAACGACGAAAACGACAAACGTGGCTTTCTACAGGGGTGCGCCAGTTGCTGAAAACCTACAAAGCGCATTTTGCATTTCGCACGCGTCGGCATGACGATTTCTACTGTAATGCCGTTTGTACGTGATTTTGTACCTAGTGTGGTTGCAGCCTAAGGCTGTGTTTACATGAGAAGTTTCAACCCGGGTCGAGTTCAGCCCGGGTTGAAAGTCTGTACGACACACAAAAGAGTTGAGCGTTTACATGAAGACAGTTGACCCGGGTCAAATACTGATATGCCGCCAAAAGTCCACTTCTACAGTCCTGTATGGTCACGTGAATCCATTCGCGCGAAATTTGCATCTGCAGTGCTGTTCAAACCTGGCGCGAGATACGCACAGAAGTACGTTTTTACGATTTTCTGGACCCGGGTTGATTTCAACCCTCCCCTTGGGGGGAGGGTTGAAATCAACCCAGGGCGAAATTTCAACCCGGGTCAAGCGCAATGCGTCATGTAAACGCGCCATTCATTGTATGCACATGGCGGGTTGAAATCTGACCCGGGTCGAACTCAACCCGGGTTGAAACGCTTCATGTAAACACAGCCTCATGTTTGTGGCCAGGCCCAGCTGTCTTTGATGGTACGGTACGGTACGAGAGAGGTACGGTCGAGGCTATTACGACACCGTCGGTGGGAAAGCATGGTGCTTCGCTCTACAAACGCATCGCCTCTCTCCTCGCTGCCAAGACTGGGGAGCCATACAGCATCACCCTAGCTGCCATCCGCTGCCAGATTGGCTTTGCACTGGTCCGTTCAGCGCTGATGTGCTTGCGTGGTGCACGCAAGGCATTCTTACCAGCAATGGCCTCAGACTCGGCAGCGCTTGTTGTTGCTGAAGCAAGAATCTCAGCTTGAGGCTTACATTATTAATATTATTATTATTATTAGTGCAATTAGGAGTATAATCGATGCAGACATGGCCAAACAACAACGAGTTCATGGAATTTTTAAGGATTTTTATGTTATTCAAAATCGATTTTCGTGTTCCGCTCATCAGTGAATAGTATCGGAACTGAGGGTACTGTGTACAAAAATAGAACATTTTTATACTCCTAATTGCACTAATAAAATTGCTTTCTCCACGCCGACTCTTTAAATTATTATTATTATTATTATTTAAAAAGGCGACGTGGAGACAATAATCTTAATAATGCAATGAATATAACTAAATGCGCACTCATATCACAACCATGGGGACGAATCATGTATTCCAGAACGTTTTCTTGTCACAATTATCAATGGAATTCGTGACTAAAGAGAATGATGAAACTACAATAGGATTTATACACTTGCAGTGGAACACTGCAAGTGTATAAATCCTATTGTAGTTTCATCATTCTCTTTAGTCACGAATTCCATTGATAATTGTGACAAGAAAACGTTCTGGAATACATGATTCGTCCCCATGGTTGTGATATGAGTGCGCATTTAGTTATATTCATTGCATTATTATTATTATTATTATCTGTCAAGTGTCATTAATGACATTGTACATGATCATCACCGCGTGCGCTCGATCTAATCATTGATTGTCTTTATTTTATGTTTTGCCCGTACAAGAGGCATGGTTTGAGTTTTAAAAAAAAATTACGACACCGTCTACCACCTTGATGACCTGGGCAAAAAAAAGCATAGGGATTTTATAAATTTTCCCCCCCCGATACACTTCATAATTCATACATACTCATTCTTCCAAGTTGCTTCACGTTATGATCTTGCATTTGAAAGCCCTATTTGAATATTGTGGCCAGCTGTTTGTGGCCAGCTGTCTTTGATGGTACGGTACGGTACGGAGGATTGAAAAACAATAATTATCACATAATGATGACGTCACACGTGTTCAGAGAGCAATTCGCGCAAGAGAAGCATAGCATAGTCCGCACAATCACGGGGCAAGGCTCAACGAGACACCCTAGCCTCCACGACAGCCAGGGAGGCACAGCCATCCATTGGAGGCTGCCAAACTTGGCGAGCCCCACTCAGACACGTGACACTCAAACGCAGCAGGGCGAAAACCAGCCTGCAGCGGAGGCTGATGGCACAAACAAACAAACAAGCAAATAAAACACCAAAGCAAAGCTGTGTGGACCCTGGCTAGCGCGAGACGTTACTTAAAGGGGAAGTGCATCGATTTTTCGAATAGGGTCCAGAAGAAACATAATAATTTGATATCGGTTCGAATGGCATATCTCTCGCTTCCATACGATACGCCAAACTTGCCAAATCGCCAATTGTATGCTCACGTTCTCAGAGCGACCAGCGCAGTGATGACGTATGAAAGGCTTAGCTCCTCCACAGAGAAGGTCGATTACTGAAGAAATTGGTCTTTTTCAATTGTCTTATTGTATTCACGATGTGAGAGAAGTGCTGTGTTCAATGCTGTTAGCACCGTGAACTATTTATCGCCCTTCTCATGCATTTCCCTAGGCTGACTGTGCCTAGGAAATGGTTTCCTCCAGGAAAAGATGCTTCGAATTCGCTATCTCTCCTGAGACATTTTCAGCAAACTTTCAACCCTACGACATTATTTCATTCGTCAATCTCCACCACCCGTCGTCTCACCTGGCTTTAGAAGATGTTACGAGAGATAGGAGAGTCGCCAGGAAGCATTACATTCATCTTCAGGAAGTGGAAAGAGCAAACGGCATGGTCCTTGGTTGGGGGAAATGCTGAACGTCTGATTTGTCCCAACCAAGATTTCAGTATTTTGTTCGTCACTATTTTCGCTTGTCTGCTGGTGTCTCCGCACTCCAGCTTTCTCCTGTCGGTGTCACGTCCCAGTACACCACCGAGAATACTACTAGTACTAACAAACAGCTCACTGCACTAACAGCATTGAACACAGCCCTTCTTTCACTTCGTGAATACAAGAAACCAATTGAAAATGACCAAACTCTGCAGTGATCGACCTTCTCTGTGGTGAGCTAAGCCTTTCGTACGTCATCACTGCGCTGGTCGCTATGGCAACTTGAGCATACAGTTGGCGATTTGGCACCGTTTTACACTGCATTGACTTAGCATGGAGAAATGTCGATTCAGGATGTCCTATTGATTGCGGTTATCAATTAGTTGTCTCTGCGCCGCTTGTTTAAATAATCCTTTAGGTTGAGATACATCCAGCTTCGGATAAATATTCTGAATCTTGTGATGGCAGCACGTTGTTATTACCGTACTGTTGCCCTTCAGGGGGCAGCCTACCCATAAATTTCATATGGCATTCAATTGACCGTAACTTTGGTGTCTCTCAATGGATTTGAGTGAAATTTTGACCACACACTCCTGCCACTATGCTGGCCCTACGGACATGATTTAAAAGTTCTTGCGCCTCACTGACAGGCTTTCCAGGCCGGAAAAACTCAAATTTCCGGCATAGTGCCACGGTGTGCGAGCCACCCAGGAGCCAAACGAATGCATTTACAATTTTTTCACATTTTCGTGCCCATTCTGTCCATGCGCGGGACCCAACCTAAAACAAGTCCAGAAGCAGCCATGGGTGGTGGGGTAGGGTCCC